>NC_080468.1:10781987-11093058 GCF_030265055.1 Doryrhamphus excisus
ATATGTAAATAACAAAAGCCAACTATATACACAAATAGAAACATGACAGTGTGGAGGTGGGGCATACACCTGATCAGTGAGGGAGGGTTGGCAGCTCCCTCACAACAGCAGTATGCTAAGTACATACGGTTTATTCGTAGTACTTCTGTAAATACCACTACACCTACGCCATGTGTGCAGTATTTGAAATTCTGGGGTTACAATTCACGATTGACACAAAGATGTAACTGGCACAAGCTTGCATTACTAAAACACAAACAATACACAAAGAACGGGAGAGTGTCGGAGTGGAACCACTACCCCTCCACAGTGGGAGGGGCCAGATGAGGTGGCTTGGGCATCTGATTAGGATGCCTCCCTGGGCATCTCCGACCTGTAGAAGGCCTCGGGGAAGACCCAGGACACATTGGAGAGACTATGTCTCCCAAATGGAAGTCTGGGCCTCCCTGCCCGACCTCTCGGAAAAGCAGCAGATGCATGGATTGTCGTTTGCAGCACATTTGAAAGTTAGCAAACAGTCTACTTATATATATATATATATATCATCCTGATACACATGCAAACATACTGTATTATTTTTCATTCATTCATTCATTTTTTACCGCTTTTTCCTCACGAGGGTCGCTGGAGCCTATCCCAGCTGTCATCGGGCGAGAGGGTACACCCTGGACTAGTGGCCAGCCAATCACAGGGCACATATAGACAAACAACCATTCACACTCACATTCATACCTATGGACAATTTGGAGTGGCCAATTAACCTAGCATGTTTTTGGAATGTGGGAGGAAACCGGAGTACCCGGAGAAAACCCACGCACGCACGGGGGAGAACATGCAAACTCCACACAGAGATGCCCGAGGGTGGAATTGAACCCTGGTCTCCTAGCTGTGAGGTCTGCATGGTAGCCACTAGACCGCCGTGCCGCTCCTGTATTATTTTTGAATGAACAAAACATTTGATAGTGATATTGTACGGGTGTGTCAAAACGTTTTGGAAGGGTAGTATTTCCAGCCTCTCCAACTTATACTGCATAACATCCCCCAGTTGTACCTTTGTGATACTGCTCAACTGTGACAAGCCTTCAAGTGTTAACGTCTCGCGTCTAACACGATAATTGGTAGAAAAGTAGATTTAGCAAAAGCCATTATTCAGTCCACCTCATAATGGGGGTGGAGAGAACAGAAACAAGTCCGTGCTCGGATAATCCACCTTTCCATAAATTGTAGCTTTCATCAAAAATGACATCCTTCTTACCTCAGTGACATTGAAACACTTTGAGGAGTTATTTCTCTTCATACTGCATCAGGCAACCGGGATGGTGATGGAAAATATGAGGAAACACATGAAGGCCACTGTGATTTAGTCCAGCTGTCACATCGTCCAACAACTATTCCTGCACGTCTACGTACTACTCCTCAGCTGTAAAAGTCCGGCGAGCGGCAGCTAAATGTCAGTGTATGTACTTTTCTACTCTTGCTTGTTTGCTAAAAAGCAGCATGCATGCATGACAGCTCTGTTATTAGTGTGCGTCTATCTGACTGGACAATCAAAGGACGTCATGCATCCAGAACTTCTGGTTGAGCCACAATGTACTCCCTAAAGTCATCCATGCAACTTCAACACATTTGTACTAGCTTTAGCTTTAAATGCCTGTAGTTGTATTCTGCATCATAGTGATGTATTGTTTTATTTTCAAAATTAACACAGGGCATAAGAAAATGGCACAAATTTGACTTCAGTTTGTGTTGGTAGAAATTTGTAAAATTCCACGAGTACAGGTACATCTCAAAATTCAGTATTTTATATGTCGCACCTTTCAGAAAGCGAAACCCAGATACAGAAAACCGCTTATTTCCTGAATTCAATAGTGTTTATCACCTTCATCAACCTGACACTGACACTCAAAACTTTCTTTGGCCCCATGGCGGGTTACTTAGTGTAGCGGTTTCTCGATAAAAATGCATGGTCAGTGAGTTACCAATGCTTCAGGTGTTTTGTTTCGGGCACCCCGTTCTATGGAATGATACAGCACAGAGTAAACAGACTAGTTTGTTCAGCGCAATATTGTGTGAAAATTGAAAACCAAATCTTACAAAAACTGATATGGCTACATACTGTAGATTCATTACTCTTTATTTCTTGAAAGGTTGGATGATAATGGCTTTCCGATAATGAAAGCCCAAAATTAGAATATTGTGGTCAATATAGTGGAGTCATGGTGCCACATTCTAATCAGCCGTACTCAAAACACTTGCTTTGAAATGGATCTCCCAGTCTGGGTCAGTAGGGGAAGACCACTGACTTGACATGTGTCCAAGTGTGTCCTTATCAAGCATGTAAGGAAAAGGCTCACCACTACACAGACCGATTCTAAACATTTCTGGCGGCAAATATTGCATTCCTTGTGTCAAGCCCCCCCATGAAACAGAGAACATCAGAAGCATCTTACCTGAACTGAATTCTTGCTCAGTTGTCCAAAGTCTTCTATTCAGATGAAATCGTGGACCCGGAGTCTGTAGAGGCACAGAATCCGTGTTGCTTGAAGTCCAGGCCATGATGATTGAGGTCGCAATGGCATCTGCTGGTGTTGGTCCACTGTTTTTTTTTTTCCCCAAGTCCACAATCATACCAGGAAACTTTAGAGCACTTCATGGTTCCCACTGCTGATAGGTTTTATGGAGATGCTGATTTAATTTTCCAGCAAGACCTTCCAGCTGCCCACACTCTGCCAAAAGGTACCATAAAAGCTGCTTGCATGGCCATGGTGTTACTACACAGGCTCAAGTCCGCCACGCCACATTGATGCAGTAATTCATGCAAAAGGAGGTCCAAACAAGTACTAAAGGCATCGAAATGAACAGACTTTACAGGAGCCCAACATTTCTGATTGACTCAATGTGTAATACGTGTTTCACTTCAGCTTTTTAACCTTATTATATTCGATTTTTTATCAAGTCGGTTTTATCTTTTCAGTGGCTGAAGCTGTGAATGAGTTGTGGCGCCATCTACTGGCAACAGAGGTAAATTACCAGACAATTCCAAGTGAAAATGCCTTTCAAAGCAAACCCAGAGTTTTATTCCTTCATTCATTTTCTACCGCTTTTTCCTCACAAGGGTTGCGGGGCGTGCTGGAGCCTATCCCAGCTGTCTGTATAGACAAACAACCATTCACACTCACATTCATACCTATGGACAATGTGGAGTGGCCAATTAACCTAGCATGTTTTTGGAATGTGGGAGGAAACCGGAGTACCCGGAGAAAACCCACGCATGCACGGGGAAAACTCCACACAGAGATGGCCGAGGGTGGAATTGAACCCTTGTCTCCTAGCCGTGAGGTCTGTGTGCTAACCACTAGACCGCCGTGCCCCCCCCCCCCCCCCCCAGAGTTTTAGTCAAGACATATTTTGCAGTTAATTGTTTTTATATTATCTAAGGTGCAAATGGCCATCAATATGTGGAAAATGATAAATAAAAAGTAAGATTATAACAATGTAATAATATCCAGTGGCCACAACACCTTGAGCTGGACCAGCATTTGGCCATGTACTGTATGCTTCTTTAGTGATGGTGGGATATCTTGTAGTGTCTCTGGTTGCCACCTATGCAGACGTCCGGCTTGACACCCTGCAAAAAGCACAATCAGGAGTTCAAAGGTCAGGTTCTGGTCCGATAAAGGTCTAGAGACAATGTATGACTTTTTACCTTGTACAAGCTACAGGCTAAAGGAAGGAGAGAAGTTGTGGCGTTTCTCTGCAGCTCATCCGTATGCTCCTAGAAATTCATAAAAACTTGTTGCTTGCCTTCAAGAATAATACCCGAAATAAGACTTCAGAGTTGAGTAGGATTCTGATGTTTGGGTACTGTACTGTACTGTACTGTAAGTCATTTTTGTTTTTCTATTAAAATGATTCACCCCGTTGATGGTGACCCAGGGTACAAACTGGTGCGGAGGAACCAGGGCTTGGGTCTTCAAGGCGTTCTGATGCATGAGCTGGTTTCCCTGGGCTCCATTCACACAGCTCATGAGGCGCCGCCAGCTCAACTGGGGGTTGTAGAGTTGAACACACTGACCACGACAACGAAATCAAAGTAAATACAAGTTACAGAAGAAAAAAAAAAAACTGAAAACCGGTAAGTTTTCCTCACGCTCTTTGCAGCAGCGATAACATCGGTGGAGGCCTCCATACAGAAGGTGACGAGGAAGGCATTGTCGCTCATGTTCAGTAAACACGCCTGACAGAACAGAATGGCTTCAGAACTCTCGTCCTACTATGTCAATATTGTGAGAACGACTACACACATGAGAAGATTGGAATAAAGGAATACAAATACAAGGGGGATGACACAGCAGTTCATGTTTAGAGTCATGATAAGTCAGAAGTTCGTGTTTGTGAATGTTACCTGAATCATGTTACCAAGGCACTCCTGTTCTCCATGCTGGCACTTAAATATGTACTTGCCGCCATCAGGTTTCTCCTAATAATCACAAATTTATGTAGATTACTCAGTCATCACATGTTTTCCCCGTATTGCATTTCATTACATTTTTTCTCGATTGTTTCCACACAATTTGTGATGCCTGAGACCCGATGACCACAACATGGAACCAATGCACCAACTCCATGAACCAAGTCTGCTAAACTATAAGCACAATTCCTGCTTTACACTCACACTGCAGATCTACAACACACTTTTTTCAAAACACGACACACAATTCTCTGAGTTTTGGCACAATTTTCATGAAGTAAACTTCTTGTTTTCACAAAGAACACAATGCCACTCAAAAGAGTCAAATGAATATTCCTATTATTCACACTGACTCATCACATGGGTAAACACCTGGCACCCATTTTTACAATTAGCGGTCTAACAATGAGGGAGGCTGGGCAAAGGGTCACAAATCCACAAACACAAAATCCCCTTCTCCAAGCTATGGAAGATGCATGTGGAGACATTCCAGCGGATGCTTTCCATGGCTGGATTGGCCATGCTAGGCCATATTTCCCCCGCTGCTTGGCCAGAGAAAACCTTGCATGGGATGTAGATGAGGTGCTGTGGCCTGACCCGAACAGAAGACGTGATGCAGCATAGTCTTTTGCTTTGTTATTGATTCATTTTTTCTTTATTATTATTTCTTGAACTGAAGCTGTATACATTTAGATGCAGACCACTGTATGTGGAACTTTGTGTTGGTTGTGATGAACACTTTGTAAATTGTTTTTTCTGTAAAAATAAAAATATATATTTCTGTGTAATTTTGTGTTCTGAGTCAAAAAGAAATACCAAAAAAACAATTCTAAAATATTTTGCAAGAAGTGTCACACTGAACACGAAAAGGCCCGAGTCATGATGAATATGATGTAATCCCAGTGTTTTCCACTGAGCACATCAGTGTTCAACTGGTTCATATAAATGTTTCTTCATATCCTGGTTCGTGTGCCTCATTTGGAGACAAAACACCATTTTGAGAAGAATGAAGACTGTTTTGGATGTAAAGTTTCATTTTGCAGGAGAATTGAGGGGTTTTCAGAAATGTGTGAGTGATGTTTGGATTTGTGTGTAGAGTTCTGAGAATATGAGGCATCCTTTCACAAAATGTGTTTAAACAATCGAGAAAAACTGTCACAGAAACACAAAATACATTTTATACTCTTAGATAAAACACATTGCTAAACAAAACTTGTAAATAGTGCTGTCAAAAATATCACAATTTAATGGCGATAACTAATTGAATTAATGATATAAAAATGGTATGTATCAAGCCACCCACTTCTTTTATGACAGTGAACACTAAATTGAGTTTTTAAATGAAATTTGTATTATTATTATTATTATATATTTTTTTTTATTATTTTAAATTTTTATTATTAAGGGAGAAAAGGCATCCAAAGCTACATGGCCCTGTGTGAAAAAGTGATTGCCCCCTAAAGCTAATAACTGGTTGGGCCACCCTTAGCAGCAACAACTGCAATCAAGTATTTGTGATAACTTGCCATCTCTTACATCACTGTGGAGGAATTTTGGCGTATTCATCTTTGCAGAATTGTTGTCATTCAGCCACATTGGAGGCTTTTCCACTATGAAGCGACCTTTTTAAAAGGTCATACCACAGCATCTCAACTCCACTCCAAAGTCTTTATTTTGTCTTTCTTCTTATTATGATTAAGAGAGATAATAACTGCTTGGACCACCCTTAGCAGTAACAACTGCAATCAAGTATTTGTGATAACTTGCAATGAGTCTCTTACATCACTGTGGAGGAATTTTGGCCCACTCATCTTTGCAGAATTGTTGTCATTCAGCCACATTGGAGGGTTTTGAGCCTTTTTAAGGTCATGCCACAGCATCTCAATAGGATTCAGGTCAGGTCAGACTTTGACTAGGCCACTCCAAAGTCTTCATTTGGTTTTACTTCAGCCATTCAGAGGTGGACTTGCTGGTGTGTTTTGGATCATTGTCCTGCTGCAGAACCCAACTTGGTTTCAGTTTGAGGTCACCAACAGAAGGCAAGTCATTCTCCTTCAGGGGCAGCAAAGCAGCCCCAGACCATCACACTACCTCCACCGTATTTTACTGTTGGTATGATGTTGTTTTTCTGAAATGCTGTGTTACTTTCATGCCAGATGTAATGGGACCACAGTATTTTCCCAAAGGTCTTGGGGATCTTCAACGTTTCTGGCAAAATTGAGATGAGCCTTAATGTTCTTTTTGTTCAGCAGTGGTTTACATCTTGGAACTTGCCATTTCTTGCAGACCATTTTTGGCCAGTCTCTTTCTTATGGTGGAGTCATGAACACTGACCTTAACTGACGCAAGTGAGGCCTGCAGTTCTTTGGATGTTCTTGTGGGGTCTTTAGTGACGGCTTGAATGAGTTGTGACTGTGCTCTTGGGGTCACTTTGGTTGGTCAGCCACTCTCTGGAAGGTTCATTGCCGTTGTCATGTTTTCGTCATTTGCAGATAATAGCTTTCACTGTGGTTTGCTGGAGTCCCAAAGCTTTGGAAATGGCTTTATAACATTTTCTGTACATGTATTTTCTATATTCTTTCTATATTTCTATATTTATTTTATGTATTTTCTATATTTCTCTCATAACATATAGCAGACTGACAGAGCTCAGTTACTTTCTTTCTCATTTGTTCCTGAATTTCTTTGGAAGTCAGCTCGATGTCTATCTTTAGGTCTACTTCACCATGTGGTGGGTGATTTCTTGATTGCGATTGAGAACAGGTGTGACAGTAATCAGGCCTGGGTTTGGCTGGAGAACTTGAACTCTATGATAAACTGCAGTTGTTTTAACAGCATGGGGCAATTCCTTTTTCACACAGGGCCACGTCGGTTTGGATTTTTTTTCCTCCCTTAATAAAATGTTTCATCTAATTTTATCTATGAAATGCAGTTAGTGTTCAGTTGTGTTGCTATTGACTCATTTAAATTAGTTTGATGATCTGAAACAATCAATGTGACAAACATGCAATAAGATAAGACATCACTTTTTCACACCATGGTATAGGTGGAATTGAATTGAGAATACAGAAATTGCAGAGCATTAAATTTGCATAGCGGACTCATAATTTTTTCATTGTCTAATCAAACAAATGAAAACAATTACCAACTTAGAAGTGCGCATTGTGGGAACGCATGTCAAGCAATATGGCCAAGAAGACCAGGCATGCGTAATAATCATCAACTACATCAACATCCAACAACACTAGAGTGTACTGTACACCATCGTTTTGTATTACCTGAGCATTCCCAAAGGGGACAAGATTGACAGATAGGATATCCTGCAGCAACACCCATGTGGGGTAGAGCACCTGTGTGATATAAAATATGCAGTCGGGACACAGGCTCTCATAGTAAACATCCAACTGGACAGGTTCCGCTGTCTGACGCAACCTGGTTGAGTTGGCGTGGAGGCACTGTTCCAAAACCTGCAAAAAACACACGAGTGTACTTTATGGTGTGTTCGTCTGCATCGTGTGGCTGTGACACGGCATGACACGGAATGAGTGGGGATAGTGAGGTAGGTTTGGTACCGTACCCTAACTATCGTGCTAGGTGAAATCACTGCCATAAAAAGTCAGCTGATGTTGCACAGAAGATCAGTCATGTCAACGTGATCCTGTCTGTCATTCACCATCTGACTGGAACTGAAAGTGTGCCAGTCACATGTTGGTTCTACTTCCCTGAACTCTGACTAAAATAATTTACACTCACCGAACCCGAGATCCATTACACATATTACATTCATTCATTCATTTATTCATTTTCTACCGAAAATTTCTAACGAGGGTCGTGGGGGTGCTGGAGCCTATCCCCGCTGTCTTTGGGCGAGAGACAGGGTACACCCTGGACTGGTCGCCAGCCAATCGCAGGGCACATATAGACAAACAACCATTCCCACTCACATTCATACCTATGGACAATTTGGAGTGGCCAATTAACCTAGCATGTTTTTGGAATGTGGGAGGAAACCGGAGTACCTGGAGAAAACCCACGCATGCACGGGGAGAACATGCAAACTCCACACAGAGATGGCCGAGGGTGGAATTGAACCCTGATCTCCGCCATGCCGCCAACACATATTACAGTCTTCTCTTATTTAGTCAATTTCTGATAATAAATTGAATATTTTCATAGTTGGAGCATTACATTACACTCGTATTTTTCTTTGTTTACAACACCTTCCTCAACTGTAAGGTGCAGGCAAGTACAGAATCACTGTAGAGGACACAAGAGACGGCTTTAAACGTAGCACACTGCCCAGCTAACTAGTTAGCCTAGAATGTATTCATGGTAAAATTAAGACTTTTAAAAAAATTACCACTTCCACACTTAATTTGATGTGATGTCAGAGATGCCATGGCTGACTCCATGCAGTGTGAAGGCAATGTAATCTGTCATGTCTCATCAGTGTAAAATTACTGACACCTGGTGACCAGAGTACTACATATAACTTGTCATTCAATCACATTGAAATCTTGCTGATCGAATGTATTGAAATAAACAACTTTCAGGTTGGCTAAAAGTAATTTGTTGTATTTTAATGTTTCTCTATTGTGAAAAAAAACTTTGAAATTACGTTTTTTTTCCCTATTCACTTTTTAAAAAGCTATAAAAAAAAACTCTTAATGATCCTCACCCCGCACTGGACTGCCAAATCTGGAGACGAGCACCACTGTGAAGGAGGGTGGGAGCATGAAGACGACACTGTGGACATCAAGCTACTGCTAAAGGTCAACGTAAGCAGCAGAGCCACCTTCATCTTTGAAACTAGTCTGCACTTATTCAAGTATACAGCCACACAACACCGGCAAACACCCGCACACGCAGTCGTGACAACTTTAAAATAGAGCCCAAAGACCATTTCCTTGTTTATGTAGCAGGCCTTCTTTGATTGGCTCTCGGTGAGATGACGTAAAATGCGTCACTTGTCGCCAAGGTTTTAAAAAATATATAAAAATGGCGTCGCCGTACGGTACATACAGCGGAGCGTGTTAACAGTGTGGCACATATTTGCTCAGTTTGGTCTTTAAACATAAGTTTGTTTATAATGTTTGTGATAGTGCCCCTCCCTTGAGGTGCCTTTTATGTGACTGCAGCGGTCCCCAACCTTTTAATATAGCGATGTAATTTATCTTATTTATTATGCACTGTGTAAAACTACAACAGGCAACCTTACATTTGTTTTTCAAAGAGAAGATTATAAAACGTGGCTGCTGTTTGAAGTGTGGGGAAACCTGAGGTTGAGCTGCATACCCACATAGCATCTGCATTTGAGACCAAATATGAGGTGAAAGAAAAACGGTATAAATGCAGTTTACTGGTCTATTTGTGCAGGTGGAAGAACTTGGTGCGTTTAAGGACCATCGAACAAAGTGGGACGGGTTTTTAAAACTATATGCATGTACAAAAATTAGATGTAGTTATGTGTTATTATTATTGCCAGCTTAGCAAATAATATAAACGCCCCCTGCTGGACATTTAAATAAAACCAGACAACAAAACAGCCCATTTTTATATACCATATATTTTATTGTCTTTTAAAATCATTTGCATCTGGCTAGAGAGAACCGTACAGATGAAAGAGTACCTTTGTGAATTGAACTGTGAAGCAAGTTTTACACAAAATAAGAAATTAGAAAAATGACCAACAGGACGGAGGAAAGGGGAACACCCGAGGACAAAACATTTTTTGTGTATATGTGGTGAGACAAAAACAACCAATAGGCTGATACTGGCTGGATCAACAGTGCTCCCTCTGAAATGGGTGTGGGGTAGCTTTGTCGTTCATGTCATTTTATTATGATTCCTGATGATGCAGCTGAGCCTTCTGATACAGTTAGATGCTATTCTGGATGACGAACACTCAATTTAGAGACAAACAACTGAAAAAAGGCCCAAAAAACTTAATTGCTGCAAATGCTGACATGTTACTCCATGAGATTGCTGACAATCAGAATGAAACCACCTCACAATAGAAGAAATATGCAACATACAAGGCTCAGTTTGGGACAAACAAATGTAAAAGAGGGAGCACTGCTCTGATAATACAAATAAAAACAGAGGAACAGTAACAGAAGAAGAGGGGAAAGTCTTTTTCAAGTTTAAAATGACAGGAAATAAACAATTGCAACTCAATCACAGCCACTTTGAGAGATAGACTGAGTGTCAAATGGGTATTTACTGTTTGGTTAATTACATATTGTAAACATTTGTATTTTTTTCTGTACGGAGAAAAAAAAATCAAGCTAGCTTATTTTTTTCTGTATAGGCTCTGTAAAGTTATCATTTAACAAACAAAAACACTTGGACAAACAATTCTAATCAGCTTTTTTAAAAAGCTAAATAAAAAAATAACAAAAAAAAACATACTCAGGCACCATGAAAGAACACTTTCTAATGCCATCATTGTTGCATTTGCAAAGATCTGCATAAAGGAGTGACTGGGATCTGTACCTTTTATCCATTTTTTTTCTTTGTATCCACAAGTGTTTGTTTTGTGGTGCACCTTTAACACTGTGTCTACTCCCCAAAACAACAATCTTTCAAATGACAATGACAGATTCTCACGTTGAAGAAGAAATAAAGCAAATCTCTCTAGTATGTAATAAATGCAAAGCAGCCAAGACTGCATCCAACATAAAGCCTTGGCTCTGTAAATATTAACACATGTACATGAGCTTGCTTCATCACAATATTATCAAGTTTAACATATTCTATTGATGATAACCACAAAGTATGTCCAAGCTTAATGATTAGTGAAATTGCGTGCGTTTATGAACTGTTTCGCCCTGATTTCAAAGCCGCCTGAAGATATCCCCCCCGCCCCCCCGACACTTCCTTTCTGATTTGTTTCAAGCACAATCCAAATGATAATTACATCATTCAAAAATATAGATATAAGTATATATTTCAAAATAGTTATTCTGTATTACGTCTCTCTGGTTTATTTGCCAAACTTTTACAGACACCAAATTGCATGTTCCTCGTAGTCAGTGAAAGATATGCTTGGTGCATGAGGCCTTTTTTCAAGAAAGATCATTTACAGTGTACCAAAGCTGATGAAAAAATATTTCATTCTTTGAATGATCATTTGCTGTGTAGAAAAAAACGCTTTTCAAGATACACCCGGTCACAAATGCATATGTAAATACATACACGAGCAGGAAGGAAGCTAAGTGCGAATGAGACCTGACCATATGCCCGCGTCTTGCCTGTCTGCTACTAACGTTAATAACATTTTGCATTGCCTCGGGCCTTTACACATCTGTCACAAATATGGCAGCTGAAGGCGACTACAGAAAAGCTGACAAACAAAACAAAGAAAGCAGATCCAAAGTCACCTGATCATCCCTGAAACAAGTTGCAATAAACTGACACTCTTTTTCCAGACATGTTTTTTTTTCTCCTGATCCACCCAATAACAACCATTCGCATCTACAGGTGCATCTCAACAAATTACAATATCTTTGAAGTCTTTTATTTCAGTACCACGGTACCTCGGTTTTCAATCGTATTAGCTTAATTGGCGACTCTATGTATGGTATGAATGTGACCGCGATTGTAATGATTGTTTGTCTATACGTGCCCTGCCATTGGATAGCGACCAGTCCAAAGACAACTGGGATAGGCTCCAGCATATCAGCCAACCTAGTGAGGATAAGCGGCATAGAAAATAGATGGATGGCTGGTCTCACTTATGACTCAGTCTCTGTAAATGGATAGTTCTTTTTTAGAGTTGGGACACTACAGACAGATTCCGTACAGGAAATCCTTCAATAATTATACAATCGTGGAAAAAATTATTAGGACCCCCCCCCCTTGTTTCTTCAGGTTAGTGATCCGTTTTATTACTTGCTACAACTTTGTACTTTAGTTTGGACCGATATAATGATGCTAACAAAAATAGTTTACATGAATAGCTATAGCTAAAAATAATTAAACTCCTATCGCTGTTATCATCATCATCATATTAGTCCAAAGGTACCTTTAGTTGCGTTAATATTTCTGGGACTAGAACGCATTCATTGGATTGACATGATTTCTTTGATGCGTTTTCAGTTTGGGTATTCATCTGACCTTTTGGAATGGATTCATGTTGACTGAGTTTCCACTGTATTGTCAGCTACTGGTTCACACTATACAGCAAACAAAATTGCGAAAACATGAATTGGTCTCTTCGTCTGAATTCCACTCGTGACATCAAATACCTTTTGCATAATGTTCTAATTTACTGAGATTCACCTGTATTGCATGAAGCAATCCTGATCCTCATGAAGGATTGTAAAGAAATTGTAGTCTATTCGACTAGCGTGTGGATCAAAGTGCATGAGAAGCTAGCTGGGAAAGTATTACATTAGCTAATATTGTGATGCTTGTGTCTGCAGAAGAACAGCAGCATAAACTGTACATTGAATACTGTGAGCTTCAAACTAATCAACTGTAGGAAACTGAGCTTCACCGCACTGTACGGCTTTTTAGGGTTCTACTTATTTGTGTGTGGGACAGACAAAAAAGTGCAGTCAAGTGTTGGTCCAACAAACTGGATGACAGATGTCAGCAATGGCAGGTGACGTCGTCGTTCACATGGAACCAACGTGTCATAAATGCTGCATGCGTTAACTGGAGAGCTTATCTCGTCGTGTGTCGCAAACAACTACACTGGGCCTTGGCGGTTCACATTGTAGTCTGAGTGTTAAATCTGGACCAAATCCAAATGAAAAAAAGCGAGCTTGCGTGCAAAGAGGGGGCGCACCAAGTTACTGTGCAGCCCCCGATTGAGAAAGTAACAATTCACATGTAACAACAAAGAGGCACAACTAAACCTAAAACATGCTGATTTACTCACATAAACACACACACACACACACACACACAGACACACACACACGCTGGTTCTTGCTGAGAAAAGGTGAACGCATGATGGGCGCAGCATGTGGCAGCGATGGCACCGACTCTCCGGCAACAACAAACAAAGAGGAGAGGATGCGCTCATCATCGACGAAAGGCACTTTTTTTTTTATCTCTTCCAACCTTTTTTTTTTTGTTTTATTTTGTTTTGAAAGCCCTCTGAGCAGAAGCGCTGACCTCACCTCTCGTTCAACCAAAAGACATGTGCAAAGTACAGTACGACTGAATAAGCCTGGCTAAGAGATGGCTGAAATCAACATTGGGGAAAGTTGGCCCAGTCCAACTAAACTAAAAAGGTAGCAGGACTTTGTAAAGAATTAGGATGCTCAGCTATTTGCCTGATAGCTGAAGCTGGTGTTGTTTACATTGACTTCGGGAGTCAAAAATAAATCAAGTCATCACACTCCTTACATCTGTCAAGACATCATACACTAATTGACTTACGTCCCCTCAGCACTCTACAAAAATATACTTTTTTTTGGCAACTGAGATTTATAGTTGACATACAAGCAAACTTTGTGCTTTGAGAGTGAAACCTGAATTGAAACGAATATAGGAGAAGAGGTGAAAGAGAAGCAGTTCTTCTCCTCGGACTATTCTGGTGTGCATAGTACAATCACGCATATCATGCTTCACTGTGTACGCACAACAAGTCAGAAACCAAACAGGAAGAACCAACCATTAAAAAAAAAAAAGTTTTCTTGCTACATGAAAGATCCTTCATTTGGCTCACAGTCGCTGGATGCAGGAAACGGAATCTAAGCTACAATCATAAAAGAAAAAAAAAAACTCACATACACCAACTGCACGTATGGCTAAAATATACTGTTATATTACTGCTTCTCTTTTCTCTGTACATTAAATGTTCTACAGCTCTGTGAGTCAAACTTGTGATAAAAACCAACAGTCAAGCGCAAGAAGGGGAAGTATTGTGAGTATATACTATTTAACAAAAAAAAAAACATCTGCAAGGATCTCAGAAACTGTGTATCTAACAAGAGACAAAGCAAATACAGTACCGTAGATACAATAATCACATAGAGCGATGCTCTGCAGGTTCCTTTAGCGTATAGGAAGCAGACACATACAAGGAGCACTAACAGTTAAGTCAATGGCTACACGTGCTACAGTCTAAAAGGAGGAGACAAAAAAAAAAGAAGCTGGATGCAGGAACCTTGAGAAATTTCAGTCAGAAGGAAACCTGAATAGCGAAGAACTGCATGAATCAATATCCATCTGTGATTGAAAACTATTTCACCGTATACCAAATACGTACCATGCATTTTTAGACTCTAATACCTCGTCAGTTCAAACAGAGGCTTGCTGAGCCAAAGCAGGTGGAAATAAAACAAAAAAAGTATATTTTTTAAAGCTGTAACTTTGTCTATTGTGACAGCCTCCTCCTCTCCCAACACTCTCTACTAGCGACACAGGCTTGTGGTCATTGAAAGCTATTACTACGGTACTTACACAAGCGTCAAATTCAATTAGTCTTTTCTACCCCCCTGCCCCCCAACAAATATCCACTCCACAAAATGTACCCAAGCCTTCCCCTTTCCCCAGGCTCCAGTGACAACACCACCCTGGTCCAACGGGTTCTCAGCCGTCTTAAGGTGTGAAGCAAGCAGCCTGGTTTAGCCAAGCCAGTCCTTTTCATAGGATGACAGCTCAGGCTTTTGTCTACGGAGAGTTTGCAGGCAGTCTGGGGATAACAGTTTGGGCCTTTGTCTATAAACAGTTATGAGTTTAAGGCAAAAAAAAAAAAAAGTGCCCCCTGTAAATTGTCCCATCATTCCACCATATGTCCCTCCGCCTTCTTCCGGATGTCTAAAAATATTATTAATGTGTGCTTATCCTTGAACACATGTTCTTCTTCGGAATCCAGACGTGTTATTGTAAATTTGTCACACCGGGTTTGTGTAACTGACACTGTGGCAAACCGAACTCACTGTGTCATGCTAACTGTATGTACATTGCTGAGTTACAAAGTTGATGTGCTTACTGTGAAGCCATGCTGCTGGCAAGAAGTGCTCTTTAGCTGCACTGGGGTCAGATGGAAAATATACCCCCCCCCACCCCGCCCCCCAACCCCCGCCTCAAGCTAGAGAGTCATGCTTGTTAAGTTGATTTGACTCGCCACTTAAAAACATGAACGGCCCCCCTTCTTTCGCGCCCAATGCATTTGAGTGAAAATTGCCC
Source organism: Doryrhamphus excisus (assembly GCF_030265055.1). Lineage (NCBI taxonomy): Eukaryota > Metazoa > Chordata > Actinopteri > Syngnathiformes > Syngnathidae > Doryrhamphus > Doryrhamphus excisus. The sequence goes on from NC_080468.1 coordinate 10,797,607, forward strand.
CACCCTGGTTGTCTGCCTTGACTGCTGGTGGTGAATTCATCTGGGGTGCTGGTTCTGGTTTTGAGAGCGGGCCAGGACTGGGTATGCGAGATTTACATTCAGCTGCTCGTTGTGTTGGATCAAGGAGACATTTTTGTAGTGAAGCACGAGATCTTTCAGGGACGAGTAGAGATTGTATGGCTCTGCAAATCCGTAACCTGTGGTCGTCTTGTTGATGACACAGTGTTTGGCGTCGCCATCCACACTGGAAAAAAGAAAATAATTATTGAATTATTATTATTATTATTGTCCTACCAGAAAAACAAGGTCGGGTTATATCTAGCAGTAGTACATCAGTACAAAGCATGACATCCCTCCAACAAATGTTGTTAGCCTTCAGCCTAACTCAGCTCAATGAGTAGCTAAAGCAGGTGTGTCCAAAGGGCGGCCCGGCGACCATTTGCGGCACCAGCTGTTTTTTTATTGGTCTGTGGCACATTGTAAAAACTATAATGAAAAAAAAACAGCGACAATGGAAAATAATGTCAAAATATTAACAGAAAAAAGTTGTAATGAGCAAAAGTTGTAATTTTAAGAGAATAACATGGGAATATTATGAGATAAAAATAAAATTATTTTAGCAACATAAAGTTGAAATATTAATAAAACCTTTTTAAGGTGTAATATGAGAAACAAAACAAAACAAAATTGTAATTTCTGCAAGCCTGGTCTGTTTTCAAGGCTGCCATTTGCCATCGATTGTGTTCATAATTGTAATGGACAGAGCTTCATGGCAAAAACAAGGCTTCAAGTGGGTCTACTTTTTTGGCCTTAGGATCTTGTCCTGATGACCTCATCAGACCGTGACCTTCAGAGTTTACTGGGACGGTTGGCAACAGTGTGTGAGGCTTCTGGGATGAGACTCCAAATCCGAGCTGAAAAAGGGAACCGGGTTGGGAGTGAGGTCTTGGTCCAGGTAGAGGGGTTCAAGTACTGTATCTTGGGGTTCACGAATGAGGGAAGATTGGAGTGCGAGGTCCACAGGCAAATCGGCGCAGTGTCTGCAGTAATGCGGTCGCTGTGCCGGACCATCGTGGTGAAGAGAGAGCTGAGTTGGAAGGCAAAGCTCTCAATTTACCGGTTGATCTATGTTCCCATCCTGGCCTATGGTCTTGAACTTTGGGTCGTGACAGAAAGAACAGATATAGATACAAGTGGCTGACATTAATTCACGCCATAGAGTAAAAACTGTAAAGCAGGGGTCTCGCAGGACATTAGTTTGAGGCCCCCGCCTTGATATGAAAGTTTAATGTAAGTGCGGCCCGCGCAAGTTTGATATGGATGCTGTATGGTATCATGTACCCAGAAAAAATTATTACGTTTGATTAATGTTCATGTTAAAGGTTAAATAACTGTTAATAGTTATCCTCCCTATCCGTGTGGAAGTGGTAAGTTTTTGGCTATTTAAGTTTAAAGGAAATAACTTGAAGGCTACCGTTTAGGTCGCTAGCTCTCTAGTTTGCGAGTTAGCATGTGTCTCAAGACCCTGCAGTTGCGCAATATGTTAAATAATAATAATAAAAAGAGTATAAATGTGACTATAGTCGTGTTTTGTCATGTCTACAGGGCTCTAATAATGCTTTGTTAATTATAATCTGGAAAAAATTATTTGTCTACCCACCAACTATATGTGGTTTCTTAAGTTTTTATTATTTGCCGTTTTATTATTATTATTATATTTATTTATTACTGATTGATTTTTTTATTCTTGATTTGTTTATTTATTTTTCATTTTATTTTGTGCAGAAAAATAAAAAGTAAGATATTTGAGAACAGTGGAATGTTTTATCAGCGCTTTTATTGTAGAAAATCGGAACCAAAGCACTGAAAAAGTTTGTATATTTTTCTGTTTTTAATAAATGTTTTTGTTGTTTTTTTTGGAAAACCTGATGAGGCCCAGTCCCCAGACCCTAGCTCCAGTGGCCCCCAAGTAAATTGCGTTTGAGACCCCTGCTGTAAAGTCAACTGTAATGGGCGGTGGAAACAGGGCTATATCAGAACAATGGAGGATGATCCTTCCTTTCCAGTGTTCAAACAAGCATGAGATACTTACACAACGGAGCAGGCGTATGAGCCTTTCTGTGATTGGCTCTCACGGATGAGGAAGGTTCCATCACATTTGCCCCTCAGCATTTCCTCAGCCTGGGTGCGCTTGATGTCACCCACATACCAGGTGCACTCATCATGATGGGGCGAGCCCTCGTCGTCCTCCAGCGAGTATGAGCTGGAAACATCACATGTAGGACATTTTCACTCATTTGTATGTCTACAGTGGATGAATTAACAAATGTGTTACAGTACCCGGCAAAAGTATTTGAGCTACACTTACTCATCAGCATCGTTTTTTATGCCGAGCCATTCGTTAATCTTTTTCTGCCTTGTACCCTTCTGCGTCAGCCATCTGATGAAACAAGAACAGCGCACATTTAGTGCAGCTACAGCACAGAACATGGTGAACAAGCGTACTAAATGAGTTGCATGTAACAGTATGTAAGCTATTAAGCAATAACTACAGCAGTGATTTTCAACCACTGTGCCGCGGCACACTAGTGTACCTTGAGAAACCGTCAGGTGTGCCGTGAGGAATTATCCAATATCACTTTTTATAATTAACATTTATCAATCATCATTTGCAAATATGATGTCAATAGCCATTATGTCAATAGTATACATGGACCCAAATATTCCAATTGCATTTGGTTTATTTGCTCAAACGGAAAGAATTGAACAGGGATGGAATATTCCTTTAACCAATCCGATTGAGGTATCTTGTACCCGCTCAAACGGAAAGTTGTCAGGGTGTTTTTCTTCTTCTGTTGTTTATTGGCGGTTGGCAAGCAGCTTTCGTGTGCATTAGCGCCATCTGTGAAACAGAATCTAAACCCTTCTATACGCCATTCACAAGTGCAGTTTTATTAAAAAAGAAAATATATATCTATATAAAACATGTCCCGAGTTTAATTATAAAATATTAGCAAGATTGAATTTGATCTTTTCCCGTTTAAATTGATCCCGGGTGCGTTCTTTCAGCGCATGCTCAGATATGACGTAACACGCAGATCCAGACGTTCTTCACTTTTAAAAATGGAGGCCAGCAATCGGCACTGGACTAAGCAAAGTTTGTTTTTGATTCAAACTAAATTTCAAGACTAGACAGACGAAAAACTGGCAATACGGAGTTATTCCAACAAGTGAAAGAAAAACTTGGGGAAGCCGGTATCACGTGATGTTGATGTTTACGTTTTACTGGGCATGCCCTATTGACTATTCTGGTTGATTTTCACGGCGCATGTAGACAAGAGATTGGAATATTCCTTTCCATGGATACCATTGTTTCTCGAAAGGTCATTGGGAAAGAGAAAAAGTGGTGATGTAAAAACGTGGCTACTGTGGAGTGTCTGTGGTGTAAAGACTGGCAGAGCAATGTAATATTGGTCCGTGTGGCAACACCTACCTTGTTCCTCCCATAGACCTATTGATGTACGTGTGAGGTCGTGGTGACATTTTGGAACATTTTTGGTTAGTGGTGTGCCACAAGATTTTTACAATGTAAAAAACGTGCCGTGGCTCAAAAAAGGTTGAAAATCACTGAACTACAGTACAGAAAACATAGCATTGATCGCCCTTACATTAAATATTGGTCTCTGATCTTGCGGAGCTGCATGAGATCTGGCTTGAGGCTGTTCATCTTCTTATCAATTTCTCTGTTATCCGAGACCTGCTGTCTCAAGTCCTGCTCCAGCTTTCGCTTGCTGTCATGGATCTCCTTCACACGAGACTTCAAACGTTCAGAGTTGCTGTGAATCCTGATCAGAGTGGAAAAAATATATACAGTATTTCAATAAAACCACGTTCAACCATCAATAATATCGTGGTAAAACACACTCACTTCTGAATCTCCTTTTCATTGCCTTCACGCTGGAATCGCTCCAAAGACTCTTTGCTGTAACGCTCTTGAGTCTCACATTGCTCTTCAAATATTTTGATGGTCTCGTTGAAGGCCTCAATGGCTGTGCGTTTCATCTGCAGCTCCTGTGGTCAAACAAAATATCATTGTCCATTCATCTATTTTCTACTGTTTATCTTGTTCAGGGTCACGGGTGATCTCGAGCTGATCCCAGTTGACTTTGGGAGAGAGGCGCGGTACACCCGGCACCGGTTGCCAGTCAATCGGACTGGCCTGGGATGATAAGGATGTTGATAAGAAATTAATTAATTAATCACACCACAAATGAAAATGAACCCAATAATTCTTCCAGCCTCGGTTGAAAGTGTGCATGGGTTTCAGCACCTTGGTGTGTTTGTCACAAAGAACAATGTCATACAGTCTCTTTGCCGCGGTGGGTGGAAGTGGGGCCGCTAGAATACACACAGTGCAGAAGAGTGTAATGTAGTAGAAATTAAATTAGTACATTGCAATATTTTGTCTTGTTTTTTTTTCTAGGGCTGTCAAGGTTAACATGGTTATAAGTTAACGCAAATTGTGAATAATGCCACAGTTTTTTTTTAAATGCATGATTTCGGTCCACACCATAGTTTGGAGAAAGGCAACAGTGTTGCAGTTGATGTTGTGCCACAAGTGTGAATGAATATGGAGCAGAAATGAACAAAGAAAAGAAGTTGTAAATGGTGCTGGAGTACCGCAAGTTATTTATTTATTGCCATTTATACAGTGGTAACTTGACATACGAGTGTCTAAAAGAACAGGTTTATTTGAGACACAAGCGGTTTTTTTTTGTTTTTGTTTTAATTGAGCTAACTTGAGTTACTAGCTGTTAGTTGCGGCCAGACACAGACACGAGACAGCTTTTTTGGGGGGCTTTTTTGTTACCATGGGAACTATTTTGTGTCACCTTGGTAAACAGGGACAAGTGCTGAAGTGAGCGAGCAAACAGAGCGCTCAATGTGATATCAGTAAAGGCTCGCATGTGAATTTATTAGTGTCATTATCATTTATTAGGAATTTATTAGCATTTGTGCTGAAACTGCTGTGCTTGTAAAAGAAGACAGAATAAAACCTGCATGTTGCTGTTGAGTATGCGTGTGTGTGTGTGTGTAGGTGTGTGTGTGTGTGTGTGTGCGTGTGTGTGTGTGCGTGTGTGTAGGTGTGTGTGTGTGTGTGTGTGTGTGTGTGTGTGTGTGTGTGTGTGTGTGTGTGTGTGTGTGTGTAAAAGAGTGTTTCAAAGTATAAATATAGCCTGACTGCACTATATGGTCTGAGTCCTACTTCTGTGAACTACTATCTCTTCTTGGGCACTTTATTTTTTTGTAAGTTGACTATTTATTTTTCTAACATCCTGTTTTCTTTTCACTTAGTTGGTGGGTGTGTTTGTGAACCTTCACAATTCGATTTTGTGAGATCATGGAGAGAATTCTATTTAAGTCAAGGACAGTTGATACTATTTGACAATTTAGGGTCTCCAAAATAGCCTAGCATGCATAGTTTTAGACAAATAACTGGAGTACCCGGTGCAAGGCATTAGCTTTATTATTCCTATATCACTGAATAATACAGTAATGCAATTATTTGTTGATCTTGGGTGTTAAAACATTTAATAAAGTATTAGCAGTTGCATGTTTTGATATTTTTTAGTACATTATAATGTGACACCTCTTCTTCCTTGCCATATTATGCGCATGCATATTGAACCCCTACCTGTGACGTGCGTGTGTACTCCTCGTACAGGGCGTCGTACTCGCGACTCTTCTCCTGGTACTGCTCGTGATAGACCTTCAGCTGTTCACCAACCTCCTCGATGCTGTTCTCTTTCACCAGCTGAACGGCGCAGATACAGCGCATGATCATTGAGAAACACGCCGTCACATGGGAACATGCTGTGTTGCACCAACCTGTTGGTATTTTGAAACCGGGTACAGAAGTTTGGTGTCCAGCTTGGCATTGTACTGGGCCAAGGACTCATGGCGGTAATGGTTGATCAGCTCAACTACAGACAGGAAGGTGAGCGGCTCTGAGAAGCCGTAACGGCCATCTCTGTGGTAGATCTTTATAAGTTTGTTGTTCCCGCCTCTCCTGTTGGGGGAACAGAACGTTGGAGGGGGTAAATGCTAACACCAGTCATACAAAAACAAATTGAATTCCGATTTAGGGGAACTTAAATCAACTTTCTTCACCTGAGCGTAAGAGTGTACTCTCCCTCCAGTTTGCTTGAGGCATCTCGAACTAGAAAGGTACCATCGGGGGTGTCTCTCAATTTCTCATTTACCTCCTCCCTAGAAATAAAAACATTTCCCATCACAACATAAACCAATAAACTTTGATAAACCACTCACTATCAAACTAAAGTTTCTGCATTCGAGTGAGCATCGTCTCCCAACAAAAGAGCAGTTTCAGTGGCAGATTACTATCACTGTCCTGTTCCACTCAAAGACTGAGCATATCATTCTACCCCCACGCCATGTGGCTTTTTAACACAAGAGGCAGAGCAATAAAAACACACACGGGACTGGACTTATACTGGATGTATTATTGTAAGACAAAGTTGAAATGATCTGTTCTGAATTTATTTATTTTATGATATCACCTTGGGGACCTAAAATCAAGTTATCAATAATGATAACAATAACAATACAATGTTCAGTCGAACAAATAAATCCAAATTCCAAGAAATAATCATGACCCCTTTTGTTTTTAGAAGTGCTGCTGACCTGGAAATTTCTCCCCAGTACCATTCTGCATCGCTGAGAAGGGTGCTTATGTCCGTCATGGTTGATGGTGCCATTTTTGACTTTGTTGGCTTTGCTGGAAGAACTGCAACATAAAAAAAAAACAAAAAAACATTACAGCACTAATGGGGTACATGCAGACAGTCTTGTTAAAGCTACACAGCTAAAGCTTGTTACAAACTGGCAATCAATGCATATTCCAAGAGAGAAAAGCACGATCATGTACAGTGAAAATGCTAAAAGTGAAGAATGATTTGCTGAATTGTAAGTAAATGGAGTTACCTGGCGGAGTGAGGTCTTGTTCTGCAGTTCTCTCTACCAGAAGCCTTTCCACTACAAGAGCAGGTAACTCTTCATCCAAAGACAACCTGTCAAAGTCATTGCTTAACAATAGAGCAATACTTAGTTAAGAAGTCACGCTTCTACAGTGTGACTTACCCCGAAGTAGAGAGACCTGTTCTCATCAAAAGCGGTCCAAAGATCTTCCCCAGCGTGTGCATGTCCAAGCTGTTGCTGGCCTGTGCGACCTTGGCCAGGTGTGCAAGGAGGTACTGCAGGGTGAGACGGTGATGGAGAGGGACGGTGGTGGCGCTCTCGAGGACCTGGCTTACCTCTCTATCATGGCTGCCAGCTACGGCACCATCTATAAGAGAGATTCAAAGGCTGAGCTGTGCTTTTAAGCCAGACTTTACATCATTCATTGGTCAGTGTTTCCTACCTGTGGACTGCTGTAGGACCTGCCGCTGCTGTGTGATAGCAGTTTGGAGCTGAGCGTATGTACAAGCAGGGATGACAGGGGAAGGGAGGTCTCTTAGGTAGTGCATGACACACTCTGACAGGATGGCCGCATCCGTCTGACTGATGTCACTCTCTGCGCAGAAGAGTTTGAGCTTAGGAATTACATACATGCGTGGCGCTCTATGCAAGTATCATAGAAGTACTAGTAGGTTAAGAACAAAGATACTGATTACTGCACACAATTCACTCACCAGGACTTAGGCTGTGGACTGGGTTGTCTGAACTAGCAGTCATCCTGTACAGAGTTGTAGAGTCCAGACCTGAGAAACACAGAAAAGGCATTATTCAGTTTATTTAGATAACCTCTTATGAAGTCAACTGCTTGAGGTGGCGACAGGAGCAAGAAATCTGAAATTTTAACCTTTCGACATTTTACACCGTCATCTACCACTTGGTGATGTCTCCAATTCAAGGAAAAGAACTCCTGTTAGATAAACGTTTTGTAAGCTTTTCCATATACGGGTACATGCCAGTTTGAGTTGTTTTCCCTCCTGTTTCTACAAGTGAAAGACGGATGACAACATTACTCATTTCCAATGCATAAAATCCTCCAGGAAAATTGGGTCTAGACAGTTTGCATCGGGAAGGCAATTTCTTGAGACAAGCCAGTCTCTCAGCTAGTTGAGAAAACCTCAACGTGCAAGCAGAGTGTGTGTATCCAATTCATGGATGCATTTCAGCACCATTGCTACATTAAACTATTTACATTCAGAGACAGACCTCTTGCCGCCCCGGTGGATATCAATATTGAGATTTTTTCCCGCATAAAAGACATTTTTGGCAGGTGCCTCAAAAACAAACGTTGGTCTTCTGCCTTTGCAGTGTTGCATGATACAGTTTAACAGTCAAACGTGATGGTGCATGTGTCTGTTTACGGTTAGTTTGTAAAACTGCATTGGATTTTAAGACAACACAAAAAACAGAGTAGCGTGCATTTGAATATCTGGGTCATTGCAACATTCATTCATTTTCTACAGCTTTTTCCTCACGAGGGTCGCGGGGGTGCTGGAGCCTATCCCAGCTGTCTTCGGGCGTGAGGCGGGGTACACCCTGGGACTGGTGGCCAGCCAATCACAGGGCACATATAGACAAACAACCATTCACACTCACATTCATACCTATGGACAATTTGGAGTGGTCAATTAACCTAGCATGTTTTTGGAATGTGGGAGGAAGCCGGAGTACAAGCAAACTCCACAGAGATTCGAACCCAAGTCTTCGCCAGCTCCTGACTGTGTGGCTAACATGCTAACCACTTGGCCAAATGCGAAATTTGTAAATAGTTCAAGGTATTATTCATTCAGTCACTGGGGGTGCTGGAGCCTATCCCAGCTGTCTTCGGGCGAGAGGCGGGGTACACCCTGGACTGGTGGCCAGCCAATCACAGGGCACATACAGACAAACAACCATTCACACTCACATTCATACCTATGGACAATTTGGAGTGGCCAATTAACCTAGCATGTTTTTGGAATGTGGGAGGAAACCGGGTACCCGGAGAAAACCCACGCATGCACGGGGAGAACATGCAAACTCCACACAGAGATGGCCGAGGGTGGAATTGAACCATGGTCTCCTAGCTGTGAGGTCTGCGCGCTAACCACTGGACCGCAATTATTGTCAATTTGATAGCACACAAGTACAGTATCACTGCATAGCAAATAAAGTCTAAATATACATTTTATTGTCTGCAAACCAGTTGACTACAATGAGTGCACTGTGTAATAAGTGAGACGGGAAGTGGTACAGTTTTTACAGTCTCAGCACACGAAACTTTAATGTAGAAGGCCTTCCTGTGATTCTTGATACATGTAACAAATCCACAAAGGAGGCAATGTCACTTGTACACATGCAATTCCACGCATGTATGCCTCCCTGACTGGATCCGCTTGTCTGTACGTCCACACTTGTGCAAACGCTGGCATGAGGGCAAGAGGCAGATGGCGTGAGGGAGACAGTCGCACATAGATGGAAAGACAGCGAGGCGGACAGAGAGCCAGACGACAGACGATTCCGTTGGCCGACAAGGCCTTATAGGACCTACCTCTCTGCTCTATGGCTTGGATGAGGCTGACGAGGGCCGCGGGAGCCGTTTCTGGTGGTGTGAACTGCTCACTCAGGTCCGGCACTGAAGCAGCTGAAACAACAATACAAAGCACTGTGTTACACTTTGACCACAGAGCCTGCCGGGAGCCGCGGGGGTGCTGCGAGATTGACAGCAGCACAGCGAACTGGGAGCATTTAGATACTGAGCAAAGAGTATACAATGTTAAAGGATACATGACTATGCAAAGGTCAGCAAATAAAGAGTAATTTTAGCTGCCATTTCACAAGAAGCACAGCTGTCTAAGTAAGCGTTACCTTCACTTTTTCCAGCCTTCGTGTACAGAACTACTGGACATCATTTTTCAACTTTATTTGCATAGTACCTTTCTTAAACCACAAGTCCCTGCTCAAAAATGACAAATGAATTGAGTATTTCTCAGCATCTTGGTATCAAAATAAAGCTAACACTAATGGGATTTCAGCAAATGCAATATGATAAATTATATTTTTTCAGGGCAACACAGACAGCGCCCCACAGATGGTGGTTTTAGCTTTTCTGTACAATAATACAGTAAACCTCGGATATATCGGATTCAATTATTCCCACTGATTTTGTCCGATATAAGCGAAATCCGTTATATGCGTATACCGGAAAATGTCCGTTTTACGCATATATCGGATTTATAGCCGGTATATGCGTAAATCGGATTTTATCCGTTATAAAAAGGCACTTCCTTGACTATGTTTCCAATGTACCTGGACGCGCAGGCAACGCTGCAAACGCTGCAAATGCTGCAAATGACGTCGTATAGCGGCCTGTCACGATTCGGCGAATTGGAGCGCCACGATGCGGCCATCCGATATATGCGAGGGAAATTTAATGGAAATGCATTGGAACGGAACTGGAGATTTTGTCCGAAATAGGCAAAATCCGTTATAAAAATCCGATATATGCAATGAATTTTTATTGGAAATGCATTACAGAAAAATTGGTCCTTTTTTTATCTGTCCGTTGTGAGCGAATTTCCGATATATCCGAGTCCGATATATCCGAGGTTTACTGTAATTCCATACAGTAATCCAAAAATGCTAAACTATTGTGTAAAATAACACTGAAGAGGCACAGTGGAAGTGTTTAAAACAACCTAGTTGGGGGGGGGCTAGCAAGTGACCATTTTCTTATTGGTCTTTAGGGCTCTACAAATTCTGCCGAGCAACAAGTGGCCACAAAAATGTGTGCTATGGCCAGGAAAACAAATTTTACAAATTTCCCCACTGAGGGACGAATAAAGTCATATCTTAATCTTAAAAACAATCACAGGAATACATGATGCTGTGGCTGCCACTTGGCTAAAAATAAATGGCTGTTTTTCATCAGAGTATAACTGCATATTAAAATATTGTTATTAATTTTAAAATCTGCGTTCAATGACAAAGAATATGTACCATAACCAGTAAGAGTTTTTTTCGTTTTGAGTGAAGAATAACACAAGAAAGTGAAAGGGGAGGAAAAAAAAGAGCGATCCCGTTTTCTTGATCCCCCCCACCCCCTTTTCTTTTCTCCTGTTGAACTTTCTCTCCACCCCTTCACTCTGTTCTGCTCGCTGCTTCGCCTTAGCTCTTTGCGTGAGTGGAGCACAATAAAGGATTTAATCAAAACTCCTGAACAAGCAAAAGCCCTGTGGCAGTACGCCAGGCATGGCTCAGCCAGGACATGCAGGCACGCAGCGCCTCCTATTCGGTCCCGGGGCAACACCGTGAGCAGGGTGGGCAGGGTCTGACCGGGGCTTGGCAGTAGGCTTCTGCTCCTGTTAAGTCGCTGCTGATTATTAATTTGGGGAGTTCAGACAAGAAAAGCTGTGTCAGCACATTCCATTCTCGCTCTCTTTCTCTGGTACTTGTTCTCACTTTCCCTGGAAGTCTCTCTTTCTGTCCTTTGCTCCTACATTCCTTCTTCCGCTTCTCTACAGGACTCCCTTTTTTATTTTACTACCTTTTGTTCTCCTAACGTTTTATCCAACTTCTCTTTTTTCCATTTCCTGCTCTCTCAGTTTCCATGCCTGCCAGTTAAACATGAAAACTTTGCCAGCGCACACAGAGACAAACCTCCACCTCTTCTTTATCCCTGTAGGCCATCTGGACTGGTAGGCCCCCTTCCCCCTCTTCTTTCACTCACACTAGTATCACCCACTTGGGTGTACTTGTGCAGTTCTCACATCTTGCATTGCCACAGATACTTTACAAATTACAATACGTTCTATAAAATGTGTCTCATGTGTTTAGAAAAACATGGACATATGTGGGTGCTGCCAGACAAGTCATGATACCCCAAAAAGTGGAGGACTTTGGTAATACACAATCACAGCATATCGTAGCATCTGAGTAATCCGATGAACACATGAACACACTATTGCTATCAGCACTGTCTTAATATGCTACTGTAGTCAGTGCTGAAACTAAACCTTATTTTAGTGTCATCTTTTGAAACCCTTTCTTAAGACACAATGATATGTCTGGAGGACAGGAAGCAAGAAAAGCAAGAAAATAACTATAGAAAGAACCTCCTGCATCAGTGAATACATATTTTGCATTTTATTCCAAATATTAGTGTGTGTATATATATATATATATATATATATATATATATATATATATATATATATATATATATATATATATATATATATATATATATATATATACACACACACACACACACACACACACATATATATATATATACCTACATACACATACATATATATTAGGGTGCATCAAATTTGAATGGGAAATTTTAATTTCATAATATCAATTTGGCTGGCATTCCATTTTTTTCTAATGAACATAAAAATGTCTTCTGCAAAGTTTTGAAGAAATCCATTGAGATTTAGGGGTGCCACCTCACACATAAACCTTTGTAAAATTTCAGAAAATTTGCAATTTCTAGTCTAATTGCGAAAAAGTTGACCTGGAAATGTTGAGTACAATGAACTTCTATACAGCATCATTTTCTATATGGTTATTAAAGTAAATATATTTGTTTTCTCTTTGGGCAGATTGGGTATTTCTCAGTATTCAACTTTCAAGATTCTCCATTCGTTTGTCCTATTGACAAAATGGCGGTAAATGGGACATGTTCACATGGCCTTACCCTGAATTGTATGTAGCAGTGATGGATATTTGACATACATATAAAAGTTTAAACACTTTGTTTTTTATTTAATTTGTATTTTATTGTAAACACAAGGGGCAATAGTAACACATTTAAATAACAAACCCTCTCTGCTGGCAAACTCACTACAAACTCACAGGGATAAGAACATTAACTAAACTTCAAACTTAATTGCTCAGTCTATTGTAAATATGAAGCATCAGTAATACTGTCTACTCTATATTACTGTTGTTGATGTTAGGCTTGCTCAGCTATTAGCTAACTGTCATTAGCAAACTGTAGCTAGCTAATGTTAGCTACAGTAGGGGCAATGACCACCAAATACCTATAAATATGACTACAAATCATTCAAACCACAAATTTGCTAGTAATATGTAATAGGAGTATAAATACCAACAAAAACATAAAGATCACCTCAGAGTTCTTGAGCTGCAGTCTTTGCTGACCTCAAATCTCCATGGCGACCATTGAACTGTTCACCACTTTATTCCACAAAAACAGATGTATGGTGGCACCCCTAAATAATCATGTATTGGAAAAATATTTCGTACGTGTTGTTTCTACATATATTGGAACACTTTAAGTACCCAGCCATATCAAAATTCAATAATTGTGTTTTTGATGCACCCTAATATATATATATATATATATATATATATATATATATATATATATATATATATATATATGTATATATATATATATACACACACACACACACACACACACACACACACACACACACACATATTACCACTTCCACACTTCCACTTCATAAGCTGCTGTGTCTTCTGAATGCAGAACACCCCTGACCTAAGCCATTTAACTGTGGCTACATGTTGAAGAGATTGGACCAAATGTAAACAGAGATTATCATGGGGTCTTTGTGCAGTGAAAATGTTAACGTTGTGAAAAGCACTTAAAGGTTTTGACGTCAAACTACGGCGTTGCTCCTGGCGTCCCAGTGTTATAATTCACACAGCTGCTGAAAGTCCATGTCATGCAAACAAAGGTCGGATTTAGGACAACCGATCAATGCTGCCATTTGTCTTGGGCAAAAACCCTCCACAAACTTATAATCTCAGCAAACACCAACAGTTTGGACCAAAATCCATTCTTTATGGTGCTCATTCCTTTGCCTCAGAATAAATATACACTAGACTGTCAAAATACAGATGCAGCAAAATGCAGAACTTATTATTACTTGTGGAGACAGGCTGGATGCAATAAAGCAGGCAAATGGAAGGATTGAGTGAATGATTTACCATATTATGCTCTTGAGGAGGAAACGGTTGCACTCAACATGCAAAACAAACTTTATTTCACAACTTATTTCTCGCCACTCTATTAAAGTGCAAACACACATACAGGGACTATTTTCTTCATTCAACCCTTTCCTGGCATCCTGTCAGGGTTGTGGGAAGGCAGACAATTGCCACCAGTATCTTAATAAAAAGTGTACAGTGGGAGATGTTGCGTGACAAATAGGAGAACCTTTCCGCTGAAAAAGCAATTATTGGTATATGTAATGCTTGACAAATCCACATTATACATTTTTCAAGGAAGTAAGGTCATCGAAAGTTTTCTTGATACATTTTAATCAACAAATCTTAAGTTAGCAAGTCTCCTAAACACTGACAGAGCTAGTCTTGAATGACATCTGCTTTCCACAAAGACGCAAAGTGAATGTCGCAGATCCTGTCTCTGTGTGTTTGCTTGCTGCGGCAGCGGACAAGGAAAAAGTAGACAAGATGAAATGAAGCTACGCGAAACTAAACATTTGTTCTGTATGTTCTCCATCAGTACGCTTACGTAACACAAAAGTAGCTGGCTCGGCTGCATTCTCTCTCCTAGAGTTCTGAGGCAGGACCAAAGCATCTCCAAGAACAGAGATGAAAGCTACAACAGACTTGTGAAATGTCATCAAATCTTGTAATGTATTTGTAATATGTGGATATGTAATATTTATGTTGGTTTCAGTTGGTTTGAATTTTGCGGCTTCACTCACGGTTATTGAATGCGGCCAGTAATTAGTTAAAAATATGGAAATATAATTTTTATTGAGTTTTATTGAGGCAGTTTTATTGAGGCGAATGTTACCTTTCTTTTTGTTCCCTAAATTAGGTATTTGCAAGCATACAAATGGCCATATGAACTAAAATACAAATATAAAAGACACATTCTAAGATGATGATGAAATGTATGATACTCAACTTTGAACCCCAAAGTCACTTCATGTCCGTCCCTCATTCTGGTGCCCCAGAGGAACATATTTCTTTCTTAAAGTTCAAGTCTTTTCTGGAGAACTGAAAGTAATTTGTAGGAATTGGTAAATGTGTCTCAGACCAAATGGCCTGTGGAGTTCCCCTTGGGTCAATCTTGGGACCTCTATTGTTCAATGTGGATATGCTTCCTTTTAACCTGCTGGTAGGCAGGCGCAATGTGTCCTACCAAAAATATGCAGATGGCACTCGGATCTACTGCATCAAACAGATCACCGAAAGCAAACTTTCTCCAGCTAAACTCCGACAAAAATGAAAACAAGAGAAAGTGTTATTAGAGACTCTTTGTCTAAAACCTAATCATCAGGTTAGAAATCTAGGAGTGATAATGGACTTAGATCTGAACTTTAACAGCCACATTAAATCATTATCATCGGCTTTTATTTTTTTTATCCTTTTTATTATCGGCTTTTTACCACCAAAAAACATGGCCAAAATCACGGAGATAGTGCCCAAGACAGATTTAGAGAGACTAATCCATGCCTTTGACTCCAGCAGGCTACTATAACGGGCTCACTGGGCTCACTAAACGAGCTGTAAAACAGCTGCAATACATCCAGAATGCTGCAGCTCGAGTCCTGACTAGAAGCAGGAAATATGGCCAGATCAGTCCAGTACTCGGGTCTCTGCACTGGCTTCCTGTCGCTCAGAGAATAGACTTTAAAACAGCTCTACTTGTGTACAAATCTTTCCATAGTCTTGCGCCAAAGTACATCTCCCTGAGCGCCATGAACCATCTCAGGCACAGAGAAGCTCAGGGAGGAGTCTCCTGTGGGTGCCCAGAGTCAGAACTAAACACGATGAGGCTAAAATCTGAAACTGTCTTCCAGAAGATGTGCGACAATCCTCAACTTTGGCAATGTTCAAATCTGTTCTACTGTGCATTATGACAACTGAAACTTTATCTGTATTCTTCAATTTTAATTCCATCCATCCATTTTCTATATCTTCATTACGTCACAGGGGTTAAATGCATGCTAAAATGCATTTAGTAGGTGCTAAACTGGTTATATAGGACTATAACTACAAAAATATTCAATTTCGAAATAAGGAATCCTACTGCACGAAAATCCACTTATTGGTAATGGTAATGGTTTTATTTCATTTGAACATGCATCAGATTACAATTGAGTGCATCCCATAATCCGTTCCCAGTTCCACATGTCCAAAAGGAGTAGGAAGAAGCAAAGCTTATTAAATCCCACCCCTCCATCTGGTACTTTTACAATCACTAACTGTTACATTTGTTCACTTCCTGCTTTCCATAATACAGTTTAAGGTTTTTTTTTTGTTTGTTTGTTTTAATAATGCACCTCGTACCGAAGTAGGAGGTGATATGAGCATCCAATGCCATAATGGGTACCATAGTCAGTGTCAATATAGTGATATATATATATATATATATATATATATATATATATATATATATATATATATATATATATATATATATATATATATATATATATATATATATATATATATATATATATATATATATATATATATATATATATATATATATATATATATATATATATATATATATATAGCACATCATGACTGGTTCAAGACTCTTCATCCTTGTATTTAGCAAACATCAACTGCTTGTATTGTTTCTTGAATTGGCTCATCGTTGTGCATTGTTTGATTTCCTTACTCAATCCATTCCATAGTTTGATTCCACATACTGAAATGCTATGGTTAGCATAACGTAGTCCTAGCATAGAAGTGTTTCAAATGTACTTCTTCCCTGAGATCATATTTCTCCTTTCTTGTAGAGAAGTATTGGATGACATTTTTAGCTAATTGCTTATTTTTAGCCTTATGCATTATTTTAGCTGTTTGAAGATTAACTATATCAGCAAGTTTAAGTATTTGTGGTTTTAGAAATAAGGAGATAAGGAGAAATAAGGAGTTAATATGTTCTCTGTAGGTTCCAGAACTTATTGGTTCTGGATTAACTGCAATGAACAAGGAATTGCTGTATATACTGTATGTTCTGTCCTTTCAATTTGTTGTATGCCATATTCCAAAGGTTAAGACAGGACAGCTTCCATAAAGTGAGAAACTCAATCCAACTTTGCATGAACTAGTTTTATTTCTATTTTCTGCTCTACATCTGCCCCATTTCATCACGAGTCTTTCAATGTCCAAAAAGCACCATGAGGTTCAACGTGAGAAAGACATGCTGGTCACTCCAAACATGTGTTTCTGGTGTTCAGTGGTGACAAGACCAGTTGGTGTCTGGCTCACGAACGCTGTGTAACCGTCTGTAATGCTGCCGGTCAAGTTTCATGGCTGCATGTCTTCGCTGCACCCCGACTAAACAGACACGCAAATGTTTCATGACCGGGCAAGACCGTCTATTCCTCTGTCACGACATGCTTCAACGCCGCACGTGTACAAGTCAGCCTCAACGACCCAAGTCAAACACACAGATGATCGACACACAAGCCTGGATCTGGTTACGCTACTTTGCAAATATGTGTCATAAAATATGGACAAGAAAAGTAACTAAGAGTTTTCTGCATTAACTTGACTAAAAATATCTTTACTTCTCCCACCTTGTCGACATCATTAGAAAAAAGAGAAGTCTATAAGTATATGAATGTGTTATAACTGATGCATGGTACATTTCATAAAAAGGCTCTAGATCAGGGGTCTCAAACTCAATTTGGGGGCGGGGGCCACCGGAGCTAGGTTCTGGGTGAAGCCGGGCCGCATCAGGTTTTCAAAAAAAAACCAAAACGCATTTATTAAAAACTGGGGAAAAAAAATCAATAAAAAAAACTATCTTCAATGCTTTTGCTTCTTCTATACCCTACACTTTTTCAGTACTTTGGTTCCGGTTTTCCACACCAAAATATCTGATAAAACATTCCACTGTTCTCAAATATCTTATTTTTTATTTTTCTATACACAAAATAAGATAAAAAAAAATAAATAAACAAATTAAGAATAAAGACAATAAATCAATCAATCAGTAATAAATAAGTAAAATAACAATAAAACAGCAAATAAGAAAACCGTAAGAAACCACATACAGTTGGTAGAGAAATAATTTTTTTCAGATTCAAATTTACAGTATTAACAGTTATTTAACTTAAGTTTATCTTGACGTTTATTTTCCGTTTTATTCCAAAATAAATTCCAAATAATTTCCTGCATTTATTTGTACCCAGCTTCATAAGCCTTTAGCTTCATTGCTAATCCAAATCAAAACAGGGTGGGGTAACAGGGTAGGGTAACAGTATAGGCGGGGCAAAATCATGTTAATTGTGTCCGGTGTGCACACAGCTTTAAGCTGTCATTTCAACATTAAACTTTGGTATCAAGGTGGGGGCCTCAAACTAGCGTCTCGCGGGCCACAAGTTTGAGACCCCTGCTCTAGACACACTCAAAATGCTCTAAAAACAAGAGCACATCAACCAAGTAAGATACAAAACTGGCCCTGTGATTGCTTGGCAACACTGAAAAGGACAAAAGTAAACAATGTATGGATAGATATGGATGCGATTCAACTCCATGCAGAATAAAAAAGATAGCCGAACATGCAATTGCGGATACCTGCAATTTCATCCACAAAAAGATTAAGCTCGCTTTTAGTTGGTTTAATGAGCAAAATCCCCACAGCTGAAGTGCACTGGCTATGGCATGGAAGGAAGAAACATCCTGGGCTCATAACTTCCCTTCCTTCGTGCCAACAATAAGCACCTCCACAAAATGTGCCTTTTCAGTCCCTGCTAGTAGAATCATTAATGTTGAAGTCATAACATAACAGCGTCATGCTTAAATTATTTTCATTTACTGCTCTGGCACTGAAAAAAAAAATGAAATTGAAGTGCTGCAGGAAAATAACATTTGCTCTAGCTGTGCAAAGTGAAACATGTATAATGTTCAGGAATCAAACACAGCTGCTTCTTATGCTTGCAGACGGGATGGATGGTGTGGCCTCGGCTTTCACCATTCCTCTCACCTCCTTCCCTTTTCAGCTTGTCCGCATCTTTCCCATTCTCTACTGTCTCAGCCCACTCTCCCACCCCCTTCATGGGTTCTTTGAAAGTGTTTTCCTAGTAGCGTGGGGGGTGGGAGGGAGCGCAAGTGGAGGCCTCTCCTTTCTGAGAAATGGCCTCGCTTACATGGTTTATGGCGGCCCAGAGACAGTATCAGACGTGTATGTGAATCAGGCAGAGAGGAGGGAGGGTGGGAGGCAGGGGAGGCTGGACGAGGAGAAGGGAGGAGTTTGCAAACATGCCAGGCCATGGTTCATCTCAGCAGGCAGTTAAAGTGAGGCCAGGGAAAGAGTGGTTCAAAAGAGAATATTTTTTTGATATTGGTGGGGCTAAAATGTCGTTTAATTTCCACGCTGGGCAAAAAGTGAGTTTGGATGTAGCACATGCTTGATGCTTAAGAAAGTATGTAAAATAATTTGGTTGCTGTCTTTAAAGTATATCTACATATAAAGCAGGGGTCTCAAACACAGCCCACGGGCCAAATGTGGCCCACAGGACACTAGTTTGAGGCCCCCGCCTTGATATGAAAGTTTAATGTTAGTGCGGCCCGTGCAAGTTTGATATGGATGCTGTATGGTATCATGTACCCAGAAAAAATTATTACGTTTGATTAATGTTCATGTTAAAGGTTAAATAACTGTTAATAGTTATCCTTCCTATCCGTGTGGAAGTGGTAAGTTTTTGGCTATTTAAGTTTAAAGGAAATAACTTGAAGGCTACCGTTTAGGTCGCTAGCTCTCTAGTTTGCGAGTTAGCATGTGTCTCAAGACCCTGCAGTTGCGCAATATGTTGTAAATAAAAAGAGTATAAATGTCACGATAGTCGTGTTTTGTCATGTCTACAGGGCTCTAATAATGCTTTGTTAATTTTAATCTGAAAAAAATAAATTTGTCTACCCACCAACTATATGTGGTTTCTTAATTTTTAATTATTTGCCGTTTTATTATTATTATATTTATTTATTACTGATTGATTGATTTTCTTTATTCTTGATCTTATTTTGTGTAGAAAAATGAAGATATTTGAGAACAGTGGAATGTTTTATCAGAGCTTTTCGTGTAGAAAGTCGGAACCAAAGCAAAGTTTATTCATTTTTCTGTTTTTAATAAATGCGTTTTTTTGTTTGTTTTTTTTGGAAAACCTGATACGGCCCAGCCTCGCCCAGACCCTAGCTCCAGTGGTCCCCAGGTAAATTGAGTTTGAGACCCCTGATATAAAGTGTGTCTATAATTTGCAGTTGTCCATTTTGTAAAATGGGATATTTACACAAAGACACACTATAAACCTTGCAATCCTCCCTACACTCAATGTTCCCAGCATCACTCGTTACCTCTGGTGATGAGACATAAGACGCTTTTTTCCCCCCCAGAGTTCAACAACTGCTGCGGTCCAAGCTGTAGGAATTCTACACTTGATCAAATTTACTTAAAAGGAAAACTGCAATCATCCCCCCATCATCCACAATCCTTATATAAAGACGTGAACGCACGTCTTGCTATTTTCTGTGCATTCTAAAGATAGGAAAAGAGCAAAAAAATAGAGGTAATTATTGCACATAATAGGACACACCTACGGTGCCTGGAAAGCCCTCAATTAAAACCTCCAACAAGGTTTTATGGTTTTATATGCTTTTTTACCATGTGGTAACAGGCACATTCATGATAACGTGATACTTACAGCATTTTGCCGTATTTAGGTCTTTTTAAGGCAGGGGTGCCCATTATGTCAGTAGCAAGCTACCAGTAGATGGCCACGTGTAAACATCACGTTGTAGATGTCATATGACATCAGTCAACTGACATTAAGCCTCCCTCCTGATTCGCCCTTGCTCCCCCGCGGTGATGCAACTTTAATCTTTATTATTATGATTATGGTTGAACTAACTCAGTGTTAAGATGCCTATATCGCTAACAAAAGTTATCCTTTCACTTGTAGCGGATAGTTATGTAGGAAAAAAAAGTCAACTAGTTGATGGCTTTACTTTGTGTCATGAACTCCACTATAGAAATATGTGTTTTATACACTTACATATCTTAAAACTAATATTTCATAATGAATTGGAAAAGTTTTGAATATGTTGCCTTGACTTCAGCTGCATTGTCTTTTGCATAATCATTGTCAATTTTTGCATGTCGATAATGTTTGATAGCAAATGCTAACAGGAAAAAGTCAAAACAACAATAAACAATCTACCATTTGACGACCCTGCACCACCTGAATGGAAAAAGCACCCCAGATCACGATGGAACTCCTCCCACTGTGTGAGGTAGAAAATAACTCAGGTGGGATCTCCTTTTCATGCCAGTAATGTTGGAAGCCATCTGGACCATCAAGGTTAGTTTTATTTTATTCTCCACCTTTCAATGTCCCATGTTTGATGCTCCCTGCCAAAAGTCTAAACGGGTAGTTTTGTGGGGTTTGAATTCGTCTTTAGTTTTTGAAAACCCTTTTCCCCACAGATGCCATCACTTAAAGTGCTCCATTCGGCACCAGTGAGAGCCTTGATTTGGGTCAAAGACCGCCCTGTCTTGATGGACAGCCAATCAGATCCTCCGGCTCAGCACAGTTGTAATTGTTTTGGATCTACCATTGGACTTCTTTGTTCTGTAATGCTCAGGATATTTAATACTATTTTGAAAGACTGCTTTACCGTGTCCAACCTCAGCAGGTTGTTTAATGTACATTTAATAGGTCAAGATGTCTCTTCTCATTGTTATCCTTTTGCTATACATTAAGCTCAAATATCAAGAAAAATATCTCTGTTGAAAACACCAACGGCATCTTAAATATAGTTATATTTATGGCACACTATGCATTACAATTTGATACATACAGTATGCTGGTACCAGTTATTAGAATTTGTCAAATGACTGCAGTGTCTTTTATTCATGCCCTGCACCGCCGCCTTCTCTCTTCCTTCTTTCCCACCAGCCCTCTGAACTAAGGTTTCACTCAGTGCTACTGTCTCACCAAATCACAAACACTTTAACGCCTGCTGCCCAACTGGTTTGTCTCAGTGCCTGTCAAAGCACCAGGACACTGTTGCCGACCCCCCACAACCCCCAACAGCTCCACCTGCCTTTACGGGTGAAAGTAAATCTCTTGAAATTCAGAGGAGCACTGGAAACGTTGGTGATGGGCATCACAAATGTTGTAAGCTGTATTATTAAGGCTATTTTTCACAAAAGAAAACAGATAATTTAATTTTAAAAGCATGCACTTGAATGGGGGCCACTGTACTTTTCAGTGTGTAATAAATGGCCAATTGGCTCGAGCGGAGGTAAAGCAGAGTTCACAGCCTACATGCTCAGCGCCAAACTATGGCCATCTGTCAGAAAAGCAGGGAGAATTACAGTGAAATACAGCTTTTGACCGGGGAGGAATTTAGGGTTTCGCGCAAGGACATTTCTCCTTTTGCTCCTCTTGCCAAACCACAATAATAAAATAATCATCTCAAGGCATACTGAAATGTAGTCATGTTTTAAAGTGACATTAATTTTTCTTTTCAACAGTACATTTAGTGAGCTGAAATCCAGAAGGTGTTGCCAAGGTGTAAAGCTTCTTTGGAATTAATGAACACTTTATAGTCCCAGAGGAAATATCTATTAGCCTGTATTATAATGAAATGGTAATCAGGTTTAAACGTGCAATATAGAGAATTACATCAAGTGTATATTAACAGACATTAATACAATCAACAACGCTCTTTTCACAATATCAATTTGGTCTCAAAGGAATCAATTTCCATTGTGCTCAGATTCTGTGTTTAAATTTGTCCAAAATGCTGAGTTGTAAAAATAAATACATTCGACAAAGAAAAAATAAAACAGAAGGGAATCCCCGGTCTCTCGGCGTAACGAAGGGGTGCTCAAAGCTAACAGCTGCTACCGAATGTAAACAATAGCGCAAGAGGTAAGCTACAAACGTAACAAGATGAACATCCATAGCTGCACACTTGCTTGAGGAGTCAGTATGGCACAAAAAACAATAGAGTATGTAGGAATAAAGCACTTAACACTAAAAATGCCGCGCAAAATACAGAGCTGCCTTCACGAACTTGCACTAGGGCGGCGCCATATTGAAACATGAGACCTCCACATCGAATCCAGTCCATATCGATATGAACGATATGCTTGTTTTTCATGCCGTGCTTAACAGAAATATCTATATTTTTTAAATACCGATATAAGTATTACATATTATTATATAATTATTATTGAATTAATGACAATGGTTTAATTTCATTTGAACAATCATCAGGTTACAATTGAATGCATCACATAATCAGTTCACAGTTCCACATGTCCAAAAGGAGTAGGAAGAAGCAAAGCTTATTAAATCCTACCCCTCCATCTGGTACTTTTACAATCAGTAACTGTTACATTTGTTCACTTCCTGCTTTCCATAATACAGTTTAAGGTTCTTTTTTGTTGTTTTTTTTCCCCCGGAACAAAAAGCAGTGGTATCATCCGCAAATAATACCAGCTTTAAGTCTTTCATAACTTTGGAGATATCATTGATGTACAATTTTGGCCCCAGTATTGACCCCTGGGGAACTCCGCATATAATATATGAACTTGCAGATGTGTATTCTCCTAGCTGTACGTATTGCTTCCTGTCAGTACTTCCTGTACTTTGATGCAGTTCACAAATAAACACTGTGGGTGTAAAATAACAAATTCTGGAATATGCAATGTCAATTTTAAATAATCTGCCATATATCCAACCTTTCAAAAAGCAAATACCAACATGAGTTCATGTCTCATTTTCAGGCCAATATGAACATCCCTAACTAAAACGTACGCACTGAGCTCTACCAAAAAACACTGTATGCTTTAACAGAGTGTATCGGCACTAAAAGGAATCAGGAAACCGATGTTTGTCTAGATGGGACGAATGGAACAGCGGGGTGGCTCGTTGCAGACGCTGACGCAGTATAGTATAGTGTAGTGTTAATGAGTCGCAGGCTGGGCTGGCATCACGCAGACATTGTTAAGTTCAATTCACAAACAGGGCTTGTGATGATAAAAGCAGAGCCACACAAGTTTTGGCTGAATGAGTCTTTGATTAAATCCTAAAATGGGAACATAGGTTATAAGTCACATGTGTGTGTGTCAAATAGTCTAAGACAGGGGTGGGCAAACTACGGCCCGGGGGCCACATCCGGCCCGCCAAGTGCTTGAATACGGCCCGCCTGTTCTTTCCAAAGTATTTCATTTAAACTCAGCATACAACCTGGCATCATGGCTTGAGCCAACCTTTTGATGGTTGAAGTAGCTGGTTTATCAATTTCGTTATTTGATGTGGTCTGTTGTTTACAAAAAAAGGGACACAAGCACATAATAATAATAATAATAATAATAATAAATATAAAAAATATATATTTTCCAATAATATTAAATAAATAATAATTATATTAATAATACAATCAATAAAATATTATTAATTATTACCATTAATAATATTAATTAATAATAATATTAAATTAAAAATAATTAATATTAATGATATTAATTAATAATAGTACTAAATAAAAATAATTATTGAATAACAATAATAATCATTATTATTATTATTATTATTATACATTTAATTTCTAACACACTTTATATCAAATAAATAATTTCAAAGTGCATGACACTTTTACATGTAAAACGTGTGTGAAATATACGTGTAAAAATTGACCGTTACGTGTAAAATATTATAGTCTGGCCCCCCTGTCAATGTTGTTAAATCAATGCGGCCCACAAGTCAAAAAGTTTGCCCACCCCTGGTCTAAGATAAGCAAAGGAATAAACTTCCAAATGGAGAAAAATTCATGACAGTCGGCGCTTGCTACATTGTACATTGAACCTACACAGAGATACCCAAGCGGAGCCTCATAGCAGTGCCACTGGAGGTCTAAATAACAGTCACTCACCGCTTTAACAGACAAGTACTAATGAGTGCTAATAACATAATATACATAATAACGCTCTGCGATGGCAACATGACATGAGCACATTTCTTTTTAAAAACCGTAGACTACACTGATTAAAAACAACACAAGTGTCCTTACCTTGACATGTCTCTGGTCTTGGAGTAGCAGGAAGCGGTCGCTGAGACCGGGGTTGACTGGACGGGAGAGCCATCTTGACGGGGCCCACATATTCAACATACGTTCCAGGGAAGTCGCCTCTCTGCTTGGAGCGCTCGTTGTACCCGAGGAGCCAGCCGAGGCATTCAGGCTTCTCCACGCATCCCTCGTGGTAGTTCTCCATGGACAGGAGCGAAGCCTTGCCCACGATCAGGAGGTCCCCCGGCTGCAGCTCCAAGTCTTCTTCCTGGTCCTTGATGAATGTGTAGAGGGCACGATACTGGAAGCCTTCCGTCGCCATTTTGCTTGAGAAGAACTATTCAAAATGGCCACCGACAGAGCGTTATTTGGCCTGCAATGGCTGGCCTCGTGCAGGCCGAGAAACCAGGAAGGTTTATGAGTCACTAAAGATGATGTTGTAGGGTGGTGTGGGGAAGCGAGGGGTCGATAGTCACCCAAAGCTGAGAAGCATTTTCACAAGTCTGACCTTCCGACTGCTATTTCAGACCTGACCGGTGTTGGTAAAGTGGTGCACTTTCCTCAGCTTGATACCCCGGTTGAGCCAGATGATGGAGCAGAGGGAGAGCGTAGGCAACATGCTCCTTCAAGCGGCGAAGACCTGCTGGCTGGATGCTATTGGATCAGCCTGGTTTCAAATTTGCCAGTGGAGGGCTGTGCGTTGCTGGCTCCCCGCGTTCGAATGAAGTGGTCTAAATCAGGAGTACCAGTGGCAGAGTGGGACGGTCTTTAATCCTCTTCGCTTCTGCAAAGCTCCCACATGTTCTGGACAGGGATTATGACCAACCTGCAGGACATTAAAACCCCAAAAAGAGACAAATGTGAAAAGTGATCCAAAAATATGCTATTCAAATTCTATTTACATAAAGTGCTAGCATGGAATCCAAAAAGCTGCTAGTAAATAATGGATAAATATAGCAGCGCATACAGTATTTAGGTGAAACGAAGCCTAAACGTGTGCATAAAAATGGCGAACAGTGGCCGCTCCATGCATTTGTGTAGTCTTCGGTAGGGACAGCGATCGGATGATGCTGCTGCGTCACAACCGACAGCAGACTGAGTCCCTGGACAGGAGCCTCCACTCCCTCCACGCCACATTCACACACTCACAGCTTTAACTGAGGCACCAAAATTTGCTAAGAAACGTGAACTTTGACTGTACAATCAACATCTCTGCAAATGATTGCGTGTTCCAAGTAAAATGTTTTCGCAGAACAAAGAATGCGAAAAGAAAGAAAAAAAAAGACGGATCTGCACTCAGGCTGGGGGTGGGGGTGAACTAGAATTTTCTGAAACATGCAGAAGCCTTCGCAAACAATTTGCTTTCTGCAGGAGAGAAAAAGAAGGCAGCTCTGTGTTGCCTGCGAAATATTTCTGGCTTCATTCTGTCAAAAGAGCTAAATCACTCTCTAGCAAAATGACAGACAGAGAACGGACGGTTAAGTCAAGCAAAAAGCCAGACTCATAAAACAAAACAAAAGTGTAAAAAGGCACCAAATTATGGTATCAACAGTGCATGCAGTAAAAAAGGACATAATGCAACACACAAAATTAAAAAAGCGCAAAGCCGAGTACAAAAGTACAGAATATGAACAGCATAGCCGCTTCAAAAGACTATAATTTTACATCCAACACACATATTGGTATAGAAAATCGGTTATTGGCAACATTTCAATCGAAGTCTAGAGACAAAATATGTGAAAATCCTTTTCCATACCATCTCAAAGGCGAGCAGGCCCAAACGTCCCAAAGTTACATTCTTGAAATGGCAACTACAGAGAGGGAAGAGATGGCGAGCGAGGAAGAGGAGAAGAGATTAGGGTTTTGCAGATTAAGAACAACATCTGCAGTCTGTAGACCAGCCAAGGACAATGGTCACGTTAGCGGTGATGCAGGTATAGATACAAGCTACGACAGCCTGAAAAAGTCCATGCAAGTTTTGGTGTTCTGTGGCAGGAGTTACCAGCTATTTAAGGCGATGTTTAAAAAAAAAAAAAGAAAAAAACGCCCCAAACCAAATAACCATAGGCCTGGTTTGCAAGGCCCGACGTTGTGCAATCAGTTAAGAAAGACTAGCCGAATGCTTGCAGTTTTGAGTGATACACTGCAGACTCTACAATAAAAGTAGGTGAGCACAAGGTATAAAAAAAACCCCGAAAAAACACCACCACCTCAACAAACTGGTTAGCATTGGATAGCGAAAGGCATGCTTTGGAACCATAGTCCACATGATACTGTGGTCCCTTCACGACAAAGCCAAACTGCAAATCGTTCGGATTCTCAACGTCATTTGTCCTATTTGAAAAACAAAACGGGAGCGATCGAGGAGTTCTCGTGCTAAGAGGATGCAGCTGAGTGCAACACTCACCCCACTTTTGGTTGAGAGAGAAGCCGGACAGACTCAGCCAGACTCTCCGTTCCAACATCCTTCCCAGTCGAGAAGCAAGAGGTGCCAGGCTAGACACGTGGCACTGGCATACCCAACCACAGCCCGCAATCCTCACACCACCATAACCCCCCCCTTAGCCCTACCCCCTCCCTTCTCCCTCCACCTGCTCTACACCCCCCCTCCCCAAAACACCCACAGTCCTGCCTCCGACTGACACCCCCCTCCCCATCCTCACTCAGCAAAAAAGTCCCATGGTTTATCTGGTTGCTATGTCTTGTTTGTTTATAGTCCGAGATCTCTGGCGGGAAACAAGTTGAAGAAAAGGACGAGGAAAAATTGCCGTGCAGGGAGCGTCGTCGTGCATTAATCCGTTTTTTACGACTTGCTTCCAGCACGCGAAAAGTGGTGCGAGTCATACAAGGTGAAAGAAGAGTTGTCTGAGTCGTGCTGGGATAGTGCTGAAGCAGCTCGCCGTGCAAAGCGGCAGCTGGCAAGCTCACCATCACCAGATCCATCCCTCTCTTCCGAGCAACTTTCTATTCAGTCAGAGGAGAGCAAAAAGAAAGCAGGGAAAAGACAGGAGCACTTTGCTGTCAGCGGACTCCAAACGGCTGAGGGAGACCACAGGAAAATAATTAATGAATAGGCAGCAAGTAACTCACTGTTGCTAGAGCGAGGGAAAGCTCTCCCTGCGACGTGATTGGCTGCCGCCCTGACCATGTGCTACCCAGTCACCAGAGAAGCCGGGCAAATCAAGGAAACGTTCTAATATTAGAAAATGTTTCTAGGCAGCCATCATACATCTGACCCAAACAACTACACCTTTACCCCCCCCCCCCCCCCCCACACACACACACAAATGACTTTTCCTTCTTTGCATCCTTTATCATTTGCCAACATTTTGTCTCAAAAGGCGGTTTTTATGTCACATGATGAGGATGAAAAACATAACATGGAGTCGAGTAACTGGGTAAATAATACTGTAATCAACCTCACATAGAAGGAAGGCTGGTATATTAATGATATTACATCAGGGGTCTCAAACTCAATTTACTTGGGGGCCACTGGAGCTCGGGTCTGGGTGAGACTGGGCCGCATCAGGTTTAAAAAAAAAAAAACACATTTATTAAAAACAAAAAAATTTTAAAAACATCACTTTGGTTCCAATTTTCTACAAGAAAAGCTCTGATAAAACATTCCACTGTTCTCAAATATCTTACTTTTTATTTTTCTACACAAAATAAGATGAAAAATAAATAAACAAATCAAGAATAAAGAAAATCAATCAATCAATCAAAAAACGGCAAATAATAAAAACTTAAGAAACCACATATAGTTGGTGGGTAGACAAATTATTTTTTTCAGATTAAAATGAACAAAGCATTATTAGAGCCCTGTAGACATGACAAAACACGACTATAGTCACATTTATACTATTTTTATTTACAACATATTGCGCAACTGCAGGGTCTTGAGACACATGCTAACTCGCAAACTAGAGAGCTAGCGACCTAAACGGTAGCCTTCAAGTTATTTCCTTTAAACTTAAATAGCCAAAAACTTACCACTTCCACACGGATAGGGAGGATAACTAACAGTTATTTAACCTTTAACATGAACATTAATCAAACGTAATAATTTTTTCTGGGTACATGATACCATACAGCATCCATATCAAACTTGCGCGGGCCACACTAACATTAAACTTTCATATCAAGGCGGGGGCCTCAAACTAGTGTCATGCGGGCCACATTTGGCCCACGGGCCGCGTATTTGAGACCCCTGTACTACATGATAATACAATGGAAATTATACAAAGTTATGGATGGAAATTATTTTTCACGGCAATTTCAAATTGTACAATTAGTATTGTCCTAATATTAACTTCAAACTTTCAACCATACATGACTACAATAATTATGTAAACAGAACGCAATGATTCAGGCTTATTAGCAATGAATAGTTAGTTCAAGATAAGATGATACAAATTTGCATTTGTGACATTTTATGTGCATAAAACTTGGAAACAGCTCAGCTCTTAATAGATTTAATGTTTTTAAATTGACATTTACACTGTGCTTTATTGCTAATGAGTAAGTACATACAAAATATGTCTTGTTTGGGCTCTATAACAAATCTATAAATTACTATATTTTTAGAATACATACAAATAAATACAATAAATCAATATTACAGAAATGTATCAATAGGTGCCCTTATATTTTCCCCAATTTCTGCATGTCTGGGTTGCCTGTGTTTGTCCTCTGCTGGCCGTAGTAATTGATGCTGTATGTGTTTATGTTCTGCAGAGCAGGAACCTGCTGAAACACAGCAAGTATGCTGAGTCAGGCCTGATTGTTTTTAATCTTTTCCTGTTTAAATATGTAAATAAAGAAATATTATGGCTAGACATCACACACAAAAAGCATTATCAGATTTCAGATGTTTTACTAATTTGGACCCAAAAATACATGAACATATGTCTAGGACTATTACTGTATTTGTCAAAATGTATACAGTATTTGTGTTAATGTACTAGCTGATATTTTATGTGTTTCAGTAAGCACAAAGCCAATCATTATTACTTTTTCTCCTTTCATCGATCTTGAAGTCTATCTGGGTCATCGTTCAGGTGTTTGCAAATCCACTCCCAAAATTTGCAGCACTTCTCACTATAGCTTTTTGGTAAAATGATGATGAATATAATGTCCTGGGACCTTATATGAGCAAGATGATACAGGCAAAATAAACTAAATATGGTTGGGAAGTTTAAAAAGATTATCTTCTAAATGTAAGGGAACCATTACTGCTGGTGTTGGGACTTTATGGCCGTGCTGCTGGAGGAGCGACTGACTGACGACTGAGGAACCACGCATGCAGCCTGGCCGTGGGCCATGGAGCCACATGGAAGTGAAAAATCTACTGCGCCACAGCGGAGAGACAGGCCAACCTTTCAGGAGCTTGTGACGACTCAGTCTCCTAAAATGGAGGCTTGGGCATTTCAAAATGTAAAAGCAGCATGACTGTTAAATCAGACAAAAACCTAGTGTTGCGTGCCTGAAGAGAGTCACTTTCAACGAGGACCACTGGCAGAAAATTTGGAAATTTTAACGTCAAAGACAACACTTGCTTTAACGCTGCAGTGTGTTGCAAAATGATTCCCCGACCCCATCGATTCTGAAACTAGAAATAATCAATTTCAGGGTCAAACTGTCATCACCGAAACTTCATCAACATACATACAACATCACCGAAATCAGTGCACACAGATAGGTAATGATAAGTAACCATTAGACATTCATACAAGTGGAAAAATAAGTTGCTAAAGTGTATAAACAACCAGTGGTTGCAGTGCAGTGAGGGGGAACTACCACTGTAGCTACGGAGACGAATATCCAACATCTGTGAAACTTCACCACGGTACACATGTCTGCATGGTGGTGTTGTGTTTTCTTCCTGGCGGGACTCGAGTGGCAACCACCTTGGGGGCGCAATACCACATGCACACCATGCATGGCCCAGAGTTACAAACATTACGTGGCAACCGAGTCGGACGATTTTATCCAATCTTCTACATACTCTAGATCAGCAGCTGATACCTTGTTAATACAGTAAACCTCGGATATATCGGATTCAATTGTTCCCACTGGTTTTGTCCGATATAAGCGAAATCCGTTATATGCGTATACCGGAAAATGTCCGTTTTACGCATATATCGGATGTATATCCGGTATATGCGTAAATCGGATTTTATCCGTTATAAAATGGCACTTCCTTGACTATGTTTCCAATGTACCTGGACTGGGCAATGAAAAGAGACGTAAGGTAATGAGAATTTAACTTTATTGGACTCTGAGCATAACAAATTGTTAATTAAGCTAGGCCCTGTTACGCCTGTCAGGCCTACGTTATTTCCAATAGTGAAATTAAGATCTCATTCACTGCTGTGCTAGTATTATTGACGTCACTCACTTTTATATTTGTCCTAAATCTGGAGCCAGGAGAAAGACAATAGCCAGTGACATCAACAAGATTAGCATAATGATGCGGCCATCCGATATACGTATGCGAGGGAAATTTAATGGAAATGCATTGGAACGGGACTGGAGATTTTGTCCGCAATAGGCAAAATCCGTTATCAAAAATCCGATATATGCAATGAATTTTTATTGAAAATGCATTACAGAAAAATCGGTTCTTTTTTATCTGTCTGTTGTGAGCGAATTTCCGATATATCCGAGTCCGATATATCCGAGGTTTACTGTACTACAATCACAATTATTTCATATTGCATATGCTCATGGATTTCAGTTTTTCGGCATTCTTAACAGTCACGCAAGTGTAACAATGCTGAACATTAGTTATTTGTTGTGAGCTATTTGACAAAGTTTAGCTACTAACTTTAGATACCTATGTAAACGTCGGTGTAAACAATAAAGCTGTGAGTGACAATTAAATTTTCATGCAGTTTAGTCATTTAAACCACTGCTGGTAACATCTACTCTATTTGGATTGAGTTGCTTACAGTCCCTTTAACTTTGCCAATAAATGATTTTGTGTGACATCATCCTTGAATAAGTGCGGCAAAAGGACAAAGCAAAACAGCATCTGGAATTTAGCCTTTGATTCTCGCTGAGCTCAGGACTTGCAAACATTTGCTAATCCCTCACATAAAGTCACAAATGTATGTGAAATTGAACAACTTTAATTAAAAATACAATAATAATTTGTAGTTGTTTCTGGAGGAAAGTTGAATAGCGTCAGCCTAGACCAGGGGTCTCAAACTCAATTTACTTGGGGACCACTGGAGCTAGGGTCTGGGTGAGACTGGGCCGCATCAGGTTTTCAAAAAAAAAAAAAAAAACGCATTTATTAAAAACAGAAAAATGAATAAACTTTGCTTTGGTTTCGATTTTCTACAAGAAAAGCTCTGATAAAACATTCCACTGTTCTCAAATATCTTACTTTTTATTTTTCTACACAAAATAAGATGAAAAATAAATAAACAAATCAAGAATAAAGGAAATCAATCAATCAGTAATAAATAAATATAATCATAATAATAAAATGGCAAATAATAAAAACTTAAGCAACCACACATAGTTGGTGGGTAGACAAATTATTTTTTTCAGATTAAAATGAACAAAGCATTATTAGAGCCCTGTAGACATGACAAAACACGACTATAGTCACATTTATACTCTTTTTATTTACAACATATTGCGCAACTGCAGGGTCTTGAGACACATGTTAACTCGCAAACTAGAGAGCTAGCGACCTAAACGGTAGCCTTCATGTTATTTCCTTTAAACTTAAGTAGCCCAAAACTTACCACTTCCACACGGATAGGGAGGATAACTATTAACAGTTATTTAACCTTTAACATGAACATGAATCAAACGTAATAATTTTTTCTGGGTACATGATACCATACAGCATCCATATCAAACTTGCGCGGGCCGCACTAACATTAAACTTTCATATCAAGGCGGGGGCCTCAAACTAGTGTCCTGCGGGCCACATTTGGTCTGCGGGCCGCGTGTTTCTGACCCCTGGCCTAGACTATACCATCTCACAGAAATAAGACAAATGCTCAGAGAGTTTTCCAAATATTATACCACTCTTTGTTTTTTCTTTCAAGGATTTTGCCTAATATTCAAAGTACCCCCCACCCCCCCACACACATAGCAAACTATGTTCTCATAACATGTGAGTAATAAAGTGTATTGCTTTTTCTCCACTTCAACCATTAACTATATCTAATTATGTAATTATTTCTTGTGCAAAGATCTCGCCTGTTGCTATTTTGATAAAATAGCAATTTCAATTTAACGGTTCCTCCCTGGCAAAGGACATATAACAAAAATAACCCCAGCTGTACGCCATCTGGTCAAACGCATACATATAATTCTAACCCGGCAGATTTATCCCACTTTGGAGGTGACGTTGAGCACTCTTTTTTGTGATTTTTGTGTGATTTGTTGACATATTTTTACATAAATGGCTTATTTTGTTTGGCACACTTTCCATTAAATCCTTGATTGGTAAATTAGCACGTAGCACACTTGTAATACTTCACTTAAACGGTGACCCGTTAGCAGAGTAATACAAGTGTTTATATTTATTGAATTAGCCGTGGACATTAACTACACTTTCAGTCCACTTAGAGCAATATAACCAAAAGAAGTGTATTAAGAACTCGCTTAATCGCCTATGACACAACTTAAATAGTTTTAGAATAAGAAGTAGATAGAAATACTTTGACTAAAATAAACTAGAGTTAGCTAAGTTTGCTATACGTCGTAAGCACAAGGCGACTAGCAACATCTACTAAATGTTGTATTTTTTTTAAAACTGCGTTTGGCAAACACTAGAAAAGCGTGCTGAAACTTTAAAAATTATACTCAAATGAGCTGAATGGCGCGCTTGCAAGATTTCCACCATTTTCCAGTAAGTTACAGTGGCTGCTTTGCTGTACTGGAAATGTGCAATAACTTGAGGGGGGGAAAACTCACCCGTGGATATTTCTTCAGTCTTCTCACTTTTAGCTGCGTGGCTCAGACACTCCAAAATGGCAGACAAAAGTCCTACCAATACCTCGAATGCACACGACGGCTTCCAGCGGCGCACGAAAGTTGTACAAAGTCCTTGTTTTTTCACTTCTCCCTGTTTCCTTTCCCGTTCATAACTCCCTGCACCCCTGCACAGCCATTTTCCAGCACAGCGCGGCGCAGGGAGGGAGGGAGGGGGCCGCGTGGGAACGCTGACGAGAACGGAAAGAGCCGAAGCAGGCCGGAATAGTACGAAGCCTCAACTCCAAAGGCTCTGTTTGATGTCAAATTGTAATCCTTCACCACCTTAGACCCACTTTTATTCTGGTCACATTTAAAAGTAAAAAGGGACAATTACAAGAAGGTTTGTAAAATAAAATGTATTTATTTGGTTTAAGATTGATACCAAAAATATTTATATGCCCCTCCCCCCAACAAGTGAGAAACACAATCCTTGACATGAAACTAAAATAAAGTAAAACTACTAACCCATTTTAAAGATACTGCTAAAATTAAAACTAAAGTAGTTCATAATTGCATTGTTCCAAATATTGTTATGGATGTTTAATTACTATTAAATCTGAAATCTTTTCCGATTCTATGGTTATTGTCACCCTTTGTGAAAACTGTTACAGCTAATTTGAAACCTTAAACACACACAGACAAAAGACCTCCAAGTTTCGACTTGAAACTTTTGGCTGAACTACAACTTGAGGTGCCATTGTAGTAGAAATATAAACATAAGTACAAAGTTAGTTGCATTGTAAGAAAAAAGTAGCTTGCAAGGGTAAAAAAGTTGCAACCTTGGCAAAACATATATGTATAAATAAATCAGATGCACATGAAATACATTAAAAAATGCAAACTAATCACCACTAATGTGAAAGTGGATGTGTTCATATTAATATTAGTTATAATTAATATTAAAACCTGATGCATCGTGGGTTACAGATGACACATTTTGACACGTTTCACATTTGGACTTAATTGTCTTTTTTTGTGAGTATTTTATTTCAAGCACTGTTAAGACATTAAAAAAACAACATACATTGGCACGCCAGTCCAAACCAGATACCCACATAGTAGGAACTTCACAAGGGCCAGTCAGGGGAATGAGTGGGGAACAACACCATAATCACACAAGAGTGGAGCCAATGAATGACAGCTCTGTATCAACGTGGGAGTGTATCACACACACACAGTGTTCAACAAAAAGTACGCTTTAGATAATGCTGCATTTGGGTGTGAGGTGCTAAACGGCGTTGTGCAGCTTCTTCTGTGATGTACTTTCATTTATATGACAAATTAAATGTACATTAAAAAAAAGAAAAAGTGATTATACAAGTTAAGGTATGGGTGATATCATACGGCTTAACAAGAGTACAACATGAGATTAAATCCTCAAAGCAAAATATACAGTATTTGACTCCAAATTGCATAAAAAAAAATCCCAAATCCAATTTTCCTTCTGTATAAAAGGAATACTTCCACGAGTTGAATAAAATCCTGCAAACAGGCAAAAAGAAGGTGGGAATATTGTGCTGGAATGTAAAGCATGCACAATCCTTTGAGGTTGATTTTAACAGGAGATTAAGAACCTGCCGTTTAGATGCGCTAAACTTATTTTGGAGCTCCACTCGCCTTACAAGGTCACTTTCAAAAACACCATGAACAGCTGTTAAGGTCCATTGTTGTTTATACAATATACATCAACAGCGTAGGTTAGTAGTACTGCAACAAGACTGTTTGCTTATGGAAAATATACACACACAAAAAGAGACTACCTCTGGTCTCTCCTTCTGGCAGGGTTTAACTGTCATTCCCTCACATTCATTTTTAATAACTTAACAAACTCACACACATATTTGTAGTAAAATGTAAACATTCATTCATATTACACAACAGCAAAGGAAATTTGCATGGATTTTTTTTTTGTTTCCACTGTACAGTTGTTGTTTTTTTCCAACCCAAGTCGAGAGAAATCGTCCTGAAATGTGTTACAAGGCTACAAGACTTGTGCGAACACACCAAACTGACTGGAGATGAACCGGCGACTGACACGACAGGTAGTTTAAGGTGCTGTGAGACATTACCAGCAGCACAGTGCAATAATGCTCAAGCACAGCAGGGAGAGCGTCAGTGCGAAAACGCTTGCCAACACGCATGCATTATGTACACGGGAACCTGTCTTATATGTGAGGTTTCTATGGCTAACCTTGCTTTGGCACCGATGTTTGCTTCCAAGTGTGATCATGTTACAGTGAGGCTCTCACTTAGCAGTCATGGTCACCGCCGCAATCAGGGAAGCAGCGCAGTGTGATTTTAAAACTTCTATACTGCAGTACATGCCTAAACCAACTCAAATGTTGAACTCTGCTCTTGTCAGCACCTACCACCGTAAACGCATCCAAGGTAGCAACCAAAAACCATGTGAGTATATATAAATAACCATTTAAAACAAAGGATATTTTCTTTGTGTTGACAGTGTTGAAGGATGCATTATATTACTGAGAAACGTTGATCTTCAAAGCTTGCGATGATGGGATTTTGATCACAGTTGTCAGGTGGCGTGGTAGTCCGGTGTTATTCTATTTTCTTCGCCAGGTGATTACCTAAAACTTCTCTTTAATCCTGTGACTTGGCTTTCTGCTGTGCCGCCGTATCTTGTGACGCTTTTCCTGCAGGCTTCAGATTGGAGTCCGACCGGGCCGAGCTGACCCAGGACGCCTTGAACACCTTGGGTTGAGTCACAGGTAGCTGGGTGGGGCTGGATGTCACCTCTCTCTCGTCCAGATCGTCAAAACTAACTTCCTGCACGGCCTCTTGTTTCTTGAAGGAGTCCCGGCGCTCTGACAGAGCCAGCTTCCTCATCACGACCACCTCTTTGGAGTGATGGTTACCGCCACGGTGTTGTGGTGAGGACGAGCGATGGTGCTCGTTGCCTCCTCCGGTAAGGTCCTGGTGGCCTCTTTGCCCCCCTACGTACAGTCCCTGGCGGCCGTGTTCACCAACACATACAAACCCAGAAGTACTGTCTTCCTCCACGTCCTCACCCTCAGACAGCGGCATCTCCATGGTATGGCGACGGGTGCTGTAGGCTTTCCTATCACTGTGGTACCCGCCTGTTGCTTTATCCCCAGTCAGCCTCTCTGCTGACTGCACCCTTTTGAGGAGCGGTGAGCGTGGCGGCTCCGCACTGCGAGGCCGCACAGAATGGCGGGCGACAGTGGGAGGGGACAGTGTTTTACCATGAAAACCCTGCAGGGACTTGGGATGGCTGGGAAGGCAGGAGGGAGAGCACTGAGGAGACAGAGGCTGTGGAGGTGGGATGCAGGCCAGCGGGGATGGAGGGATGCTGCTGGTGGACTTGCAGCGACCGGCCTTGGTGTAGCGGCCTAGGACGTGAAGGGAGCTGGGACGGGCCTGAGGTACTGGTGAGTTAGGGGAGCTGGAGCAGGGAGAGGAACTTGAATCTGGAAGGACAGAGGAAGATGTAAGCCTTTCGGTATATAGGTCAGAAAAGTCATTAAGACTCCAAAGACAATAATACTCAGTTATGTAAGACTGCACGGCATCAGACAGCCCTAATATTTTGGTAAGATGATCATTATTGGCAAGTCACAAAGGCAATGAAATAAATCATACAAAACGGTGGAACTTTCATTTCAGCTGTTGTGCTTCCCGAAGTATAACACTCATTGTGCACCAAATGCATTTTGCTGCACCCAAAACATCAACAAAACATGCACATGATGTAATCATAACCAGCGTAGCTCGCACACAATGTAACTAAAATTGGACCGCGGCAGACTTGTGCAAATGAGCTGACCTCTGCCTTGACACACAATATGAATTTCTGAATATTTGCCTGCCATTTCTCTGGTTTTTCATCAAAATTCAGACAATAACGAAAGTAAACACTGATTCAAAATCCGAAACATGGTGAACTGTCCAGTATAGGTGTTACAGTCAGGATTTTCTCATCTATTTTTTCCTAATCAATACAAATTTTATATTATGCTTCCACAGAAAGTGAAGTTTAAAGTAGACTCCATCCACTAGCTCTGTGTGCAAGATACGTCACCATTTTGGAGCATGTTTGTGACAATTTATGGTAAGTATAATGCATTTATACTAAGGATCGACCGCCAATATTTGCGTTTTTTCCTTGTATCAGTATCGGCCGATACACACGTGGGTTCGCCGATGTATTTTTCCACCCCATGATTTACAGTCAGGCATCCACGAGGGCAGCTTTGTGTTGAGGACCCCGCAACACACATAGTCGTGGTACCCCGCCCCCACTGTTGAATCACATCAAGGGCGCGTTTTAGTAAGTAATAGAGTTAGCTTGCTTCTAACACTTTACTAAGCCCATCACATTTCACTGGGTGATCGCTAGGCATAACAGTTTAAGTCATGGTGTGACAACAAGAAAGCCCAAAAACATCACATACCAACACAACAGACCAATAAAAGCACTCTCACTAGTTGAGCAGAACAAGAATGAACAACTATGCAACTTTAAATGCGGGTCGTGTTGTGTGTGTGCGCTCTCTCCGAGCACACACACACACACACAGAAGGAATTGGAGCAGCCGTGTCTGCTTATGAGAGGTCTTTATCGTGCACAACACCAACTTTAATGATGAGAGAAATGTTTTATATATCTTAATAAATTGTGTCAGTGTGATGTGTTTGTGTGTGAGGAGGCGGGGGGTCGGGGGGGGGGGGGGGCGCGTCACACTGGAGCAGTCATCACATTTATTCCTTTTAAAGTTGATAATGTCGTTTAAATGTGTGTTTAAGAAAGCTGAATCCTACTGTGTTCAGTGTTTACATTTCAATAAATATTTCTTTAAACATGAGACCTGGAATTATAGGTTATCACATGGTTTGTCTGGTATCAGGCCAGGTATCATGCCCCCAAGTGTCA
Source organism: Doryrhamphus excisus (assembly GCF_030265055.1). Classification (NCBI taxonomy): domain Eukaryota; kingdom Metazoa; phylum Chordata; class Actinopteri; order Syngnathiformes; family Syngnathidae; genus Doryrhamphus; species Doryrhamphus excisus. The sequence continues at coordinate 10,836,614 of NC_080468.1, forward strand.
GTATCAGATCTGATACTGGCATGCAGGGGCATGATACTGGGCCTGATACCAGACAAACCATGTGATGATCTTATTATCACATACTATTTAATCATGAGCTTATTATCACGTACTATTTAATCAAAAGACCATTTTGTTTCCAGAAAATGTTCAGTTTATTACATGTATTATATCTAAACTGTGTAAACACAATAATTGCAAAAATATTTCAACAATAATATTTTATCAACAGTCTTATCTTATCAATGTCTGACAATTAAAGTTCCATTAATCAAGTTTGGGTTTTTTGGTGACTGGAGAAGCACAAGCAATATTTATAGTTACAGTGACAAAACAAACGCTGTGTGTTCACGCTTGTGCGCTGTTCTCTGATTGGTCGTTTCACAGGCACGATACCAGAGCAGCGCGCTCTGAGTGGGCAGCTACGGGGGCTGATACTGGACATGGTTAAACTCTATATTTTATCAGTATCACTGCCCTGGGCTTTGACACAGTATCATTTCGGCCTTTTGCCGTATCATTCACGGGCGGTTTCTAGGGTACAGGGCCAATTAATACTGTAGTATGTGATAATATTTGTTATCATGGTCATTTTTTCATGTAAATTGAGGGATCAAAAGCAGTATCGGCCACAAATGTCGGCCGAAGCAAAATCGGCCATCGGCTGAGGGTGATGGAAAAAAATCGGTATCAGCCCCAAAAAAAACATATCGGTCGATCCCTAATTTATAGTGAAACATGTAGATATAGCAATATATAATGAAGTGACATTTTGTTTTAGTATGTAAATTGGTTATCTTTGCGGCATTCTTTCTCACCTCCGGAGTGGTCAGGAGCAGGGGAGCGGCACGGTGTTGAGGGGCCAGGAGAGAGAGACTGTGTGGGGGAGCCAGAGAGACTGTCGCTGGATGACTGGTGGAATCCGGACGAAAAGCTACGACTGCTCTGCATGGGCTGCGGAGGCGTATGTTTAGACAGCTTCTTCAAGATGCTACGGCGCCGGCTGCAGAGCAAAAAAAACAGACATTTTTATTGTGTGGGATAATGAACAATCTGTGAAATACTTTAAAAAAATACTATGTTCCTGTACCTGTCCTGTCCATCTCTCCTCTTGCTCTTTTTGCTGCGTCGAGCCATCTTGGCCTTATGGCTCGTCTTTCTGGCAGGGCCCACCTTGATGGAAGTGTTCTCTAAAGCGGTGGTCTGCAGGGTTACGCGGTTGCCACTCTGTTGAATAAACTTGCATTTCAGTCGACAACTCTGAGTTTGAGCAGGGCAGGAAGTGTCCACGGACACTAGAAAATGCCCAATAGTATTGAAGTCTCCGCTCATACCTTAAGCAGAAGCTCTACCACCTCAGTGTGGACGAGGCCCTGCACAGATTCTCCGTTGACATGAGTGATGAGGTCACCAGCTCTCAAACCTGCCTCGTGTGCCGGGCTGCCCTCCTCCACGCACTTAACATACACATGAGTGGAAACAGTCATCTCAGCTATGCTATTGTAATTAAACGGTATTGTTGATGACTCTTATGCAAGTCACAATGGCCGTTAAACTAAACAAAAACCAGAACTGACTTGAGTTTGACCTCAGCATAATTACTGTTTCTCAAGTCCCTGCGTACTTTCCACCACGGTTCCCCAAGAGATAGACACATACCCAGACCATGTGGTGAACCGTGTAGACGTCGCTGTCTCCCATGTAGACTCTGATTGCTCGCAAAGCGAAGCCAAACCTCTTCCCAGAGCTGTGGATGACCACTGGAGGCCTGAGGCAGCTGATGTTGATGGAAAGATCCCGGCTAGGAGACGAGTCTCGAGATGAGGGGTTGGACGATAATGATAAAGACGACTTGGGGCTGGAAGGAGGTCCCACAGAGTCATCTGAATGGGAAGAATGATCAGAGAGGTCATGAGCGGGAGACATTCTGGACAGTATGCACCCGAGCTGTTTAGTTATGATGATTATTGAAAAGACTACAAAACCGTGTATGATATGGGGTTTGTTTTTGTGTTGCAAGCCCAAGAAATCATGGCAAAGTTTTAATTTAAGTGATGAGTTCCAGAAAAACGTTCGACATTTACTATATTTAAAAATACCCAAAAAGTCCATAAAATACCCCCCCCTGTAGGATATAGTTTGCAAAGCTGCCATTGTAGTTATTGTCGTAATTGCCTAGCAACGGGCTGTAGAGGGCACTGTAAACATTTTAATCATAATGTACTTGTGTCATTTCATGAAGTGTGCTTATTCAGCCTCCATTCTGCATGTGCGAGGTGTAAAGCATTGTCCAAATGGTGTCTAGTGGTGTACGTAGTATCTGTGTACCTGGGGTAATGATGAGGGATAGGCCGGACACTGAGGCAGACTTGGGGACTTTTCCAGCTGGAGGTCTGTTTTTGTCTGGGGTCTCCAATTGGTGGGCAATCCGTCTGGACGCGCCTCTGCGGAATGATGGTCGGGTGCCGGTGCTGTTGCTGCGGAGACGAATGCGCCGCAAGTTGGAGACCATACCTTCTAAAAACACAAAACAGAGTGAGGAGGCAGTTCAGGAGTGCTAAACAACAACAGTGGACCGCTTCTCTCGGCGTACCTTCCTCCTCGGCAGAGATGGCAAAGCGAGGCATGATGTCGAGGCTCTGGGTACTGTTCAATACCAGCGGGCTAGCACTGCGCTCTGACTGGGAGGAACTGGATGAAGCACGAGGACGCAAACTGCGGGAAAAAACGGATAAACAAGTAAAAGTTGCTTTTATTATACATTTTGAGAAAAACAATAAATGGTAGAAAAAAGTATTCACATTTAACTTAGTTTGTAATTTATTTCCAAATGACCAGCTCTGGTTTCATGCAGTCGTGGTTCCGTTTGGTAACATTCATTTTCAAAACACGGCCCCTGTGGTCATGAATCATCATTTTAATGTTCTAAAGCACCAAAACATTTAAGGAAAAGAGCCGTCAGTTATTCCTATCGGAACAGTTTGTGCCACATAAAAAAATGCATAACCACTGGGACGGCACCCACTGGTATGTGAACTAAAGTTTTAAAGGCTAAAGTTTGGCATTTCGGCTGTCGCCGTCCTGATTTTTTGCAGATGGAGGTGACCATATTTGGATGCGAGGGTGGAGCTCTTGTTGTCCTGGCTTGCCAGTGTGGTACTTGTCATAAAGCAGTCATTCACTAAAGCGTATCATGCACACCCAGTTATACCATTAGCCTTTAGAATTGTGCAAAAAAAGACAATTTCTGTAAGACAACACCTATTCAACTAATACAATAATTTTGGGCTTAGCTGTACTCTATTTACTATATATTCAGCAGTGCAAGAACCAAAAATGTCCCAAATCCTTCTGAAGGATCTCACCTCCCCCTGAGTCCATCTGTTCTGTCTCCACTAGCCAGATGTTTGTGTCCGTCACCAGGGGAAAAGGCTCCTCTGCTCTCCCATCGCTCGTCCTTCTCTTCACTGTGGCTTCTCTCTGAAGATGAAAAGCTCTGATTGGATGGAGTGGAGGTGGACAGGTGCTCGGTACTGCTGTACACCTGAAGCATTGGAAGGTAATGCATGGCGTATTGCACGCGTTATTAGAAAGTAACACTTGTGAGGTGAGATGGTGGCTCTGTGAACGGTGACAGAATGCATACCTTGCTGAAGCGATGTGCCACTGAGGAGAACTGGCGCAGTTCGAGAGAGGATTCATCGTCGTTAGTTTCATCATCTTCATCAGAGCCTAGATGAGAGTAACGCTCCGTTCGTGCTGTAGGGAACACGATCATCATGTTTTTAAAAATTGTGTGTCTTATCTTGGCTACAATAAAAGGCCACTCCCCAATGTGCTGTTTAACTGTATTTGAGGTGGTATGGGGTGCCTCAAAAACCGGATACACTGCTCCAGAGCATCCCAAGCATCCTCGCCATGTTCAAAATACACAGCCACCACGGGCCACTCCAGCTACAGAACGGGTGCATTTCACTGTGGCATTTTGAATGCACAGGGATACCGTGACGAAAGCCTGGGGCCCAATGTTGTATTATTCATCCATCAGCATCACCTCATGTTTCAGCATGATAATGCACGGCCCCATGTTGTAAGGATCTGTACTAGGGATGCCTCGAGCCACATTTTTTTATCCGATCCTCAAAAATACACCGGATCGGCCCCTGAAATGTTAAACATTGAGCATGTTTGGGATGCTCTGGATTGGTGTATGGTGGTCACAGCAGATACTGGTTTTCGAACCTCTCCAATAATCATACTCTCAGTATCTTGATATGCCACACGTGAGGTGGAAATTTTATTTATTTATCACTAACACAGAGCAAGTGTTGCATTAAGAGTTTTGTAGAGTGTCGGTACGGTATTTCATAAGTGAGTACTCGCCTCACATTTCAACAACCATTTCATTCCCTCATTGCACCACAGCTCCCCAATGCTGGCTGCATTCATGCAGCACCCAATCGCCTGTGTGTCTGCACTTTTGTCTTGTGCTGACTTTGAAGGCATAAAAAATGTATATTTGTCATAAAACTATTTGCAGAAGCAGTCCGTGAGGCAGCAGTCCGCCTTCCCATGGAGCCCACCACCACAGCTTCAAAATGTTTCATTTCCACATCATAAAATGGCTCCTGGAATGTGAGGGGTACCCTCACCGTTGTGAGCTACTGTATGTATTGATAAATTCGCCTACTGTCAAAATAACTGGTGTCATCCTCAGTCTCCAGTTGTGGTATGAACTCGGCTTTCTGTCTCAGGAGCCCATTCCAGTCAAGTCCCAGGAAGAACATGTGCACCTTCACCTCCGTAGTTCCACCTGAACACCACAAATGAACGTTGAACTGACCTGCTATGACTACAAATGTTTCCTTTTATTATAAACAAAAGACAAATAGTCGACTCCAGTTTGTGTAACAAAGAGTCAATTATTCACTGCTGCCACCTACCTGTTCCCAGGCGCTCCAGTGGGCTCTGACGAAGTAGTCTGGTGATCAGGTCTTGGGCATCAGCAGGCAGCGCGTCCTCTCCATCAGGCCAGATGATGTCATCTGAACAAAGAAGCACACAAGAGTGACTCACTGCAGGGATTCCAATGACGTGAGGACTGTGACTAATGACTAAGAAAAGTATGTGGCATTGATGAGCCAACAACAAAAAGTCTTTTACCGTTGACCACTTGGCCAAAGAGCTGTTCAGGTGTGTCCCCAAAGAAAGGCACACAGCCCACAAGGAACTCATAAAGAATGATGCCCATAGCCCACCAGTCTACAGGCTTCCCATAGCCCTGTCGCAGGATCACCTCTGGGGCGATGTACTCTGGAGTACCACACACCTGAGCAGGAGGTGAAGTGAGGTGGTGGTTAATTATTAGTCATCAAAAGTATACACAAGACAAAGCGACAACATTACCTGCTTGTCAATGAACTCTCTTGTGTCCTTCTCAATGTGGCCTTCATACAGATTAGTCGTCATGTTCATGAGGCCAATCTTTGACAGGCCAAAGTCAGTCAGCTTTATGTGCCCCATGGAGGTGATTAGCAAACTAGAAAGGAAGGCAAAAGAAAATATTTCATACTACATCAATGTCTGACTTTAAAAAGATGACACATTAAGATGGTACAAGCGTTAAAGTGGCTGCTGAGACAGATAAATGGCGAGTATACAGTTTATAATACTATATCTTTATGAGAATGTTGAGGCTCACTTGTCAGGTTTGAGGTCTCGATGTACAATGCCATAGTTGTGAAGGTACTCTAAAGCCAAGACGGTTTCTGCAAAATACATGCGGGCCATGTCCACAGGCAGAGGACCAATGTTTTTCAACAGATTGGCACAATCCCCACCTTTAAACAAAGATGACGACAGGAAAGACACGTACCAATGAGAGTGAGTTAAAGTGCGATTAAAGGTTCCACGGCATACCATAATGTCTACGTACAAGTATGTTACATATGCACTCTACCTTCCACATACTCCATGACCATGCAGAGGTGCCGTCGTGTTTCAAACGAGCAAAACATGGAAACCACAAAGGGGTTTTCAGCAAAGGTGAGTATGTCTCGCTCTACGAACACCTGCTGGATCTGGTTTCTTAAAATCAGGTTCTGCCGGTTGATCTTCTTCATGGCAAAGCGTTGTCGGGTTTCTTTGTGACGGACAAGAAATACAGCTCTGCAAAGCGACGCAGAGGAGTGCGCGGGGAAGAGGAGAGGGGAAGGGGTGTGAAAGAAAGACGACCAATTAAGATTTTAAACGAAATAGCTGAATGCAAATGAAGTAGTCAGTCCTACTCACCCGTAGGCGCCATTGCTAATGAGCTTGATAGTCTCGAAGTCACTCTCCAGTGGTTTCCTACGAGGAGGGGTGCATACTGCACGGCTCTGAATCACGGCCGACACAGAACAGAAAATAACAGGAAACAATCTGTGTGACTTGTGATAAGCGTTTATATATGGAATGGCTGCAATCATGTGGGACATTTATACATTAGCCTGTACCTGTATTGGCGTTGCCTCGCCAGACTCATCAGACTCCCTGCTGGCAGACCTGTGGCTTGGGCTTGTTTGCTCAAGCTGGACCATCTCTGAAACCGCACAACACACACCAGATGGAACATCACACACTGAAATACCCAAACTAGACAATAACACCCAATTAAATAAACGTAATAAGTCCCATCCTCAAATATAAGTTAGGCCACTATGTAACTTAAATGGTTAATGTGCAAACCATAAAACCACAAAATCCCCAGTGAGGCTCCACCCAAGGAGCTTTATTGTATCAAACATCCCAGTCTCAGGAAATGATCTAACTCGGATGACAAATGCTTTTAAAGTCAATGCAAAACTTCAAGCAAAATGACAGAATTGGCAAGATACCTTCAAGAGGATCTCTGGTGAGGCCGAGCTGACTGACGATGTATCTGGGAATATCAGTCTTAATCCCCTGGCCCACTTTGGCTTGGCCTTCTGCGGCCTCCAAACGCTGGTAGAACTCCTCTGGATCAAACTCCTGGAAAAAAACAAAGTTGTTCTCTCCCTTCATTGGACTTGCCAGCGTTCATCTAAAGCAGAGGGGTGCCTACTAAGTTGATCTCCATCTTCCAGCCGAGAGTGAAGGTAGAGTGGGTCAATCACATGTATCACCCACATCATAAACATGACTTTGTAGATGTCACATGACATCAGTCAGCTGACATTAAGCTCCCTTCCTGATTCACTATTGGGCCGTTTTACTGCCATAGTCAATTGAATTGTGAGTTACTCGATATCAAGTATTTTCCTTGCCTGTAAACTTTGCAACTGTGAAATACTAATCATTAGTGTTTATCAGTTAGATTTTATGTCCTGAAAACCAAATTAAGCACTGTATCAATTTTTACATTGATCATTGTATACCTACCATTTGTCAAATAAGAACAACCTTCAAACACAATCTTTTCCATCAGACAGTCAACAGTTATTATCATGAGTACAGTATGTCATCATCACCCTTGTTTCAAGTATTTAGTGTAATGCTTATTGGCTCAAGCAGCCTCACCAGACATTCCAGGAGCCTGGCAGGCCTAGAGATGATGATGAGGATCTTCTTCACCAGTTTTGTTATGATGGCGACTTCTTCGCTCTCGGAGCGCTCGTAAGCCTGATGGGAGAAAACAACAAATCATCACCTTCCATCATCCGTTCTTGGGATTTGTGGCGGGTATTTCTTTTAAATTGTTTGCATCAATCAGTACGCCTGCTTTGCCTTGACAGTTTCATAAATAATAGAAAAGGCTGGTAAAAGCACTCATCCATCACAGGGTACAGTTGGGTTTAGCTCGCCACCGCACAGTTTGGGATACCATGATGTGGTTTTTATACCTGTGGTGTGTAGGCAAGGTGGTGGGAGCTGTGTCAGCTACATACATTTTGTGACATCAACAAACAAAGAACGATATCATAATAACATTAAGGAAACAATGGCGGTCGTCCATCCTTTTAAGTTCTTTCTTGTATGCAGTTTGTGTTCCTCATAAGTGTAATTCTCTGTCGTCCAATCAACACAAAGCAGTGTCTAGCTCCACCCTCTAAGTACCTTTCATCCACACCTGATACCCCCCCCCCAAGGGTATGCTAAATAGGGTTAATCAGGTATCCTTTCACAACTTTGGACAATAGAAATGCAAATGATAACCTGTATTTCTTGATGGAAACACGGCTTAAATCAGAATTAAGGTTATCCAAGGAAGTGTGGATGTTGTTTTGTATTCATAAACACAGTGATGGGTGACAACACAACCTTAAAGGTTGTGTGTATCCCGTGCTCACGATTCACGGTGCAAGAATAGAAAATCTTTGCAAGCCGATGGTGTGCAGGTCAGTGCCAGCAAAGCCTTCTCTGCTTGCCTAAACACAGAGACACTGACCTACTGACCTACTGTACATTAACAACTTAAAATATTGTTGTTCGTAGCACGTCTCATGGCTGCACTGCTTCCGGTAGTCCTTGTGTGTGTTACATTTTTTTTTTGGTCCAATCCGAGTTCAGCTTCTTTGTGTTGCGAACGTCAGTGTGATCTACCCAAGGCCTTCATAATCACACATGCTGGCCCATTTCACTTTAAAACTATTGGTAAAGAGACCTCGTATGCTGGCCTACAATAACATGGGCATTTTCCATCCTCCGATTAGTTCATCACGATGTCTGACTGAGGAGGAGAAACATCTCTGGTAAGGAATGTATTTTATTTGAAAGTCTTAACTTTTTGTGTCTAAATATGAATTTTGAACATCTCCAATTGACGTTGTAGTGTAGATATTTTGGTGCTTTGCACGGGTGGGGGGAGCGGGGGCATTTGAATCCCAGCCAGGATGAATGCCAATGTACGGCAATGTACATCATTATTATGCCTCTCATAGTGTCTGCCAAGTTAAATCCTGGCCTGTTAAGTCCCTACTGAATGCCCAGGTACCAAATGCACCGCCTGCCACTGGTATGTAGCACATAATCGGATGGTGGAAAATGAATTATTATTCAGAATTGTGTCCAACAGGCTCAAATCTCTACATACAGTCACCTAAGTAGTTGAATAATGGTGCTGAAAGGTCCAGAATGTCTTAACTTGACAAGGCCAAGTCCTATTAACTTCTCTTTAGTGATCATGATTGACTACAGCCAAGTTTCTGGACTTGGAAAAATGTGATCCGTATCTTAAATCCATTTATTAACACCAAAGGACTACACCCTTAGTCTTCCATTTCCCGTTTCCGTTTCATTTGAATGTTCTGATTGAGGAAATAAAAAAAGTACTCAATGTCCAACATAACAGCGAGGACAACCCTCAGTCAGAATGCTGAGTGATAATAAAAGAGCAGATGTATGCGTGTTTCTTAGGCTGCAGGGACACTTACCTCATGCAGAAGCTTCTCCAGTTTCTCCTGCAGCTCCACAAAGTACCTGGAGGTGACCAAGCCTTTCTGGGACTTGTCCAGACAATCTCGGGCCAGCTCCACCAGCTGGTGCTGGATGAACCCGAGGACACCGTCAGCCAGAGGGAGAGCCGTTTCTGGGGAACACTCTTCAATAATGTCCAGAAGTCGACCCTCCATCTGCGCGGTCGCCTTGGTAACCAAACAAGTTGGAGGAGAAACATGGTACACACAGTTAATGACCTGATTAGACTGATTAAAGACGATCTAGAAAGAAGTAATTGTAGAGGGCGGCCATGGCTCACTATACCTTGGGGAAACGCTCTTTATAGACATGATTCATCATGACAATCTCATTGTCAAATGTTCCGCACGTACGTCCAGGGCTGGATGAAAAACAGGCAAAAGATAAATGTTGCAAAGATAAATCATCATATGGAATGATTTAGCGCAAATATATTGTATAACAGGGGTGTCCTAACTTGGTCAGCCAAGGGCTACATAGGGAAAATTAAAAGATGCAAGGGCCCCTATGATATTTCATAAAGCAACACATACAGTACTTGTACAGCAGATCTGCTAAGAACTGCATCTCAGCTTCCTTTATATTGGGGGAAAAGTGTATTAGTACAAACTTTTTGCCCCATTTCTGCTGTTTTTTCCCCCAAATATTTCAACTTTTTCTTAAATTTACTTCTCATAACATTATGCCTTTATACCCATGATATTTGCACTTCATTACCATAATAACTTTGTTCCCCATCCTAAATTTTCAAAAAACTCTGAGCTACTAAAATTACATTTCCTCATAATATTACAAGGTTATTAAATTGCACATTTTTTCATATTTTTTTCTCAATTTCTGCTGTCCCCCCCCCACCTATTTCAACTTTATTTGTGTAAATTTTCTTTCCATAATTATGGCTTTATCGACATAATATTTTCATTTTATAAAATTTTTCTGAAAACTGAATTTTCTTATTTGTTGTTTTGTTGTCATATTACACCTTTTAAAAAAAAAACACACTACATCTTTAAAAAAACACACTTCATTTCAACTTTATGCTATATTTTTCTGTCCATATTTTGATATTATTCTTGTAAAATAGCTGCTGATTTTTCCATTTTTGCTGTTTTAGTTTTTTGTTTGTTTTCTTGTAAAATTATATATCACAAGGAGCCACAGGCTAATGAAAAAATAAACTACATCAAAATCAGCCCCTGGGCCACACTTTGGACACCCCTATTGTAAAACATTCTCAGATGCACAATTTGAATAATACACTGCATTTTCTGGGAAGATAATCTTTATACTTCTTTAATATTTACATGTTTGATTGAATAGTTCTAATTTTACATTAGTAATCCAAAATCCTTTCATTGGCTGGCGACCGGTCCAGGGTGTACCCCGCCTCAACCCCCCAACCGTAATGAGGACAAGTGGCATAAAAGATGGATGCATGGTTGGTATTGAAGTGTTGACAGCCATGTCTGATCACAGCCTGTTTGAAAAAGCCTCTCACATGTTTCAGATCCGTTGCTCACCTGCAGGACCCTTGAGCACATCTGTTGTGTGTAAAGGAGTCCAATTACAAGGGGTAACGTTCAGAACTGGCCTAAATAAATCAACACATCAACACACTGTCAACATCTACAGTGAAAATAGCAACTCTGGGCGCTCCTACACAATAAAACCTGTACAAACAACAGCGTGGTACAACTGAGACGAGCATACATGTGACTTTTCTATTTCAGTAGAGTGGTTTAATATGGCAGTGTTGGTGACCATTAACAGCTTGGGGACTTTGTGAGGGCAACAAAGAATGCCTTACAGACACTGGAGCTATTTTTGAAGCCGCCATTGACGCTTGCCAGTGATATTTCAATCTGAACCAGGAAGAGTCGTATAACTATAACTAGAGTCGTTTTACTAGCACTGCGAAGTTGGTATAATAGAGTACAATTAAGTGGTAATGAATTTACACGCATCATTGCTCATTCAGTTCCATAATACAAACACTGGACAGGGAATTCACACTTAGGACCCCTCGGTCACATCGACCAGTTGCCTAATAATTACACATGCACTGCTTATCAAGACCGATACTGGTAAATGTTTAGATTTATTGTTTTTTTAACAATAGTTTGTGCACTCCTGGGGGTACAAACCACTCAAACAAAGTTGGATTTGACAACCTGTGCCTAACCAGCCAAATATCACAACGTCATTAATATTAAGAAAACTTTTTTTTTTAATGACGGTGCAGAAGTACTGTACAAAATGTGGCTCCAATCTTCAACGATGGTAAATGCTGGTCAACCGGTGCCATCATTTCCATGATGAAATCGACGATCCCTTGAGACCTCGGGTCATCTCTTGCAAACTTTTCTCCACTTTTCAATCACCACAAGATAGGAACAAGCCCCCAGGCTTTGTAGCGATGTTGTCATTTCAGGAGGCTGATAAGGTTTGATGTATTGAAACTCAATGCTTTTTCCCCTCATCACGTAGCATTGGGTGCAACTAGCAAGGATAATGATCGCTTGATTTGCTCACCAGAGCAGTACGGGTAATCTCTACCGTTGGAGCATTTCTTTTAACTCATCGTTTTTTAAATGCTATCATACTTTTTGCTATGTTGGTATAATTCAACGGCCTGATTTATTGTGCACCCCTACTAATAATAACATGTGACACTTACAGACTAACTGCATTGCTATGAATAGTTAAAGTTGACAAATGTTCCTCACTGTAACTAAATGTTTGAGTAAATTACAAACACAAGGCCAGAGGGACTTCCGCCGATGTCAAATTGTAAACAAAAGTTAGGAAAAACGCGTGAGTGCTGGCAGGATGTGATTCATTCCAAATTTTCTGGAGGGGTGGAGCATGGGCAAAGGAAGAAGGCAAACCGATGGTGGCGGTGCCCTCAATGACAAATTGCAGAGGACTGTTCCACGCCGGGCCCATAAGTGGCAGTGATGCTCATAAAGTGTGTGTCTGCGTCACTGGGAGGGTGGATGATACCTGAGACTGCGAGAGCGAAGCCTGACGGGGGGTGAAGGGTGTGTTCCTTCTTCATCAGCCACGCTTTCTGTGCTCCGGAAATGTTTGAACAGGAAGTGGAGATCATCTTGTGTAGGCTGCAGGGGCAACTGGTGCAAGAGCTCCTGGGAAGAAGACGACTGAGGAAGAAAAGAACGGGGAGGATAAGTGGGAATATGACATGGACAAAGCTATGATTTACTTTTGCTTTGTTTGGAAATGTGTACAAGGATTAGATTTTAACCAGACCAGGGCGCAGAAAAACAAAACATAAATTCTATCAGTTTTAAAACAGGAGTCAGCGGGCTTAAGTGTTCTGTTCTACTGGAACAGGATTTTGTGTTTGGTGCCCCAGCACATCCCAAGGGATGCGGCGTGGCTGTTATGTTGGCCGTGGTTGTGTGGTCATTCCACGCCAGAACGTGTGACATGCTGCTGGAATGTATGAAAACATCCATCCGGCAGTCCTTATGTGTCATAAGGAGGATGTAGGAAGAGACAACTGGATGTGAAAGGGAGGAAAAAGACAGAAATGAAAATGAAAGACTGTAAATAGGTGCTAAAAAGAGGAGGAGAAGCCCAGAGGAGGAAACTGGAGACGTTTCAGACCATAGAAGCATAAAGAGCTCACTGAGAAGAACCCTGAAAGGGGCTTTGTGTGAGAAGGGCTGACCTCACTGTCTCTGCGCCATGTGGCCGACCATACAAAGTTATAGCCGCGACAGACTTTTTTATTGTTTTACGGTAATCTGCAGTTTGAGTAACGAGTCTCAAGACAAACCAAGACAATCACTGCAGAAACCTGAAACAAGAGTTGATGAGCCGTTCTTCAGTTGACCTTTCCAAAGGAATACATGTATTGAGAAAATGTAAAATTCTGTAATCCTTTATCGCGGTTAGTTGGTTCTAGAGCAACACACGATAAGTACATTTCTGTGAAGTACGATTCCTTCTTTATAAATGGAATATTTTCACAGTTGTCACATAGAAAGCCTGTGTATGATCTTCTAACTAGGTTTTTTTACACTATTAGAGCCATCTCGACATGCAATAACACCCATATAGTCAGCTTTACCTATTACCCAATATAGTACACTGTATATAAAATGTACAGGAAGTGAACAAATGTAGTGCGATTGATGTGAAACGGGTGGTTAGGATTAAGTAAGCTTCTTGTGATGTATTCCGGCGTGACGTGTATGCATGTTACTATTATCATAATCAGTGAAAATAAGCCACTTAAGAATCAGTGGCAGACAGGAAGTGATGTTGGGGTTCAGAGTTGAGTTTCAGCTTGTAGTGCGCTATGGCCTCAACAGTAAGCTGTGTCATGATATTTTTATTATTGTGTAATAAATGCCTGTTGTTCCCGTGATCAAGTCTGGTGCTCGTCTCAGCGAACAAATAGCGACACCTAGGGACCAATGTAGAATACTACATCCACAAGTTGAATGGTGGTTTTGATGACTCATACTGTATTTGTATTTTAGTTAATTTAGCCCTTTATATGCTTGAAATGCTTAATTTGGGAGGTGGGGAGGAATATTCATTTTGTTTTACTAATAATAGGCAGTAGTTAACTAAAACGTTTTATTATTTTTTTACAAAACCGTGATAAAGTGGATGACTGTACTTGTAAGGGCTTTATAATACTGATGAGCCCTATTCCTGTTATTTGCTTTAGAATAAGCAACACCACAGTGCACATTTCGGGTCATAAGATCGCTTTGGCCATTAAAATACTTAAGTCTGCAAAAAAGATTCAAATCACCATTGGAAAAAGCTCTTGGCCACCTTTTAGAAAACTCTTGGAAGGCAAGTGATGATTCATCTCTTCCCTCTGTGCAACATGATAAAGTGCAGTGATGCTAGTATTTATCAGAGGACACATCCTGCTATCCTGACTAAATAATGAAAACAGTATCCCATCTCCTCTCATCTGTTTTGTATAAATCAACTTTATGCAGAAACCCATTTAACCCCATGAGTGTGTTCTCCCTGGTAACAGACTTCCATGCTATACACGTGTGACTTTAACACTGCTGATGTGTGAGTATAAAATGATAGTCCGAAAGGTTCCAGCCTATAGATGCCAGTCAAGGTTTGTCCCTTTGCCAAGAACACAGACTTGCGACGAATAAACGTTTGGGTTCCATATTGCCTTGCTGAGCAAAGCACACACTGATGACAAGGCCCGTTTTAAGCCTGTAGGCAGGTGAGAGTTTCACACTTCCAAATGGATTTGGGAGTTAAGTATCAGCTGCACTCAAAAGGTTGCTATACACAGAGATAGGCAGTGTGCATTACTGGGGAAGCGGAGAAGAGAAATTGTGAGACAAGTGAACAGAAGCTTACAGATACTGATGAACTGGGTGCATTGGTGCAGTATCCAGACGACGGAACTGACGCCACAGACCATCGACGACCATCGCCTCTGCAAAAAAAAGAAGAAGAAAACAATAAAGTCCTGTTTCCACTAAGTAGTACAGCGGAATCTAACTTAGCTTAGTGGTTCAGCACATTAGAGATTTTCGGATATAAAGTAGGTCCTTTTGGGGATAGAGAATTGACACTTCACTTATACCGGTTTAGTTTTTGGCGAGGTAGCCTAGCCAAGCAAGAACCGAGTTGATGTTGGTGCAGATTTTAATAATGATAAATGAGTGATATTATTTTTATTTTTCATCATGCATTGGGCCCAAGTGGGGCCACCAGATCCATCTTATTGAGCTGACATGAAGAAAAGCACCGACTTTGTAATGCCTATTACTGCCACCTACAGGAATGGAGGGGAACCTGCTGATGTAAATCTTTTCATTGTGCAAATGTGTTTACGCTACAATCTATTCAACAAGGACATTAGGTTGTGATATTCACGTCATGTCAACATGTCCAAGTACTTTTATAGTGTTCTGTGCTTACACATTAGTCCAGGTAAAATCCAGACTATTGCACTACGGGGTCCAGAACTCTATGAGGGCACACATCCTATTAGACTTTGTGTCCAGTGTCCCATTCCTCCTCTTCGTCGACTTCACTGGCACGTCACGCTATTAACACAGTGATGGCAGCTATTGCCATCCTGCCCACACATGCCAGGAAATACAAGCAAGATCAGTGCGGACGGCTCCAAACGGTGCCATGGCCAACTGAATTTAAACACTTGGTGTGTTATAACTGTTCTTTTCACCTTGGCCTTGCAAATGCCTACTAAAATCAATCCATTCAATGGATAAAAAACTGCAAGAAACCGAGATAGAAGAAGAACAGCCATTTCTGATGGTGTCTTACCTCTCACTGCGGGCCAGATGGCTTCACAGAGGCAGGAAGACGGCACAAATGGAGCAGGCGATGGAGAGAGAGAGAGAGAGAGAGAGAGAGAGAGAGAGAGAGACAGTGTGAGGAACAAAGTAAACACTGCTTAATGAGAATGAGAGAACAAGTCTGTCTGTCACGCTCCAGTTTGCTTGTCACCCTTTTCAACTGAACACCTGCCAGGCTGGTCTCTGCCTCGACGCAGCAACACTCCCTTCGATCTCTACACTATATGAACATAAACTCTCAGAACCACTACAAAAATATGAGTGAGCTCCCCCCCCCCCCCGTGTGTCCAGTGTGTCTCTCAAAGGACATGGCCCACTTTCTGTCACTGATTCAATTCATGATGACAAGGAGAGTCAAAGGCTTCCTCACACAAATAAGCTTACTAAACAGGAGGTGACACGACAATTTGAATAGAACAGAATACTGTTCACATATGAAACATATGGCATATTTAACATGGAATGTCTCCTTTGTCACATGGTGTCAATGCATGGAGGTAAAAAAATATTATTATTATTATTATCCAAGTATAAAAAGGGACAATAATCATTCTGTATGGTTCTCTACAACATTTTCCTTCAGGTTTTTGTTTGCATGGCAAAATAATTGGGTCACTCGTGCAAATGACAGCCAGTGGCGCTACCAAAACTGCACTCACAGCATCTGTTTGCACGTTGGCAGCCTATGAAGTCTCAGCAAATATAGATGAGTCATACTGTACATGCTCATGCAAAGTAACTCAATTCAGTCTCCAGCGTATGGTGCAATATGCCGTACTGCGGTGCCACATCAAAGCCTCAGTCAGAACTCGGAAACTGAATCATGTGCAATAAAAGTAGGGAGTTGCTGCTGCAAGACCGTGGAAAAACAGGGTGCACAAAGGTAACTTTTTATGGGCTATTTAGAGGTTGTAATGATTCAAACATGAACATTTCTGTTACGTAGGAGGACACTGAAGTTCAATGAAACAAAAAAAATACAACTCCACACCGTCTCCAACACTAATGTGTTGCCTGACATTCATGGTCCTCGAGTTCCCTCGTATATTGCATTAGGTATCCTAAACAGGGAAAGATGTGCAGTTTCCACCATGATCACACCAGCACCAGTCAAAATGAGTGTTTGCACCGACTTGCAGCTCTGCCCAAAACCCGTGACCAGCAAGTGGCCCTGAGGCCTTTCAGCTGCTTGTGCTGCTTTTCTGTGGGCTTGTTTTCCATTACGGTTGGGCCCCATTATTATGCCATTAAGTTTTCTCATAAAACATAATATTGGTGCTGTTTTCCAAAGTAGGATTGATAATGGCCGCCCCTGGACAAATTGGCATTCCTGTTCACTTGAACCTGAATTTAGTTAGCTGCATGTTTTGGAGTAATACGAATACACGGGAAAACAAATTGCTCAATAACTTTTTTTTTGAGCAAAATAAGAATTGCACGGTGCTCGAGTGGTTTGCGCGCAGGCCTCACAGCTAGGAGACCCATGTTCAATTCCACCATCGGCCATCTCTGTTTGGAGTTTGCATGTTCACCCTGTGCATGTGTGCATTTTCTCCGGGTACTCTGGTTTCCTCCCACATTACAAAAACATGCTAGGTTAATTGGCCACTCCAAATTGTCCATAGGTATGAATGCGAGTGTGAATGGTTGTTTGTCTAGTATATGTGCCCTGTGATTGGCTGGCGACCAGCACCAAGACAGCTGTAATAGGCTGCAGCAGCCCCGCAACCCTCGTGAGGACGAGCGGTAGAAAATGAATGAATGAATAAATTAACAGAATTGCTTTTTCAACTGTTCAGGGCTCGGACCTAACACATACCCTCTGGCTTGAAAGGCAGCAGCTGTACCATTACACCACCAGGCCATTGGCCAAGTTTTCAACTTAGGTCTCACGGCAGCAATCTTTTGCACATTTACAGAGAATAAAAAATATAAAAGAAAAAGACATCAGTAGTAAGGCAGAGATAATTTCTTACCTGCGGGCGAACTGGAAGTTGGCAGAGCTGCTGGCAGACACATTTCTAGGACTTTCTGAAGGGCTGCTACCAGCTGAAGAAATAACACCAACTTGGTTGTTACTACAGTAAAACCATGCAGTTATGAGCTGTATTGTTTTTAAGAAGCTAATTTCGCTGTTATTATAATTTAGTGATTGTTAAACTAACCCATTGGCAGTGTCAATGAAAACCGAGTAATATTATCTCTCCATTGGCTGTTCCTGATTTGAGAGTTGACCGCCCCCCTTTGCCATCATGTCCACAACACATCTAGTGAGCCTGTGCCCAGCAATAATCGCACACAGATCTCAGCTGACACGCAACAGCAAGCACAAAAACACACAAGTACCTGTGGCAAGTGGGAGAGGTGAAAGCGGTCGTGAGAGTGTGGGCGAAGGGGTCCCGACCGCCAAACTCCTTCTCTTGTTGTTACGGGCACTGTGAGAGGAGGAAAACAAACTTAAGAGCAAAAACATTTGCTTATGCAATGTACTTCCACAAACACAATCTGCATGTTTCCCCATGTGTGTGTGTATGCAAATAAGCCACAAATCTAATTATCAACAATGTGACACACAATTCATGATTCCCACTTTTCAGTGGCAGGCATGTCTGGAAGTTTCTAACTAAGAGGAATGGACCCGCTGACTCCCATGATGTAACCGTGCACAGTCTCTATCCCAGGAAGATCAATCCCCCCCGGATATTGCCTTTGAAATTCCGCTACTCTCTACGCACACATGCTTAACTCTGATGAAGTATGATGATGACCACGTGTTATGTATGCTGTTATATATGCTCTCACATGACGACAATGCCTCAATCATTTTAGTTTCATCCGAGAGCTACTGATGGCACCTCTCTGTACCTTTCTAACGGCAACCTAAAATAATTAAAGGCGAGGAAAACATCAATAGTTCCTGACATTTCTGGGTCACCACTGAGGCAGATTCACACACTTACAGTATATCTTGATGCCAACGACCGAAAAAGACTAAAACAGACAGAGGTGAACACAGCTAGACAGAAGAGCTGATATGTGTTTGATTCTGAAAAATCTGCAAACGTTCATTCTTAGGAAGTAAAGGCATGTGTTGTATTAAAGAAAATACTTTTTCAGCATTTTGGCCATGATCCATAATCCCTATGTGAGACAAGAACACGCCTTTTCTGTGACTACTGGACAGCCGCCTCATGATGTCAGGTTTTCATTACAGCCTGGGTCAGAATCGGTTGTACGGGCTCCTACGGACAGTCTATGTGCAAAACAACACAAGAAATGCGCAGAGGGCGCACATATGACAAGCCATAGACTGGTTCGTTGAGGTTCGTTGTCATGGAAAACCAATACACTGGACTGCATATCTCTCAACAGGAACTAGTAATATGACAGTACTTGAAATTGTTGTATTTACATTTCATATGTTCAGTCTTCTGAACTTGTTACAAAACATGTTTTTCTTTGTATTTGTACGGCTATCCAAGGGTGCGTTCATACTTGGGCTGTGTTCACAATATTTTTTTTTTTTATGCGGTTGTTCATATGACCTAAAACATGTCACGAAAGCATCGAGGAAGTAACATCCATGCCTAAAAGCATGACATCACATTTATGTATTTCCGTGTGTTCACATAAGTAAAGAATGCTGTAGTGTGTGCTCTCCTAAACGTGTTGGGGGAAATTTGAAGGATTTGGCGTTGGCTACTCCAAGGAGAATGGGACGTATAATAGAAATATTCACACTAGGCAATTAGTACGCAAGTTCACTCTACTAAATAGCAATTAACCAATTAATTTATCTTGTTTTAAATGAGCCGCATTCCAACCATGATAATAAACAGATTTATATCCAAACAGCTCTCTGACAATGTCACTGGAGCCTGAGCATCATTATTTTGAGATGTGTTCATTTTTACAGTGATTTTATTGCGTCTCATTAGAGTCTTCAGAAGTGTCTGGTGAGGGTATGTCATCTTAAACAATTAGTCTGTAAATATAAATACACGCCGGAACACTACTATGTTTCACGTCTAAATTAGGACATGGAGGGAGATAGGGCTCTTAGAACCTATGATGGTTAGAGGGCACGCAGAGCACATTTACAGTTACAGTACACACTACTATGGAAGAGCTAATTCAATCCCTCTGACAAAGTGAAACCCATCGACAAAAGCATGCATGATCCCATCGGGGTATCGATCTGCCCTGGTACTTTGTGTGGTTTTATGCGACAGATGGATGCAAGATGATGCACAAAAAACACACAAGACTTTGGCAGTGGCCACGTTTCCCTGTCTGAACAATAAGTAGGGCGTTTGCAACAGACATATTCACCATCACTATAGGCTATCTCGGCTAACTCTATGGTATTATCACGCCTGATAATGTCAGTAAACAATGTGCTAACTCCCTTTGAATGTTGTGGCTCGAATGGATCCACGTTTACCTTGCGCAAACTTAGCAAGCTTAATCGTTGAGCTGACAAGTTAAAACCAGGCAGACGTTTTTGTCTCTACAGCAGCCACCATAGAACACAGCTAGTAGCATACATCGATGATGATTTAATGCAATAACAAGCCGTGTTGTCTTTACCCTCTGGATCTCTTCATCATGGCCCCGGTTACAAAACTAGTTTTGTAGCTCGGCAGCACCGTCCAGTAATGGTTTTGGTCAGACATGGTGATCGATGAAGCCAATCCAGGTGTGGAAGGTGTCCTCTACATGTCAAATAGTTTCCCCGGTGTAGCTTTGCTAGAGTCAGTTAGCTTAGCTTAGCCCACAGCCTCCGATGGAAGCAACTCCATTCAGCTTCGGTAAAAACTGACCCCAGACCCACGGCTCGCCAGCTCGACATAACGAGCGGCTTCTACGGCCATGTCCGTCGCTCTACTAGCTAGCCCTATCACCAGTTACGTTTCCTTAAAAAACCCGTCTTCCACAGTGCGAGACATTGCCGACTGATAGCTGCGACAAAAAATAACAGTGAGAAAAACTTTCCAGTCAGTCAGTCACAGGCTCAGCAGCGACGGACAGCGCATGCGCACTGCCTTGCTACTGGAGGGAGGAGGAAATAGCGTTGCATTTAAGTGCTGCCACAAAAACATGGGAAAAACAGGCCAGAAGAAAATGAACAATTTAAAACAGAAAAAATAATAATCGGGCCATAATAATCGGGCCATAATGATGACGGTGATAATGTAAAGAATTTGGCCTCATATATCCAAAATATATGTTTATGAGCATTATTATTTAACATGCAGGGTATCTAACGTATCTAATAGGGTCTGTGGCTTTACCAGAATTCAATAATGTTACATTTGTCTCCAACGGATGTCCTTTCTTCTGACTCACGGTTGATTTTTTTTCTATTTTTAGTTAGCAGTGTAAAATATTGTTTCTTTTATATGGACAGGGTGTTACATATACGTAGATTAATATCACTATTCACACACAGTAGCAGTTGCCAGCTGCATTGGAAAGTACAATTGGTCCAACCCTCAATAATAAATCTTTCCACCAATCAATTTCCTACAGTTCTAGCTTATGAATGTCATTACATGACAAATATGTATAACAAACCCACATACTAAATACTGTTTTTCTCATTGAAAAGAGAGCATTGCTTATTTTGTTTACTTCCATAACACTGTCATTTGTGTCCTACATTTAGAGACCTGTTATCTTAAATTACCTCTGAGTCACAGGGTGAAAATAACCCTAACCCCCTTGTAAAAACAGTGCAGAAGTTCCAAGACAGATTCAAGTTTCTCAAGAGACCGATGCTTACAGGTAGAATAAAGGGTTTCTCAGATGACCCAGCTATTTTTACAGATAAATGGTGATCCACTAACACCAACAAATATTCAAAGTGTGCCCAACCAACGCTTCCACCCTGTTGTTTAAGTTGACATAAAACCAGTCTGAGCGGTGAGACCACTTTGTCTGCAGACAGTCTCAGTCCCAGTCCAATGCATATGCACAGCTATGAAAGGCAAGTATTTAAATCCACGGATAAACGGACAACAGACGACAGGCACCTGGATGATCTGGTTTGGAGGAGAATGACGTTGATGTCACTTACACAGTTCCCCGACGTGGAAGACTCAGCTCTTTCTGGAATAAAGAAAATTGAGAAAACCAATAAGGGATATGCAAGGCAAACGCTGGTTTAGTGTGTCAGTTATAGCTTCAGACATGCAGTGAGCTGCACCATGTTAATGTTTAAATAAAACCAAGATTTTCTAAATTAAATTTTTACCATTATTTGGACCCTGTAGACATGAAATAGCACCCTTATACTCACCTGCATATTCTTATCATTCTTTGTTTACAACACATTTCTCAAAGCTACTGAGCTAAGCTAACTAGTTAGCCTCTCCAATTTACTTATTCTCAAAGTTTGGAGGGGGGGGACTACAAAGTAAGAAGTAGGACTAGGCGATGTATCAATATTTTTAAAATATCAATATTTCTTTTAAGCATGACATGAAAAACAAGCATATTGTTCATACTGATATAGACTGGATTTGACGCAATTTCAAAATGGCGCCGCCCAAGTGCAAGCTAGCTACAGCAGCTCCATGTCTACTGTGGCATTGTTAGTGTTAAATAGTGTTTTAGTTATGACTTTCTTATTGTTGTTGTGCCATAGCGACCCCTTTAAGCAAGTGTGTGCAGCTATGGATGTTCATCTTGTTACGTTTGTAGCTTGCCTCTTGCTCCATTGTTTACACTCAGGAGCAGCTGTTAGCTTTGAGCGCCCCCTTCGCTACGCGAACCGATCGTAGCAAAGGAGGAGAGGCTGCACAGTCGGAGTAAACGGCAAAAACGACTGTATAAAAACGGTATCAAACATATTTACCGTCCGTCGTCATGGGGAACGTGAGATGGAAGCGCTAACGGTGCTACCCCGGCTACTGTGGGGGGAACATTAGATTAACTTCAGTAATGTTGTGAGACATTTACTATTATATTACTATTATACAAGATTACCTTCACACTGCATGGATTCAGCTATGGCATTTCCGATAGTTCTCCTCCCTGTCCTCTCCCATTCCATGTGGAAGTGGTAAGCTTTTGGCTTCTTACTTTGTCTTTCTTAAGTTTAGAATACATAAATTCGATCATATATCCGTTTTGTAGTTTTGTTTGAATGTGAGAAGCAAGTATAGCCAGACACACCTCACAATGATCAATAAACGCGACTGAGCTTGTTCCATTAGCATCTATACCCACAGCCTCCACTGTGATTGACATGTGGTGTTTTTGGGGTTAAATCCATCCATACGTTCCACATCACTTGTCCCTACTAGTGTCAGGGCTGAGCTGGAGAGGCTGACTTTGCCAGACAATGACACACATACACACATACACACACTGTATAGACAAACAAACATTCACACTCACATTCACACCCACGGTCAATTTACTCTCCAATTAGCCAAACATGGATGGTTTTGGGAGGTGGCAGCAAGCCTAGGTAGCTGGGAAAAAGCCATGCACGCAGCAGGAGAAGATGCAAACTCCACACAGAGATACCCAAACAAACATGTGACTGTGAAGCCAGCATGCAAACCCCTTTTCCACATTTTTATTTTAATCTTTTAAAAAAATTCTCATTCCAAAACCATCCAAAATTCTCATTTTTGGATGGTTTCCTACTAAGGCCATGTCCACATGAATATGGATATTTTCAAAAAACCCACATCTGCTCCTCTGTGGTGTCAACAAGGTGTCATGCGGATTCCAAAGTCATGGACCATTAAGGCAATTTTAACCAATCAGAGTCACCGATGACGTCATTTCTACCGACGGACCAAAACAAACATGGTGACGCACTGGGCAAGTTACATGTGGACTGCTAGTGAAGTTGCATTGCTTTGCATTTGACAGCAAAATCTATTGAATATTAAATTGAAAATGGATGAAACATGTTCTTTATTAAAATGTAGCAGATGTTGATTATCACGACAATGCTGTGACTGAATAATGACAGGTTAGTGAAAGTTGTTCTACCAGCAATCAAGATCTTGTCCCAAATCCATATGAATACAGAGACAGATACTTTATTCATCTACAAGAGAAAATACACAGTTTTTCAGCGTGGGCGTCAACAGCAGCAGCGACATCTTCCGAAGCCCACAATCGCACCTTTGTTGTCAACGTCAAGCGTCTGTAAGCGTATGTTTACTCTTACACACACAAAAAGTCATTTCAGCATGCTTGAAAGCTGCGAGGTTATGTGTGTCCTTCGACACATTTATTTATTTTTATGTTGACATAATGGTATAAAAATTGTTACGTCATCCGTCAGCAACAAGCCAAAACCTCAGTTTTCGCCATCCACACCAATACGCTGAAGACAGCGTATTGGAAGACCACTTTTCTGACCTATAAATGTAGTTAGAATGTTGTATTCTCGTGTTAAACCAGGGGGTCTCAAACATGCGGCCTGACACTAGTTTGAGGCCCCCGCCTTGATATGAAGGTTTAATGTTTAAGTTTGATATGGATGCTGTATGGTATCATGTACCCAGAAAAAATTATTACGTTTGATTAATGTTCATGTTAAAGGTTAAATAACTGTTAATAGTTATCCTCCCTATCCGTGTGGAAGTGGTAAGTTTTTGGCTATTTAAGTTTAAAGGAAATAACTTGAAGGCTAGGGCGGCACGGCGGTCTAGTGGTTGCGTGCATGCGTGGGTTTTCTCCGGGTACTCCGGTTTCCTCCCACATTCCAAAAACATGCTAGGTTAATTGGCGACTCCAAATTGTCCATTAGGGATGAATGTGAGTGTGAATGGTTGTTTGTCTATATGTGCCCTGTGATTGGCTGGCGACCAGTCCAGGGTGTACCCCGCCTCTCGCCCGAAGACAGCTGGGATAGGCTCCAGCACCCCCCGCGACCCTCGTGAGGAAAAAGCGGTAGAAAATGAATGAATGAATGAACTTGAAGGCTACCGTTTGGGTCGCTAGCTCTCTAGCATGTGTCTCAAGACCCTGTAGTTGCACAATATGTTGTAAATAAAAAGAGTATAAATGTGACTATAGTCGTGTTTTGTCATGTCTACAGGGCTCTAATAATGCTTTGTTCATTTTAATCTGAAAAAAATCATTTGTCTACCCACCAACTATATGTGGTTTCTTAAGTTTTTGTTATTTGCCCTTTTATTATTATTAATATATTTATTTATTTATTTATTACTGATTGATTGATTTTCTTTATTCTTGATTTGTTTATTTATTTTTCATCTTATTTTGTGTAGAAAAATAAAAATTAAGATATTTGAGAACAGTGGAATGTTTTATCAGAGCTTTTCTTGTAGAAAATTGGAACCAAAGCAAAGTTTTTTCATTTTTCTGTTTTTAATAAATGCGGTAAATTGAGTTTGAGACCCCTGTGTTAAACGATGCCAAAGTTTCAGAAAATGAGGTTTGCGCATTTGGGAGTGAGCCCTGAAAGACGTTTGGGATGGCTCAAAACTCTCAGGCATTTCAAAACTGTTCCTTTGTGAGGTCACAGAGGAACAGGCTTCCTTATATGGGCGTGGCTATAGGCCAGATACATTCTTTGCCCTCACCCAAGCTCTGCTTCTGTGTTCACGTTCCTAGCAATGGCTCGTAGAAAGTGTTTATTTGGGTGTAAGAGAAAGACACATTTGTTTACAATTCCTAACGACGCCACCATCAGGCACAAGTGGTTGAAGTTCCTGATTCTCTACCAGCAAAAGAAAAATATTTTAATATGCCAACATGCCAACGGCATTTCACACTGGACTGTTTTGAGAACATGGGCCGTTATGCAGCTGGACTAACCGACAACTTTCCAATGTTACTTGGTCGTGTGGACTGAGCAGGCAGTAAGTAAAAATTTGTCAGTGTCCTCACTGTGTTTATTTTGTGTAAGTCATGGAGCAAAAGCACTTGTCTGTGTAGCATTATAGAGTGTGCATACAGGAAGCGGGGTTGCTAATAGCTGTTTACCAACACAATTAGTGGCTCTGCCCAAGTTTTTTAAACACTATTACTCCCACAAAACATAATAAACGTTACCGATGCTGAAGAAAACCGTATGCTAAAATGCAAAAGCTAACTACCATTGAGAGACATCTTGACTAAAATGCAAAAGCTAACTACCATTGAGAGACATCTTGAAGTAACCTCTTCGGACTGTCTAGTCCAGGGGTGGGCAAACTACGGCCCAAGGGCCACATGTGGCCCACCAAGCGTTTGATTCCGGCCCGACTCTAAGTATTTCAACTTTTAACATACAAACTGGCAACATGACTTGCAAGTCAGATGTCTTTTTTAGTATTAAAAAAAACAACAAAACTGTACATTGTACTACTGTACTATTACATAGTTTGATGTGGTCTGATGTTTAAAGTGCTCCTGAAAAAGGGACATGAGAACATACAGCTGATAGTATAACACTTTTACAGATAAAATTAGACAAATAATTCAAGGAAAATTATAAGCATGAAATAGTGTGTGTGTGTGTTAAATATATGTTCTGGCCCCCCGGACAATTTTGTTAACTCAATGTGGCCCAGGAGTCAAAAAAATTGCCCACCCCTGCCTTAACACAATATGTTTGACAGTACCCCCCCCCCCCCCCCCCCCCCCCGCCTGCATTATTTGAGACCTCCTTTTCTCCACATAGCAAACTTTTCCAATAATCTACATACAGTAAACCTCGGATATATCGGATTCAATTGTTCCCACTGGTTTTGTCCGATATAAGCGAAATCCGTTACCGGAAAATGTCCGTTTTGCGCATATATCGGATTTATATCCGGTATATGCGTAAATCGGATTTTATCCGTTATAAAAAGGCACTTCCTTGACTATGTTTCCAATGTACCTGGACGCGCAGGCAACGCTGCAAATGACGTCGTATAGCGGCCTGTCACGATTCGGCAAATCGGAGCGCCACGATGCGGCCATCCGATATATGCGAGGGAAATTTAATGGAAATGCATTGGAAGGGGACTGGAGATTTTGTCCGAAATAGGCGAAATCCGTTATAAAAAATCCGATATATGCAATGAATTTTTATTGGAAATGCATTACAGAAAAATTGGTTCTTTTTTATCTGTCCGTTGTGAGCGAATTTCCGATATATCCGAGTCCAATATATCCGAGGTTTACTGTAGTTGGTGATGTGGTCTGATGTTTAAAGTGCTCCTGAAAAAATACTTGAGAACATACTGCTGATAGTAGAACACTTTCACAGATAAAATTAGACAAATAATTCAATGAAAATTATAAGTATAAAATAGTGTGTGTGTTAAATACATGTTCTGGCCCCCGGACAATTTTGTTAACTCAATGTGGCCCACGAGTCAAAATATTTGCCCACTCCTGGTCTCGTCTCCACTTCCCGATTGGTTTCACGTTCCAAAAAATATGGCTAAAAAGATACATCACCATTTATCAACTCCTATAAAGTTGGGTTCACAGCTAGCGGCACAAACCGGAAGTCCTTCCAAGCGCTCTGGAGTGTGACGAACCACAGCAGAGTGGGTGTGCCCGGAGGCGGGCCGTGGGTGTATTTAATGATAACAGACCGTTTTCACGGGAAGCATGAAATCCAAAGAAATACAGTTGAGTAGAAGAACTAGAAAGCGTTGTCTGCCGGTTATTGTATGTAGCTGCTTTATAGGAGTCCACAATTCAATACACAGGGACGACAAATTTGCATCCTTTTTAAGGACAAAACCTCTGGATGAGAAACCAAAACACGTAGAAAAATATGCATATTCATGTGGACATGGCCTAAGTCTAATCAGGCTTTCCCGTTTTTCCAGCGTTACCTTCTGTGTTTACTTTCACATCGGTATATCATTTTCACAATGACATGCCTGGAGTTATTCATTGTTTTATTTTGAAGTTTCAAAAATGCATTAGAAGTTATTGTGATGTACTGTATTAATTATTCTCACTCAGTTTCATTGCAAGCCGCCTGATTTACGTGGAAGTGCATGCAAATGTCATTCGCTGCAGCCTGGCCTTGTTCCTTGCATGACAAATGGCTTGTGATTCAATGGGAATACAGTCCAAGTCTTCAGTGGGTCCTGTTGACCATGTGCTTGACAGGAAGATGTGATGCCAGTCTGGATAGCATTGTGTTTTCCACTTGAAATATTACACCTTTTTTATTGCCATACTGCAATATTCCCAATGAGACTGTATGCTGTATTGTACTTCTCATTCCCATCACCACCTCCAGTTTGGAGTTTTCAAGTGAATTCCTAACAATGGCTTTTTGCTGCACACAACACAGTATAAGGTACTTCATTACTCCGTCGTAGAAAACTAAACATGGCACCAAGGAGAAGATAAAGGAGGTGTTCCTGCGCCTGTCACCAAGGCAACCACATTTACAAAGCGTTGAAACGAGATGCTCCAATATAAACACGCAAGATAAACACATTAATGACTTCAATGAGGGGGGCTACACCCAATGTAGATCCTCAAAATATCTCACAATAACACCGACGGCTCGTCATCATCGTCATTAGCCTGGAAGCAGTGTCGTGTAGTGTTTGTTTACCTGTAGCCCACGTCGTCTGAGGATATTCGGTTCATCCATTGTTAAAGACAATTAAAAAAAAAAACATCAGCACTCCAAAGCGGCTTCTTGCTCAGTCAAGCCATCCTGCACTGAAATGCACCCGGATAAAGTGCTCCTCCTCACCGCTCCCGCACCGCCACATCCTGTGGATGTTTCTCCTCAGCAGGTTTCACCACCGGCCCAGTCCGGGGAAGGCGCTCGCTTCAGCCGCTTGATCACACGGCACGAAGGGAGGCGAGTGGGTTGATTATCAATGGAGCTGAATTATTGACAGCCTTAATTGAGGCGGTGTTTTTGATGTTTAGGTAACCCAGCTGACACAACATGTGCGGCCATAAGACCATCAAGAACGGTCAACAATTGTGAAGCTGCGCGACTGATCCGCATCTGTTGGCGCCCAGCGGCACCAGCGTCCGCTTCTTTGTTTTGTTTCTCTCAAACCACAAGGCTTTGCCTCTTGCCATATACCACATGATCATTCATACAAACGAGATGTGAGGCTCTCTTTGTTCTTCCTAAGCAACTCCCTATTCATGGCATCACCTCTATGTATACATGTGGGTAGAAACTTTCACTTGTGGGAAAAAAATATGGAAATCCATGTGCTTCTGCAGGACACTCAACCTACACTCCTCCTGCTACACAAAGAAACTATTTTGTGGATTATATTTGGTCATTTTGCCTTTAAATTAGCAGGTTGTGCCGCTCCTGAAGTCTTCTGTTGCCTAATCATGTTCTGTTTTGGGTGGTTGTCATGTCTGGATGGCTAAGGGGTCTCAAACTCAATTTACTTGGGGGCCACTGGAGCTCTGGTCTGGGTGAGACTGGGCCGCATCAGGTTTTAAAAAAAAAAAAAAAAAACGCATTTATTAAAAACAAAAAAACAAAAAAAAAAACGTTGCTTTGGTTCCAATTTTCTACAAGAAAAGCTCTGATAAAACAGTCCACTGTTCTCAAATATCTTACTTTTTATTTTTCTACACAAAATAAGATGAAAAATAAATAAACAAATCAAGACTAACGAAAATCAATCAATCAGTAATGAATAAATAAATATAATAATAATAATAAAAGGGCAAATAATAACAACATAAGAAACCACATATAGTTGGTGGGTAGACAAATTATTTTTTCAGATTAAAATGAACAAAGCATTATTAGAGCCCTGTAGACATGACAAAACACGACTATAGTCACATTTATACTCTTTTTATTTACAACATATTGCGCAACTGCAGGGTCTTGAGACACATGCTAACTTGCAAACTAGAGAGCTAGCGACCTAAACGGTAGCCTTCAAGTTATTTCCTTTCAACTTAAATAGCCAAAAACTTACCACTTCCACACGGATAGGGAGGATAACTATTAACAGTTATTTAACCTTTAACATGAACATTAATCAAACGTAATAATTTTTTCTGGGTACATGATACCATACAGCATCCATATCAAACTTGCGCGGGCCGCACTAACATTAAACTTTCATATCAAGGCGGGGGACTTTTTCCCGATCATGAAAAACAATATTTAAAAATTAAAAAATACTATACACAACACAGACTGTATGTGTTCATTTCACCACAGGAGCTATGTCATGTTACAAATATCGTTATCGGCTGATACCAAAAAGCCAAAATTGGACATGCCTAATATTTGTATACTCTCGCTTAATTGTTCATTGAATGCATTGCATGGGTTTTCTCCGGGTACTCCGGTTTCCTCCCACATTCCAAAAACATGCTAGGTTAATTGGCCACTCCAAATTGTCCATAGGTATGAATGTGAGTGTGAATGGTTGTTTGTCTATATGTGCCCTGTGATTGGCTGGCCACCAGTCCAGGGTGTATCCCGCCTCTCGCTTGAGGACAGCTGTGGGGTAGCCCCCGTATAAAATGAATGAATGAATGAATGCTGCACTCTTCCTGTGATGATGCGTTCAAGCACACTGGCAACTTTGAAAAATGCTGACGTTATTGTACGCCTGGTAGCTCGTCATGTGAAGCGTATCTGAAATCTGACCAGCCCCATTGCGAATAGTGTTTAAGTGACATGGGCCAGCACTGTGGATTCTGAAGGCCCTGGGCAGATAACATTGACATTGCAACACATAGAAGCTGCAATATAATTAGATACGCACATTCATACACTACAAAATGAAGATACACAATAGACCATTGGGATTAAATTAATACAATTTCATGGAACAAATAGAAGGATTAAGTCGTAAATGTAGATGTAAATGTAGTGTTTACGCTAGCAGACAAGGCTAACGGCACACCACTGCAAAATCTGCAATGCTGATTTCCATGTAACTTTGTGGAGGGTTAGCACATGCAGCAATGGAGAAGTTTTAAATATTGGTGAGGATCTGACAGCCTTATTGAGTCATAATGGGGATTTGCCTATACCCCATAATGCAAATGGTACATTGAATGCTATTTTAGCTTGCTGATCAATAAGACTTTGCTGAGGATTCTTCAGATACACATTGCTGGATTGAGTAAGGAGCTCAAACAATGCACAACGATGAGCCAATTCAAGAAACAATACAAGCAGTTGATGTTTGCTAAATACAAGGATGAAGAGTCTTGAACCAGTCATGATGTGTTATATATATCACTATATTGACATGCACTATGGTACCCATTATGGCATTGGATGATCATATCACCTCCTACTTCGGGACATGACATGACATGACATGACATGACATGACATGACATGACATGACATGACATGACATGACATGACATGACATAAAATAAAATAAAATAAAATAAAATAAAATAAAATAAAATAAAATAAAATAAAATAAAATAAAATAAAATAAAATAAAATAAAATAAAATAAAATAAAATAAAATAAAATAAAATAAAATAAAATAAAATAAAAATTAAGAAAAAACCTTACACTGTATTATGGAAAGCAGGAAGTGAACAAATGTAACAGTGATTGTAAAAGTACCAGATGGAGGGGTAGGATTTAATAAGCTTTGCTTCTTCCTACTCCTTTTGGACATGTGGAACTGGGAACTGATAATGGGATGCACTCAATTGTAATCTGATGCATGTTCAAATGAAATAAAACCATTACCATTACCATACAAAAATCTGCAAGTAGCATTGGGATGATTTTCTACTAATTGACTGGTTTCATGTAGACTAATCTCGGGTAAGCTCTGGCAAGGCTCAAGTCAATGGAGTCATCTTAAGGTCATCTTTAATAAATCAATAAGTCGCCTGCAAAATAACATTGTGTCTCAGATAATTGCCTTAAATAACCCGCCTGGTATTACACAGTCCCAAACAAACACCAAGTAACAAACACAAGTAGTGATTTCAAAGCAAAATGTGTTAGAGGCCACTAGAGGGCGTTGTAGTGATGCATATTTATGTTCTAACAGATAGTCCTCACATGGCCTTTTTATGTCAGACAAGTGACTTGTATAACCTCCCCACATCTTGACATGTGCTTAGTAGCCTTTAGGCATGAGTAAATTAGCTTAAATGCTAACGTGCTAACAGCTACATGCTAGCACCTAGCAAGTGGGCCTCAAGTTTAGAAACTGCCAAGGCGTCGCCATGGTTAGACAAAAAGTTCCAATAACTAAATACCGCTGTAGTCCCGAGCGTCATGTTTCCGGCGGTGTAACATGTGTGGGGGTCCTTCTTGCGGTTTTGGCCGCATTACGCGCGCAAAAATGGGAAGATTAAGATATACGGAATCATAACTAAACAGCAATAACAATATGGGCTGGCTCAGTAGCCAAGCCCAGTGTGCCTGACGCAGCTTCGCATCCCGTTCTATCTGACTAACAGTTTCAGGTGGCTGAGAAGCACTGCTGTGGAGTTACAGCTAAAATAAAATGAGAAAATGTGTTTCTCTCGCTGTGATAATGTATTTCAAGCACCCTATAGGCTTTGTGGTAAAAAAATTCTCCATATATGGCACATGTGTGCCACGTCCAAAAAAGCACTCCACTCGCTCAGAGAAGGCCTCCGAAGCGCGTTTTGGCACTTATGGAACACATTTAGTGTGATGTGCTTCATTGCTTGGCACACACAACCATTGTTCGAAAATGCACTTTATTCGCTCTCAAACACATTGTGAGCAAAGCATGATAAATCACGTCATTGTGAGCCAGCGGAAGGTTCCAGGAGGCTCATTCCAAGTGTGCCTGACGCAGCTTCGCATCCCGTTCTATCTGCAACAGTTTCAGGTGGCTGAGAAGCACTGCTGTGGAGTTACAGCTAAAATGAGGAAATGTGTTGCTCTCGCTGTGATAATGTATTTCAAGCACCCTATAGGCTTTGTGGTAAATAAATTTTCTCCATATATGGCACATGTGTGCCACGTCCAAAAAAGCACTCCACTCGCTCAGAGAAGGCCTCCGAAGCGCGTTTTGGCACTTATGGAACACATTTAGTGTGATGTGCTTTATTGCTTGGCACACACAACCATTGTTCGAAAATGCACTTTATTCGCGCTCAAACACATTGTGAGCAAAGCATGATACGTCATGTCATTGTGAGCCAGCGGAAGAAGCCAGGAGGCTCATTCCAAGTGTGCCTGACGCAGCTTCGCATCCCGTTCTATCTTCAACCGTTTCAGGTGGCTGAGAAGCACTGCTGTGGAGTTACAGCTAAAATGAGAAAATGTGTTTCTCTCGCTGTGATAATGTATTTCAAGCACCCTATAGGCTTTGTGGTAAAAAAATTTTCTCCATACATGGCACATGTGTGCCACGTCCAAAAAAGCACTCCACTCGCTCAGAGAAGACCTCCGAAGCGCGTTTTGGCACTTATGGAACACATTTAGTGTGATGTGCTTTATTGCTTGGCACACACAACCATTGTTCGAAAATGCACTTTATTCGCGCTCAAACACATTGTCAGCAAAGCATGATACGTCATGTCATTGTGAGCCAGCGGAAGAAGCCAGGAGGCTCATTCCAAGTGTGCCTGACGCAGCTTCGCATCCCGTTCTATCTTCAACCGTTTCAGGTGGCTGAGAAGCACTGCTGTGGAGTTACAGCTAAAATGAGAAAATGTTTATCTCTCGCTGTGATAATGTATTTCAAGCACCCTATAGGCTTTGTGGTAAAAAATTTCTCCATATATGGCACATGTGTGCCACGTCCAAAAAAGGACTCCACTCGCTCAGAGAAGGCCTCCGAAGCGCGTTTTGGCACTTATGGAACACATTTAGTGTGATGTGCTTTATTGCTTGGCACACACAACCATTGTTCGAAAATGCACTTTATTCGCTCTCAAACGCATTGTGAGCAAAGCATGATAGGTAATGTCATTGTGAGCCAGCGGAGGCTCATTCCAAGTGTGCCTGACGCAGCTTCGCATCTCGTTCTATCTGCAACAGTTTCAGGTGGCTGAGAAGCACTGCTGTGGAGTTACAGCTAAAATGAGAAAATGTGTTTCTCTCGCTGTGATAATGTATTTCAAGCACCCTATAGGCTTTGTGGTAAAAAATGTCTCCATATATGGCACATGTGTGCCACGTCCAAAAAAGCACTCCACTCGCTCAGAGAAGGCCTCCGAAGCGCGTTTTGGCACTTATGGAACACATTTAGTGTGATGTGCTTTATTGCTTGGCACACACAACCATTGTTCGAAAATGCACTTTATTCGCTCTCAAACGCATTGTGAGCAAAGCATGATACGTCATGTCATTGTGAGCCAGTGGAGGCTCAACCAAGTGTGCCTGACGCAGCTTCGCATCCCGTTCTATCTTCAACATTTTCAGGTGGCTGAGAAGCACTGCTGTGGAGTTACAGCTAAAATGAGAAAATGTGTTTCTCTCGCTGTGATAATGTATTTCAAGCACCCTATAGGCTTTGTGGTAAAAAATTTCTCCATATATGGCACATGTGTGCCACGTCCAAAAAAGCACTCCACTCGCTCAGAGAAGGCCTCCGAAGCGCGTTTTGGCACTTATGGAACACATTTAGTGTGATGTGCTTTATTGCTTGGCACACACAACCATTGTTCGAAAATGCACTTTATTCGCTCTCAAACACATTCTGAGCAAAGCATGATACGTCATGTCATTGTGAGCCAGCGGAGGCTCATTCCAAGTGTGCCTGACGCAGCTTCGCATCCCGTTCTATCTGCAACAGTTTCAGGTGGCTGAGAAGCACTGCTGTGGAGTTACAGCTAAAATGAGAAAATGTGTTTCTCTCGCTGTGATAATGTATTTCAAGCACCCTATAGGCTTTGTGGTAAAAAAATTCTCCATATATGGCACATGTGTGCCACGTCCAAAAAAGCACTCCACTCGCTCAGGGAAGGCCTCCGAAGCGCGTTTTGGCACTTATGGAACACATTTAGTGTGATGTGCTTTATTGCTTGGCACACACAACCATTGTTCGAAAAGGCACTTTATTCGCTCTCAAACGCATTGTGAGCAAAGCATGATACGTCATGTCATTGTGAGCCAGCGGAGGCTCATTCCAAGTGTGCCTGACGCAGCTTCGCATCCCGTTCTATCTGCAACAGTTTCAGGTGGCTGAGAAGCACTGCTGTGGAGTTAAAGCTAAAACTAGAAAATTCCCGCGGAAATTTTGATGGACTGGCCACCTGTGCTGTGAACCTCGGGCCCGGTGTGCCAACGGCTACCGCGGTAGCACCTGGCAAGAAAGCCTCATGTACGGAAAAGGTTGCAGTCCCATAGTGTCCACACATCATGCCAAGTGTGTATTTGCCTTTAAACTTGAGTAAATTAGCTAAAATGCTAACATGATAAAGGCTACCGTGCTAACACGTAGCAAAACAGCCTCAGGTCCTGAAAAGTTTGGGGCAGTCCTACAGTGTCCCCACATCATGCCATGTGTGTATTTTCCTTTAGACATGAGTAAATTAGGTAAAATGCTAACATGCTAACAGTCATCATGCTAGCACCTAGCAAGAGGGCCTCAAGTTTACAAAGTACCAAGGTTGTCCTATAACCTCCCCACATCATGACATGTGCTTAGTAGCCTTTAGGCATGAGTAAATGAGCTTAAATGCTAACATGCTAACAGTCATCATGCTAGCACTTAGCACTTAGCCTTACGTTAAAAAAAGTGCCTGGGTTGTCCTGTAACCTTCCTAAATCATGCCATGTGTGTATTATCCTTAAGACATGAGTAAATTAGCTTAAATGCTAACATGCTAACGGCTACCCTGCGAGCACCTAGCAAGATGGCCTCAAGTTTAGAAACTACAAAGGTTGTCCTATAACCTCCCTATATCATGCCATGTGTGTATTTGCCTTTAGACATGAGTAAATTAGCTTAAATGCTAACATGCTAACGGCTACCATGCTAGCACCTAGCAAGAGAGCCTCAAGTTTAGAAAGTGCCAAGGTTGTCCTATAACCTCCCTACATCATGCCATGTGTGTATTTGCCTTTAGACAATGGGTAAATTAGCTTAAATGCTAACATGCTAACGGCTACCATGCTAGCTCCTAGCAAGACAGCCTCAGGTCCCGAAAAGTTTGGGGCAGTCCCATAGTGTCCCCACATCATGCCACGTGTGTATTTGCCTTTAGACATGAGTAAATTAGCATAAATGCTAACATGCTAACAGTCATCATGCTAGCACCTAGCAAGAGGGCCTCAAGTTTAGAAACTGCCAATGTTGTCCTATAACCTCCCTGCATCATGCCATGTGTATATTTGCCTTTAGACATAAGTAATTTAGCTTAAATGCTAACATGCTAACGGCTACCATGCTAACACCTAGCAAGAGGGCCTCAAGTTTAGAAAGTGCCAAGGTTGTCTTATAACCTCCTTGCATCATGCCATTAGTGTATTTGCCTTTAAACGTGAGTAAATTAGCTTAAATGCTAACATGCTAACAGTTGTCATGCTAGCACCTAGCAAGAGAGCCTCAAGTTCAGAAAGTGCCAAGGTTGTCCTATAACCTCCCTACATCATGCCATGTGTGTATTTGCCTTCAGACATGAGTAAATTAGCTTAAATGCTAACATGCTAACAGCTACCATGCTGACACCTAGCAAAACAGCCTCAGGTCCTGAAAAGTTTGGGGCAGTCGCAAAACAGCCGCAGGTCCTGAAAAGTTTGGGGCAGTCCTACAGTGTCCCCACATCATGCCAAGTGTGTATTTGCCTTTAAACTTTAGAAAATTAGCAAAAATGCTAACATGCTAACGGCTACCATGCTAACACCTAGCAAAACAGCCTCAGGTCCTGAAAAGTTTGGGGCAGTCCTACAGTGTCCCCAAATCATGCCATGTGTGTATTTTCCTTTAGACATGAGTAAATTAGGTAAAATGCTAACATGCTAACAGTCATCATGCTAGCACCTAGCAAGAGGCCCTCAAGTTTAGAAAGTACCCAGGTTGTCCTATAACCTCCCCACATCATGACATGTGCTTAGTAGCCTTTATGCATGAGTAAATTAGCTTAAATGCTAACATGCTAACAGCTACATGCTACCACCTAGCAAGAGGGCCTCAAGTTTAGAAACTGCCAAGGTTGTCCTATAACCTCCCTGCATCATGCCATGGGTGTATTTGCCTTTAAACATGAGTAAATTAGCTTAACTGTAGGATTGCCCCAGAAATTTCTGGACCTGAGGCTGTTTTGCTAGGTGTTAGCATGGTAGCCGTTAGCATGTTAGCATTTAAGCTAATTTACTCATGTCTAAAGGCAAATACACACATGGCATGATGTAGGGAGGTTATAGGACAACCTTGGCAGTTTCTAAACTTGAGGCCCTCTTGCTAGGTGCTGTCATGATGACTGTTAGCATGTTAGCATTTATGCTCATTTACTCATGTCTAAAGGCAGATACACACGTGGCATGATGTGGGGACACTATGGGACTGCCCCAAACTTTTCGGGACCTGAGGCTTTCTTGCTAGGAGCTAGCATGGTAGCCGTTAGCATGTTAGCATTTAAGCTAATTTACTCATGTCTAAAGGCAAATACACACATGGCAGGGTGTAGGGAGGTTATAGGACAATCTTGGCACTTTCTAAACTTGAGGGCCTCTTGCTAGGTGCTAGCATGATGACTGTTAAGATGTTGGCATTTTATCTAATCTACTCATGTCTAAAGGCAAATACACACATGGCATGATGCAGGGAGGTTATAGGACAACCTTGGCAGTTTCTAAACTTGAGGCCCTCTTGCTAGGTGCTAGCATTTAAGCTAATTTAATCATGTGTAAAGCTAATTTAATCATGTGTAAAGGCAAATACACACATGGTATGATGTAGGGAAGTTGTAGGACAACCTTGGCACTTTCTAAACCTTAGGCTTTCTTGCTAGGTGATATCATGATGGCTGTTAGCATGTTAGCATTGAAGCTAACTTGCTCATGTCTAAAGGCAACTACACACATGTCATGATGTGGGGACACTGTGGGACTTCATTAAGACTTTTGGGACTTGAAGTTATGATGCTAGGTGCTAGCATGGTAGCCGTTAGCATGTTAGCATTAAAGCTAATTTACTCATGACTAAAGGCAAGTACACACATGGCATGATGTAGGGATGTTATAGGACAACCTTGGCACTTTCTAAACTTGAGGCCCTCTTGCTAGGTGCTAGCATGGTAGCATTTAAGCTAATTTACTCATGTCTAAAGGCAAATATACACATGGCATGATGCAGGGAGATTATAGGACAACCTTGGCAGTTTCTAAACTTGAGGCCCTCTTGCTAGGTGCTAGCATGATGACTGTCAGCATGTTAGCATTTATGCTAATTTACTCATGTCTAAAGGCAAATACACACGTGGCATGATATGGGGACACTATGGAACTGCCCCAAACTTTTCGGGACCTGAGGCTGTCTTGCTAGGAGCTAGCATTGTAGCCGTTAGCATGTTAGCATTTAAGCTAGTTTACTCATGTCTAAAAGCAAATACACACATGGCATGATGTAGGGAGGTTATAGGACAACCTTGGCACTTTCTAAACTTGAGGCTCTCTTGCTAGGTGCTAGCATGATGACTGTTAGCATGTTAGCATTCAAGCTAATTTACTCATGTTTAAAGGCAAATACACCCATGGCATGATGCAGGGAGGTTATAGGACAACCTTGGCAGTTTCTAAACTTGAGGCCCTCTTGCTAGGTGCTAGCATGTAGCTGTTAGCATTTAAGCTAATTTACTCATGCCTAAAGGAAAATACACACATGGCATGACGTGGGGACACTGTAGGACTGCCCCAAACTTTTCAGGACCTGAGGCTGTTTTGCTAGGTGTTAGCATGGTAGCCGTTAGCATGTTAGCATTTTTGCAAATTTTCTAAAGTTTAAAGGCAAATACACACTTGACATGATGTGGGGACACTGGAAGACTGCCCCAAATTGTTCAGGACCTGAGGCTGTTTTAATAGGTGTTAGCATTGTAGCCGTTAGCATGTTAGCTAATTTAATCACGTTTAAAGGCAAATACACACTTGGCATGATGTGGGGACACTGTAGGATTGCCCCAAAAATTTCAGGACCTGAGGCTGTTTTGCTAGGTGTTAGCATGGTAGCCGTTAGCATGTTAGCATTTAAGCTAATTTACTCATGTCTAAAGGCAAATACACACGTGGCATGATGTAGGGAGGTCATAGGACAACCTTGGCACTTTCTGAACTTGAGGCTCTCTTGCTAGGTGCTAGCCTGGTAGCCGTTAGCATGTTAGCATTTGAGCTAATTTACTCATGTCTAAAGGCAAATACACACATGGCATGATGTAGGGAGGTTATAGGACAACCTTGGCACTTTCTAAACTTGAGGCCCTCTTGCTAGGTGCTAGCATGGTAGCATTTAAGCTAATTTACTCATGTCTAAAGGCAAATATACACATGGCACGATGCAGGGAGATTATAGGACAACCTTGGCAGTTTCTAAACTTGAGGCCCTCTTGCTAGGTGCTAGCATGATGACTGTTAGCATGTTAGCATTTATGCTAATTTACTCATGTCTAAAGGCAAATACACACGTGGCATGATGTGGGGACACTATGGGACTGCCCCAAACTTTTCGGGACCTGAGGCTGTCTTGCTAGGAGCTAGCATGGTAACCGTTAGCATGTTAGCATTTAAGCTAGTTTACTCATGTCTAAAGGCAAATACACACATGGCATGATGTAGGGAGGTTATAGGACAACCTTGGCACTTTCTAAACTTGAGGCTCTCTTGCTAGGTGCTAGCAGGATGACTGTTAGCATGTTAGCATTTAAGCTAATTCACTCATGTTTAAAGGCAAATACACCCATGGCATGATGCAGGGAGGTTATAAGACAACCTTGGCAGTTTCTAAACTTGAGGCCCTCTTGCTAGGTGCTAGCATTGTAGCTGTTAGCATGTTAGCATTTAAGCTAATTTACTCATGCCTAAAGGCTACTAAGCACATATCATGATGTGGGGAAGTTATAGGACAACCTTGGTACTTTCTAAACTTGAGGGCCTCTTGCTAGGTGCTAGCATGATGACTGTTAGCATGTTAGCATTTTATCTAATTTACTCATGTATAAAGGAAAATACACACATGGCATGACGTGGGGACATTGTAGGACTGCCCCAAACTTTTCAGGACCTGAGGCTGTTTTGCTAGGTGTTAGCATGGTAGCCGTTAGCATGTTAAGAATTTTGCTA
Organism: Doryrhamphus excisus; assembly: GCF_030265055.1. Classification (NCBI taxonomy): domain Eukaryota; kingdom Metazoa; phylum Chordata; class Actinopteri; order Syngnathiformes; family Syngnathidae; genus Doryrhamphus; species Doryrhamphus excisus. The sequence continues at coordinate 10,876,580 of NC_080468.1, forward strand.
ATTTTCTAAAGTTTAAAGGCAAATACACACTTGACATGATGTGGGGACACTGTAGGACTGCCCCAAATTGTTCAGGACCTGAGGCTGTTTTAATAGGTGTTAGCATTGTAGCCGTTAGCATGTTAGCTAATTTAATCACGTTCAAAGGCAAATACACACTTGGCATGATGTGGGGACACTGTAGGATTGCCCCAAAAATTTCAGGACCTGAGGCTGTTTTGCTAGGTGTTAGCATGGTAGCCGTTAGCATGTTAGCATTTAAGCTAATTTACTCATGTCTAAAGGCAAATACACACATGGCATAATGTAGGGAGGTTATAGGACAACCTTGGCACTTTCTAAACTTGAGGCTCTCTTGCTAGGTGCTAGCCTGGTAGCCGTTAGCATGTTAGCATTTGAGCTAATTTACTCATGTCTAAAGGCAAATACACACATGGCATGATGTAGGGAGGTTATAGGACAACCTTGGTACTTTCTAAACTTGAGGCTCTCTTGCTAGGTGCTAGCATGATGACTGTTAGCATGTTAGCATTTAAGCTAATTTACTCATGTTTAAAGGCAATTACACACATGGCATGATGTAGGGAGGTTATAGGACAACCTTGGTACTTTCTAAACTTGAGGCTCTCTTGCTAGGTGCTAGCATGATGACTGTTAGCATGTTAGCATTTAAGCTAATTTACTCATGTTTAAAGGCAATTACACCCATGGCATGATGCAGGGAGGTTATAGGACAACCTTGGCAGTTTCTAAACTTGAGGCCCTCTTGCTAGGTGCTAGCATGTAGCTGTTAGCATGTTAGTATTTAAGCTATATTACTCATGCCTAAAGGCTACTAAGCACATGTCAAGATGTGGGGAGGTTATAGGACAACCTTGGTACTTTCTAAACTTGAGGGCCTCTTGCTAGGTGCTAGCATGATGACTGTTAGCATGTTAGCATTTTACCTAATTTACTCATGTCTAAAGGAAAATACACACATGGCATGATTTGGGGACACTGTAGGACTGCCCCAAACTTTTCAGGACCTGAGGCTGTTTTGCTATGTGTTAGCATGGTAGCCGTTAGCATATTAGCATTTTTGCTAATTTTCTAAAGTTTAAAGGCAAATACACACTTGGCATGATGTGGGGACACTGTAGGACTGCCCCAAACTTTTCAGGACCTGAGGCTGTTATGCGATTGCCCCAAACTTTTCAGGACCTGAGGCTGTTTTGCTAGGTGTTAGCATGGTAGCCGTTAGCATGTTAGCTTTTAAGCTAATTTACTCATGTCTAAAGGCAAATACACACATGGCATGGTGTAGGGAGGTTATAGGACAACCTTGGCACTTTCTAAACTTGAGGCTCTCTTGTTAGGTGGTAGCCGCTAGCATGTTAGCATTTAAGCTAATTTACTCATGTCTACAGGCAAATAAACACATGGCATGATGTAGGGAGGTTATCGGACAACCTTGGCACTTTCTAAACTTGAGGCCCTCTTGCTAGGTGCTAACATGGTAGGCGTTAGCATGTTAGCATTTAAGCTAATTTACTCATGTCTACAGGCAAATAGACACATGGCATGATGTAGGGAGGTTATAGGACAACCTTGGCACTTTCTAAACTTGAGGCTCTCTTGCTAGTTGCTAGCCTGATAGCCGTTAGCATGTTAGCATTTAAGCTAATTTACTCATGTTTAAAGGCAAATACACCCTTGGCATGATGCAGGGAGGTTATAGGACAACCTTGGCAGTTTCTAAACTTGAGGCCCTCTTGCTAGGTGCTAGCATGATGACTGTTAGCATGTTAGCATTTTACCTAGCTACATGCTAGCATGTAGCTGTTAGCACGTTAGCATTTAGGCTAATTTACTCATGCCTAAAGGCTACTAAGCACATGTCAAGATGTGGGGAGGTTATAGGACAAATCTAGTGGCCCATTTGGTTAATAGCGTCGCCATGGTTAGACAAAACGTTCCAATAACTAAATACCGCTGTAGTCCCTAGCGTCACGTTTCCGGCGGTGTAACATGTGTGGGGGTCCTTCTTGCGGTTTAGGCCGCATTACGCGCGCAAAAATGGGAAGATTAAGATATACCGAATAATAACTAAACAGCAATAACAATATGGGCTGGCTCAGTAGCCAAGCCCAGTGTGCCTGACGCAGCTTCGCATCCCGTTCTATCTGACTAACAGTTTCAGGTGGCTGAGAAGCACTGCTGTGGAGTTACAGCTAAAATGAGAAAATGTGTTTCTCTCGCTGTCATAATGTATTTCAAGCACCCTATAGGCTTTGTGGTAAAAAAAAATTCTCCATATATAGCACATGTGTGCCACGTCCAAAAAAGCACTCCACTCGCTCAGAGAAGGCCTCCGAAGCACGTTTTGGCACTTATGGAACACATTTAGTCTGATGTGCTTTATTGCTTGGCACACACAACCATTGTTCGAAAATGCACTTTATTCGCTCTCAAACGCATTGTGAGCAAAGCATGATACGTCATGTCATTGTGAGCCAGTGGATGCTCAACCAGGAGGCTCATTCCAAGTGTGCCTGACGCAGCTTTGCATCCCGTTCTATCTGCAACAGTTTCACGTGGCTGAGAAGCACTGCTGTGGAGTTACAGCTAAAATGAGAAAATGTGTTTCTCTCGCTGTGATAATGTATTTCAAGCAACCTATAGGCTTTGTGGCAAAAGTTTTCTCCATGTATGGCACATGTGTGCCACGTCCATAAAAGCACTCCACTCGCTCAAAGAAGGCCTCCGAAGAGCGTTTTGGCACTTATGGAACACATTTAGTGTGATGTGCTTTATTGTTTGGCTCACACAACCATTGTTTAAAAAAGCACTTTATTCGCTCTCAAATACATTGTGAGCAAAGGATGATACGGCGCGTCATTGTGAACCAGCGGAAGGTGCCAGGAGGCTCATTCCAAGTGTGCCTGACGCAGCTTCGTATCCCGTTCTAGCTGCAACAGTTACAGGTGGCTGAGAAGCACTGCTGTGGAGTTACAGCTAAAATGAGAAAATGTATTTCTCTCGCTGTAATAATGTATTTCAAGCAACCTATTGGCTTTGTGGTAAAAGTTTTCTCCATGTATGGCACATGTGTGCCACGTCCAAAAAAGCACTCCACTCACTCAAAGAAGGCCTCCGAAGAGCGTTTTGGCACTTATGGAACACATTTAGTGTGATGTGCCTTATTGCTTGGCACACACAACCATTGTTCAAAAAAGCACTTTATTCGCTCTCAAATACATTGTGAGCAAAGGATGATACGGCGCGTCATTGTGAACTAGCGGAAGGTGCCAGGAGGCTCATTCCAAGTGTGCCTGACGCAGCTTTGCATCCCGTTCTATCTGCAACAGTTTCAGGTGGCTGAGAAGCACTGCTGTGGAGTTACAGCTAAAATGAGAAAATGTGTTTCTCTCGCTGTGATAATGTATTTCAAGCAACCTATTGGCTTTGTGGTAAAAGTTTTCTCCATATATGGCACATGTGTGCCACGTCCAAAAAAGCACTCCACTCGCTCAAAGAAGGCCTCCGAAGAGCGTTTTGGCACTTATGGAACACATTTAGTGTGATGTGCCTTATTTTGGCACACACAACCATTGTTCAAAAAAGCACTTTATTCGCTCTCAAATACATTGTGAGCAAAGGATGATACGGCGCGTCATTGTGAACCAGCGGAAGGTGCCAGGAGGCTCATTCCAAGTGTGCCTGACGCATCGTCGCATCCCGTTCTATCTGCAACAGTTTCACGTGGCTGAGAAGCACTGCTGTGGAGTTACAGCTAAAATGAGAAAATGTGTTCCTCTCGCTGTGATAATGTATTTCAAGCAACCTATAGGCTTTGTGGTAAAATTTTTCTCCATATATGGCACATGTGTGCCACGTCCAAAAAAGCACTCCACTCATTCAGAAAAGAGCGTTTTGGCACTTATGGAACACATTTAGTGTGATGTGCTTTATTGCTTGGCTCACACAACCATTGTTCGAAAATGCACTTTATTCGCTCTCAAACACATTCTGAGCAAAGCATGATACGTCATGTCATTGTGAGCCAGCGGAGGCTCATTCCAAGTGTTCCTGACGCAGCTTCACATCCCGTTCTATCTGCAACAGTTTCAGGTGGCTGAGAAGCACTGCTGTGGAGTTACAGCTAAACTGAGAAAATGTATTTCTCTCGCTGTAATAATGTATTTCAAGCAACCTATTGGCTTTGTGGTAAAAGTTTTCTCCATGTATGGCACATGTGTGCCACGTCCAAAAAAGCACTCCACTCACTCAAAGAAGGCCTCCGAAGAGCGTTTTGGCACTTATGGAACACATTTAGTGTGATGTGCCTTATTGCTTGGCACACACAACCATTGTTCAAAAAAGCACTTTATTCGCTCTCAAATACATTGTGAGCAAAGGATGATACGGCGCGTCATTGTGAACTAGCGGAAGGTGCCAGGAGGCTCATTCCAAGTGTTTTTGACGCAGCTTTGCATCCCGTTCTATCTGCAACAGTTTCAGGTGGCTGAGAAGCACTGCTGTGGAGTTACAGCTAAAATGAGAAAATGTGTTTCTCTCGCTGTGATAATGTATTTCAAGCAACCTATTGGCTTTGTGGTAAAAGTTTTCTCCATATATGGCACATGTGTGCCACGTCCAAAAAAGCACTCCACTCACTCAAAGAAGGCCTCCGAAAAGCGTTTTGGCACTTATGGAACACATTTAGTGTGATGTGCCTTATTGCTTGGCACACACAACCATTGTTCAAAAAAGCACTTTATTCGCTCTCAAATACATTGTGAGCAAAGGATGATACGGCGCGTCATTGTGAACTAGCGGAAGGTGCCAGGAGGCTCATTCCAAGTGTGCCTGACGCAGCTTTGCATCCCGCTCTATCTGCAACAGTTTCAGGTGGCTGAGAAGCACTGCTGTGGAGTTACAGCTAAAATGAGAAAATGTGTTTCTCTCGCTGTGATAATTTATTTCAAGCAACCTATAGGCTTTGTGATAAAAATTTTCTCCTTGTATGGCACATGTGTGCCACGTCCAAAAAAGCACTCCACTCGCTCAAAGAAGGCCTCCGAAGAGCGTTTTGGCACTTATGGAACACATTTAGTGTGATGTGCTTTATTGTTTGGCTCACACAACCATTGTTCAAAAAAGCACTTTATTCGCTCTCAAATACATTGTGAGCAAAGGATGATACGGCGCGTCATTGTGAACCAGCGGAAGGTGCCAGGAGGCTCATTCCAAGTGTTTTTGACGCAGCTTTGCATCTCGTTCTATCTGCAACAGTTTCAGGTGGCTGAGAAGCACTGCTGTGGAGTTACAGCTAAACTGAGAAAATGTATTTCTCTCGCTGTAATAATGTATTTCAAGCAACCTATTGGCTTTGTGGTAAAAGTTTTCTCCATGTATGGCACATGTGTGCCACGTCCAAAAAAGCACTCCACTCACTCAAAGAAGGCCTCCGAAGAGCGTTTTGGCACTTATGGAACACATTTAGTGTGATGTGCCTTATTTTGGCACACACAACCATTGTTCAAAAAAGCACTTTATTCGCTCTCAAATACATTGTGAGCAAAGGATGATACGGCGCGTCATTGTGAACCAGCGGAAGGTGCCAGGAGGCTCATTCCAAGTGTGCCTGACGCATCGTCGCATCCCGTTCTATCTGCAACAGTTTCACGTGGCTGAGAAGCACTGCTGTGGAGTTACAGCTAAAATGAGAAAATGTGTTCCTCTCGCTGTGATAATGTATTTCAAGCAACCTATAGGCTTTGTGGTAAAATTTTTCTCCATATATGGCACATGTGTGCCACGTCCAAAAAAGCACTCCACTCATTCAGAAAAGAGCGTTTTGGCACTTATGGAACACATTTAGTGTGATGTGCTTTATTGCTTGGCTCACACAACCATTGTTCGAAAATGCACTTTATTCGCTCTCAAACACATTCTGAGCAAAGCATGATACGTCATGTCATTGTGAGCCAGCGGAGGCTCATTCCAAGTGTTCCTGACGCAGCTTCACATCCCGTTCTATCTGCAACAGTTTCAGGTGGCTGAGAAGCACTGCTGTGGAGTTACAGCTAAAATGAGAAAATGTGTTTCTCTCGCTGTGATAATGTATTTCAAGCAACCTATAGGCTTTGTGGTAAAAGTTTTCTCCATATATGGCACATGTGTGCCACGTCCAAAAAAGCACTCCACTCACTCAAAGAAGGCCTCCGAAGAGCGTTTTGGCACTTATGGAACACCTTTAGTGTGATGTGCCTTATTACTTGGCACACACAACCATTGTTCAAAAAAGCACTTTATTCGCTCTCAAATACATTGTGAGCAAAGGATGATACGGCGCGTCATTGTGAACTAGCGGAAGGTGCCAGGAGGCTCATTCCAAGTGTGCCTGATGCAGCTTTGCATCCCGTTCTATCTGCAACAGTTTCAGGTGGCTGAGAAGCACTGCTGTGGAGTTACAGCTAAAATGAGAAAATGTGTTTCTCTCGCTGTGATAATGTATTTCAAGCAACCTATTGGCTTTGTGGTAAAAGTTTTCTCCATATATGGCACATGTGTGCCACGTCCAAAAAAGCACTCCACTCGCTCAAAGAAGGCCTCCGAAGAGCGTTTTGGCACTTATGGAACACATTTAGTGTGATGTGCCTTATTTTGGCACACACAACCAATGTTCAAAAAAGCACTTTATTCGCTCTCAAATACATTGTGAGCAAAGGATGATACGGCGCGTCATTGTGAACTAGCGGAAGGTGCCAGGAGGCTCATTCCTAGTGTTTTTGACGCAGCTTCGCATCCCGTTCTAGCTGCAACAGTTTCGTGTGGCTGAGAAGCACTGCTGTGGAGTTACAGCTAAAATGAGAAAATGTGTTTCTCTCGCTGTGATAATGTATTTTCAAGCAACCTATAGGCTTTGTGATAAAAATTTTCTCCTTGTATGACACATGTGTGCCACGTCCAAAAAAGCACTCCACTCGCTCAAAGAAGGCCTCCGAAGAGCGTTTTGGCACTTATGGAACACATTTAGTGTGATGTGCTTTATTGTTTGGCTCACACAACCATTGTTCAAAAAAGCACTTTATTCGCTCTCAAATACATTGTGAGCAAAGGATGATACGGCGCGTCATTGTGAACCAGCGGAAGGTGCCAGGAGGCTCATTCCAAGTGTGCCTGACGCATCGTCGAATCCCGTTCTATCTGCAACAGTTTCAGGTGGCTGAGAAGCACTGCTGTGGAGTTACAGCTAAAATGAGAAAATGTGTTTCTCTCGCTGTGATAATGTATTTCAAGCAACCTATTGGCTTTGTGGTAAAATTTTTCTCCATATATGGCACATGTGTGCCACGTCCAAAAAAGCACTCCACTCGCTCAAAGAAGGCCTCCGAAGAGCGTTTTGGCACTTATGGAACACATTTAGTGTGATGTGCCTTATTGCTTGGCACACACAACCATTGTTCAAAAAAGCACTTTATTCGCTCTCAAATACATTGTGAGCAAAGGATGATACGGCGCGTCATTGTGAACTAGCGGAAGGTGCCAGGAGGCTCATTCCAAGTGTGCCTGACGCATCGTCGCATCCCGTTCTATCTGCAACAGTTTCAGGTGGCTGAGAAGCACTGCTGTGGAGTTACAGCTAAAATGAGAAAATGTGTTCCTCTCGCTGTGATAATGTATTTCAAGCAACCTATAGGCTTTGTGGTAAAATTTTTCTCCATATATGGCACATGTGTGCCACGTCCAAAAAAGCACTCCACTCGCTCAAAGAAGGCCTCCGAAGAGCGTTTTGGCACTTATGGAACACATTTAGTGTGATGTGCTTTATTGTTTGGCTCACACAACCATTGTTCAAAAAAGCACTTTATTCGCTCTCAAATACATTGTGAGCAAAGGATGATACGGCGCGTCATTGTGAACTAGCGGAAGGTGCCAAGAGGCTCATTCCAAGTGTTTTTGACGCAGCTTTGCATCTCGTTCTATCTGCAACAGTTTCAGGTGGCTGAGAAGCACTGCTGTGGAGTTACAGCTAAAATGAGAAAATGTGTTTCTCTCGCTGTGATAATGTATTTTCAAGCAACCTATAGGCTTTGTGATAAAAAATTTTCTCCTTGTATAACACATGTGTGCCACGTCCAAAAAAGCACTCCACTCGCTCAAAGAAGGCCTCCGAAGAGCGTTTTGGCACTTATGGAACACATTTAGTGTGATGTGCTTTATTGTTTGGCTCACACAACCATTGTTAAAAAAAGCACTTTATTCGCTCTCAAATACATTGTGAGCAAAGGATGATACGGCGCGTCATTGTGAACCAGCGGAAGGTGCCAGGAGGCTCATTCCAAGTGTGCCTGACGCATCGTCGCATCCCGTTCTATCTGCAACAGTTTCACGTGGCTGAGAAGCACTGCTGTGGAGTTACAGCTAAAATGAGAAAATGTGTTCCTCTCGCTGTGATAATGTATTTCAAGCAACCTATAGGCTTTGTGGTAAAATTTTTCTCCATATATGGCACATGTGTGCCACGTCCAAAAAAGCACTCCACTCACTCAAAGAAGGCCTCCGAAGAGCGTTTCGGCACTTATGGAACACATTTAGTGTGATGTGCCTTATTGCTTGGCACACACAACCATTGTTCAAAAAAGCACTTTATTCGCTCTCAAATACATTGTGAGCAAAGGATGATACGGCGCGTCATTGTGAACTAGCGGAAGGTGCCAGGAGGCTCATTCCAAGTGTGCCTCACGCATCGTCGCATCCCGTTCTATCTGCAACAGTTTCACGTGGCTGAGAAGCACTGCTGTGGAGTTACAGCTAAAATGAGAAAATGTGTTCCTCTCGCTGTGATAATGTATTTCAAGCAACCTATAGGCTTTGTGGTAAAATTTTTCTCCATATATGGCACATGTGTGCCACGTCCAAAAAAGCACTCCACTCAATCAAAGAAGGCCTCCGAAGAGCGTTTTGGCACTTATGGAACACATTTAGTGTGATGTGCCTTATTGCTTGGCACACACAACCATTGTTCAAAAAAGCACTTTATTCGCTCTCAAATACATTGTGAGCAAAGGATGATACGGCGCGTCATTGTGAACTAGCGGAAGGTGCCAGGAGGCTCATTCCAAGTGTGCCTCACGCATCGTCGCATCCCGTTCTATCTGCAACAGTTTCACGTGGCTGAGAAGCACTGCTGTGGAGTTACAGCTAAAATGAGAAAATGTGTTTCTCTCGCTGTGATAATGTATTTCAAGCAACCTATTGGCTTTGTGGTAAAAGTTTTCTCCATATATGGCACATGTGTGCCACGTCCAAAAAAGCACTCCACTCACTCAAAGAAGGCCTCCGAAAAGCGTTTTGGCACTTATGGAACACATTTAGTGTGATGTGCCTTATTGCTTGGCACACACAACCATTGTTCAAAAAAGCACTTTATTCGCTCTCAAATACATTGTGAGCAAAGGATGATACGGCGCGTCATTGTGAACTAGCGGAAGGTGCCAGGAGGCTCATTCCAAGTGTGCCTGACGCAGCTTTGCATCCCGCTCTATCTGCAACAGTTTCAGGTGGCTGAGAAGCACTGCTGTGGAGTTACAGCTAAAATGAGAAAATGTGTTTCTCTCGCTGTGATAATTTATTTCAAGCAACCTATAGGCTTTGTGATAAAAATTTTCTCCTTGTATGGCACATGTGTGCCACGTCCAAAAAAGCACTCCACTCATTCAGAAAAGAGCGTTTTGGCACTTATGGAACACATTTAGTGTGATGTGCTTTATTGCTTGGCTCACACAACCATTGTTCGAAAATGCACTTTATTCGCTCTCAAACACATTCTGAGCAAAGCATGATACGTCATGTCATTGTGAGCCAGCGGAGGCTCATTCCAAGTGTTCCTGACGCAGCTTCACATCCCGTTCTATCTGCAACAGTTTCAGGTGGCTGAGAAGCACTGCTGTGGAGTTACAGCTAAAATGAGAAAATGTGTTTCTCTCGCTGTGATAATGTATTTCAAGCAACCTATAGGCTTTGTGGTAAAAGTTTTCTCCATATATGGCACATGTGTGCCACGTCCAAAAAAGCACTCCACTCACTCAAAGAAGGCCTCCGAAGAGCGTTTTGGCACTTATGGAACACCTTTAGTGTGATGTGCCTTATTACTTGGCACACACAACCATTGTTCAAAAAAGCACTTTATTCGCTCTCAAATACATTGTGAGCAAAGGATGATACGGCGCGTCATTGTGAACTAGCGGAAGGTGCCAGGAGGCTCATTCCAAGTGTGCCTGATGCAGCTTTGCATCCCGTTCTATCTGCAACAGTTTCAGGTGGCTGAGAAGCACTGCTGTGGAGTTACAGCTAAAATGAGAAAATGTGTTTCTCTCGCTGTGATAATGTATTTCAAGCAACCTATTGGCTTTGTGGTAAAAGTTTTCTCCATATATGGCACATGTGTGCCACGTCCAAAAAAGCACTCCACTCGCTCAAAGAAGGCCTCCGAAGAGCGTTTTGGCACTTATGGAACACATTTAGTGTGATGTGCCTTATTTTGGCACACACAACCAATGTTCAAAAAAGCACTTTATTCGCTCTCAAATACATTGTGAGCAAAGGATGATACGGCGCGTCATTGTGAACTAGCGGAAGGTGCCAGGAGGCTCATTCCTAGTGTTTTTGACGCAGCTTCGCATCCCGTTCTAGCTGCAACAGTTTCGTGTGGCTGAGAAGCACTGCTGTGGAGTTACAGCTAAAATGAGAAAATGTGTTTCTCTCGCTGTGATAATGTATTTTCAAGCAACCTATAGGCTTTGTGATAAAAATTTTCTCCTTGTATGACACATGTGTGCCACGTCCAAAAAAGCACTCCACTCGCTCAAAGAAGGCCTCCGAAGAGCGTTTTGGCACTTATGGAACACATTTAGTGTGATGTGCTTTATTGTTTGGCTCACACAACCATTGTTCAAAAAAGCACTTTATTCGCTCTCAAATACATTGTGAGCAAAGGATGATACGGCGCGTCATTGTGAACCAGCGGAAGGTGCCAGGAGGCTCATTCCAAATGTGCCTGACGCATCGTCGAATCCCGTTCTATCTGCAACAGTTTCAGGTGGCTGAGAAGCACTGCTGTGGAGTTACAGCTAAAATGAGAAAATGTGTTTCTCTCGCTGTGATAATGTATTTCAAGCAACCTATTGGCTTTGTGGTAAAATTTTTCTCCATATATGGCACATGTGTGCCACGTCCAAAAAAGCACTCCACTCGCTCAAAGAAGGCCTCCGAAGAGCGTTTTGGCACTTATGGAACACATTTAGTGTGATGTGCCTTATTGCTTGGCACACACAACCATTGTTCAAAAAAGCACTTTATTCGCTCTCAAATACATTGTGAGCAAAGGATGATACGGCGCGTCATTGTGAACTAGCGGAAGGTGCCAGGAGGCTCATTCCAAGTGTGCCTGACGCATCGTCGCATCCCGTTCTATCTGCAACAGTTTCAGGTGGCTGAGAAGCACTGCTGTGGAGTTACAGCTAAAATGAGAAAATGTGTTCCTCTCGCTGTGATAATGTATTTCAAGCAACCTATAGGCTTTGTGGTAAAATTTTTCTCCATATATGGCACATGTGTGCCACGTCCAAAAAAGCACTCCACTCGCTCAAAGAAGGCCTCCGAAGAGCGTTTTGGCACTTATGGAACACATTTAGTGTGATGTGCTTTATTGTTTGGCTCACACAACCATTGTTCAAAAAAGCACTTTATTCGCTCTCAAATACATTGTGAGCAAAGGATGATACGGCGCGTCATTGTGAACTAGCGGAAGGTGCCAAGAGGCTCATTCCAAGTGTTTTTGACGCAGCTTTGCATCTCGTTCTATCTGCAACAGTTTCAGGTGGCTGAGAAGCACTGCTGTGGAGTTACAGCTAAAATGAGAAAATGTGTTTCTCTCGCTGTGATAATGTATTTTCAAGCAACCTATAGGCTTTGTGATAAAAAATTTTCTCCTTGTATAACACATGTGTGCCACGTCCAAAAAAGCACTCCACTCGCTCAAAGAAGGCCTCCGAAGAGCGTTTTGGCACTTATGGAACACATTTAGTGTGATGTGCTTTATTGTTTGGCTCACACAACCATTGTTAAAAAAAGCACTTTATTCGCTCTCAAATACATTGTGAGCAAAGGATGATACGGCGCGTCATTGTGAACCAGCGGAAGGTGCCAGGAGGCTCATTCCAAGTGTGCCTGACGCATCGTCGCATCCCGTTCTATCTGCAACAGTTTCACGTGGCTGAGAAGCACTGCTGTGGAGTTACAGCTAAAATGAGAAAATGTGTTCCTCTCGCTGTGATAATGTATTTCAAGCAACCTATAGGCTTTGTGGTAAAATTTTTCTCCATATATGGCACATGTGTGCCACGTCCAAAAAAGCACTCCACTCACTCAAAGAAGGCCTCCGAAGAGCGTTTCGGCACTTATGGAACACATTTAGTGTGATGTGCCTTATTGCTTGGCACACACAACCATTGTTCAAAAAAGCACTTTATTCGCTCTCAAATACATTGTGAGCAAAGGATGATACGGCGCGTCATTGTGAACTAGCGGAAGGTGCCAGGAGGCTCATTCCAAGTGTGCCTCACGCATCGTCGCATCCCGTTCTATCTGCAACAGTTTCACGTGGCTGAGAAGCACTGCTGTGGAGTTACAGCTAAAATGAGAAAATGTGTTCCTCTCGCTGTGATAATGTATTTCAAGCAACCTATAGGCTTTGTGGTAAAATTTTTCTCCATATATGGCACATGTGTGCCACGTCCAAAAAAGCACTCCACTCAATCAAAGAAGGCCTCCGAAGAGCGTTTTGGCACTTATGGAACACATTTAGTGTGATGTGCCTTATTGCTTGGCACACACAACCATTGTTCAAAAAAGCACTTTATTCGCTCTCAAATACATTGTGAGCAAAGGATGATACGGCGCGTCATTGTGAACTAGCGGAAGGTGCCAGGAGGCTCATTCCAAGTGTGCCTCACGCATCGTCGCATCCCGTTCTATCTGCAACAGTTTCACGTGGCTGAGAAGCACTGCTGTGGAGTTACAGCTAAAATGAGAAAATGTGTTTCTCTCGCTGTGATAATGTATTTCAAGCAACCTATTGGCTTTGTGGTAAAAGTTTTCTCCATATATGGCACATGTGTGCCACGTCCAAAAAAGCACTCCACTCACTCAAAGAAGGCCTCCGAAAAGCGTTTTGGCACTTATGGAACACATTTAGTGTGATGTGCCTTATTGCTTGGCACACACAACCATTGTTCAAAAAAGCACTTTATTCGCTCTCAAATACATTGTGAGCAAAGGATGATACGGCGCGTCATTGTGAACTAGCGGAAGGTGCCAGGAGGCTCATTCCAAGTGTGCCTGACGCAGCTTTGCATCCCGCTCTATCTGCAACAGTTTCAGGTGGCTGAGAAGCACTGCTGTGGAGTTACAGCTAAAATGAGAAAATGTGTTTCTCTCGCTGTGATAATTTATTTCAAGCAACCTATAGGCTTTGTGATAAAAATTTTCTCCTTGTATGGCACATGTGTGCCACGTCCAAAAAAGCACTCCACTCGCTCAAAGAAGGCCTCCGAAGAGCGTTTTGGCACTTATGGAACACATTTAGTGTGATGTGCTTTATTGTTTGGCTCACACAACCATTGTTCAAAAAAGCACTTTATTCGCTCTCAAATACATTGTGAGCAAAGGATGATACGGCGCGTCATTGTGAACCAGCGGAAGGTGCCAGGAGGCTCATTCCAAGTGTTTTTGACGCAGCTTTGCATCTCGTTCTATCTGCAACAGTTTCAGGTGGCTGAGAAGCACTGCTGTGGAGTTACAGCTAAACTGAGAAAATGTATTTCTCTCGCTGTAATAATGTATTTCAAGCAACCTATTGGCTTTGTGGTAAAAGTTTTCTCCATGTATGGCACATGTGTGCCACGTCCAAAAAAGCACTCCACTCACTCAAAGAAGGCCTCCGAAGAGCGTTTTGGCACTTATGGAACACATTTAGTGTGATGTGCTTTATTGCTTGGCACACACAACCATTGTTCAAAAAAGCACTTTATTCGCTCTCAAATACATTGTGAGCAAAGGATGATACGGCGCGTCATTGTGAACTAGCGGAAGGTGCCAGGAGGCTCATTCCAAGTGTGCCTGACGCAGCTTTGCATCCCGTTCTATCTGCAACAGTTTCAGGTGGCTGAGAAGCACTGCTGTGGAGTTACAGCTAAAATGAGAAAATGTGTTTCTCTCGCTGTGATAATGTATTTCAAGCAACCTATTGGCTTTGTGGTAAAAGTTTTCTCCATATATGGCACATGTGTGCCACGTCCAAAAAAGCACTCCACTCAATCAAAGAAGGCCTCCGAAGAGCGTTTTGGCACTTATGGAACACATTTAGTGTGATGTGCCTTATTTTGGCACACACAACCATTGTTCAAAAAAGCACTTTATTCGCTCTCAAATACATTGTGAGCAAAGGATGATACGGCGCGTCATTGTGAACTAGCGGAAGGTGCCAGGAGGCTCATTCCTAGTGTTTTTGACGCAGCTTCGCATCCCGTTCTAGCTGCAACAGTTTCGTGTGGCTGAGAAGCACTGCTGTGGAGTTACAGCTAAAATGAGAAAATGTGTTTCTCTCGCTGTGATAATGTATTTTCAAGCAACCTATAGGCTTTGTGATAAAAATTTTCTCCTTGTATGACACATGTGTGCCACGTCCAAAAAAGCACTCCACTCGCTCAAAGAAGGCCTCCGAAGAGCGTTTTGGCACTTATGGAACACATTTAGTGTGATGTGCTTTATTGTTTGGCTCACACAACCATTGTTCAAAAAAGCACTTTATTCGCTCTCAAATACATTATGAGCAAAGGATGATACGGCGCGTCATTGTGAACCAGCGGAAGGTGCCAGGAGGCTCATTCCAAGTGTGCCTGACGCATCGTCGAATCCCGTTCTATCTGCAACAGTTTCAGGTGGCTGAGAAGCACTGCTGTGGAGTTACAGCTAAAATGAGAAAATGTGTTTCTCTCGCTGTGATAATGTATTTTAACCAACCTATTGGCTTTGTGGTAAAATTTTTCTCCATATATGGCACATGTGTGCCACGTCCAAAAAAGCACTCCACTCAATCAAAGAAGGCCTCCGAAGAGCGTTTTGGCACTTATGGAACACATTTAGTGTGATGTGCCTTATTTTGGCACACACAACCATTGTTCAAAAAAGCACTTTATTCGCTCTCAAATACATTGTGAGCAAAGGATGATACGGCGCGTCATTGTGAACTAGCGGAAGGTGCCAGGAGGCTCATTCCTAGTGTTTTTGACGCAGCTTCGCATCCCGTTCTAGCTGCAACAGTTTCGTGTGGCTGAGAAGCACTGCTGTGGAGTTACAGCTAAAATGAGAAAATGTGTTTCTCTCGCTGTGATAATGTATTTTCAAGCAACCTATAGGCTTTGTGATAAAAATTTTCTCCTTGTATGACACATGTGTGCCACGTCCAAAAAAGCACTCCACTCGCTCAAAGAAGGCCTCCGAAGAGCGTTTTGGCACTTATGGAACACATTTAGTGTGATGTGCTTTATTGTTTGGCTCACACAACCATTGTTCAAAAAAGCACTTTATTCGCTCTCAAATACATTGTGAGCAAAGGATGATACGGCGCGTCATTGTGAACCAGCGGAAGGTGCCAGGAGGCTCATTCCAAGTGTGCCTGACGCATCGTCGAATCCCGTTCTATCTGCAACAGTTTCAGGTGGCTGAGAAGCACTGCTGTGGAGTTACAGCTAAAATGAGAAAATGTGTTTCTCTCGCTGTGATAATGTATTTTAAGCAACGTATTGGCTTTGTGGTAAAATTTTTCTCCATATATGGCACATGTGTGCCACGTCCAAAAAAGCACTCCACTCAATCAAAGAAGGCCACCGAAGAGCGTTTTGGCACTTATGGAACACATTTAGTGTGATGTGCCTTATTGCTTGGCACACACAACCATTGTTCAAAAAAGCACTTTATTCGCTCTCATATACATTGTGAGCAAAGGATGATACGGCGCGTCATTGTGAACTAGCGGAAGGTGCCAGGAGGCTCATTCCAAGTGTGCCTGACGCATCGTCGCATCCCGTTCTATCTGCAACAGTTTCAGGTGGCTGAGAAGCACTGCTGTGGAGTTACAGCTAAAATGAGAAAATGTGTTTCTCTCGCTGTGATAATGTATTTCAAGCAACCTATTGGCTTTGTGGTAAAATTTTTCTCCATATATGGCACATGTGTGCCACGTCCAAAAAAGCACTCCACTCATTCAGAAAAGAGCGTTTTGGCACTTATGGAACACATTTAGTGTGATGTGCTTTATTGCTTGGCTCACACAACCATTGTTCGAAAATGCACTTTATTCGCTCTCAAACACATTCTGAGCAAAGCATGATACGTCATGTCATTGTGAGCCAGCGGAGGCTCATTCCAAGTGTTCCTGACGCAGCTTCACATCCCGTTCTATCTGCAACAGTTTCAGGTGGCTGAGAAGCACTGCTGTGGAGTTACAGCTAAAATGAGAAAATGTGTTTCTCTCGCTGTGATAATGTATTTCAAGCAACCTATAGGCTTTGTGGTAAAAGTTTTCTCCATATATGGCACATGTGTGCCACGTCCAAAAAAGCACTCCACTCACTCAAAGAAGGCCTCCGAAGAGCGTTTTGGCACTTATGGAACACCTTTAGTGTGATGTGCCTTATTGCTTGGCACACACAACCATTGTTCAAAAAAGCACTTTATTCGCTCTCAAATACATTGTGAGCAAAGGATGATACGGCGCGTCATTGTGAACCAGCGGAAGGTGCCAGGAGGCTCATTCCAAGTGTGCCTGACGCATCGTCGAATCCCGTTCTATCTGCAACAGTTTCAGGTGGCTGAGAAGCACTGCTGTGGAGTTACAGCTAAAATGAGAAAATGTGTTTCTCTCGCTGTGATAATGTATTTCAAGCAACCTATTGGCTTTGTGGTAAAATTTTTCTCCATATATGGCACATGTGTGCCACGTCCAAAAAAGCACTCCACTCGCTCAAAGAAGGCCTCCGAAGAGCGTTTTGGCACTTATGGAACACATTTAGTGTGATGTGCCTTATTGCTTGGCACACACAACCATTGTTCAAAAAAGCACTTTATTCGCTCTCAAATACATTGTGAGCAAAGGATGATACGGCGCGTCATTGTGAACTAGCGGAAGGTGCCAGGAGGCTCATTCCAAGTGTGCCTCACGCATCGTCGCATCCCGTTCTATCTGCAACAGTTTCACGTGGCTGAGAAGCACTGCTGTGGAGTTACAGCTAAAATGAGAAAATGTGTTCCTCTCGCTGTGATAATGTATTTCAAGCAACCTATAGGCTTTGTGGTAAAATTTTTCTCCATATATGGCACATGTGTGCCACGTCCAAAAAAGCACTCCACTCAATCAAAGAAGGCCTCCGAAGAGCGTTTTGGCACTTATGGAACACATTTAGTGTGATGTGCCTTATTGCTTGGCACACACAACCATTGTTCAAAAAAGCACTTTATTCGCTCTCAAATACATTGTGAGCAAAGGATGATACGGCGCGTCATTGTGAACTAGCGGAAGGTGCCAGGAGGCTCATTCCAAGTGTGCCTGACGCATCGTCGCATCCCGTTCTATCTGCAACAGTTTCAGGTGGCTGAGAAGCACTGCTGTGGAGTTACAGCTAAAATGAGAAAATGTGTTCCTCTCGCTGTGATAATGTATTTCAAGCAACCTATAGGCTTTGTGGTAAAATTTTTCTCCATATATGGCACATGTGTGCCACGTCCAAAAAAGCACTTCACTCGCTCAAAGAAGGCCTCCGAAGAGCGTTTTGGCACTTATGGAACACATTTAGTGTGATGTGCTTTATTGTTTGGCTCACACAACCATTGTTCAAAAAAGCACTTTATTCGCTCTCAAATACATTGTGAGCAAAGGATGATACGGCGCGTCATTGTGAACTAGCGGAAGGTGCCAAGAGGCTCATTCCAAGTGTTTTTGACGCAGCTTTGCATCTCGTTCTATCTGCAACAGTTTCAGGTGGCTGAGAAGCACTGCTGTGGAGTTACAGCTAAAATGAGAAAATGTGTTTCTCTCGCTGTGATAATGTATTTTCAAGCAACCTATAGGCTTTGTGATAAAAAATTTTCTCCTTGTATAACACATGTGTGCCACGTCCAAAAAAGCACTCCACTCGCTCAAAGAAGGCCTCCGAAGAGCGTTTTGGCACTTATGGAACACATTTAGTGTGATGTGCTTTATTGTTTGGCTCACACAACCATTGTTAAAAAAAGCACTTTATTCGCTCTCAAATACATTGTGAGCAAAGGATGATACGGCGCGTCATTGTGAACCAGCGGAAGGTGCCAGGAGGCTCATTCCAAGTGTGCCTGACGCATCGTCGCATCCCGTTCTATCTGCAACAGTTTCACGTGGCTGAGAAGCACTGCTGTGGAGTTACAGCTAAAATGAGAAAATGTGTTCCTCTCGCTGTGATAATGTATTTCAAGCAACCTATAGGCTTTGTGGTAAAATTTTTCTCCATATATGGCACATGTGTGCCACGTCCAAAAAAGCACTCCACTCACTCAAAGAAGGCCTCCGAAGAGCGTTTCGGCACTTATGGAACACATTTAGTGTGATGTGCCTTATTGCTTGGCACACACAACCATTGTTCAAAAAAGCACTTTATTCGCTCTCAAATACATTGTGAGCAAAGGATGATACGGCGCGTCATTGTGAACTAGCGGAAGGTGCCAGGAGGCTCATTCCAAGTGTGCCTCACGCATCGTCGCATCCCGTTCTATCTGCAACAGTTTCACGTGGCTGAGAAGCACTGCTGTGGAGTTACAGCTAAAATGAGAAAATGTGTTCCTCTCGCTGTGATAATGTATTTCAAGCAACCTATAGGCTTTGTGGTAAAATTTTTCTCCATATATGGCACATGTGTGCCACGTCCAAAAAAGCACTCCACTCAATCAAAGAAGGCCTCCGAAGAGCGTTTTGGCACTTATGGAACACATTTAGTGTGATGTGCCTTATTGCTTGGCACACACAACCATTGTTCAAAAAAGCACTTTATTCGCTCTCAAATACATTGTGAGCAAAGGATGATACGGCGCGTCATTGTGAACTAGCGGAAGGTGCCAGGAGGCTCATTCCAAGTGTGCCTCACGCATCGTCGCATCCCGTTCTATCTGCAACAGTTTCACGTGGCTGAGAAGCACTGCTGTGGAGTTACAGCTAAAATGAGAAAATGTGTTTCTCTCGCTGTGATAATGTATTTCAAGCAACCTATTGGCTTTGTGGTAAAAGTTTTCTCCATATATGGCACATGTGTGCCACGTCCAAAAAAGCACTCCACTCACTCAAAGAAGGCCTCCGAAAAGCGTTTTGGCACTTATGGAACACATTTAGTGTGATGTGCCTTATTGCTTGGCACACACAACCATTGTTCAAAAAAGCACTTTATTCGCTCTCAAATACATTGTGAGCAAAGGATGATACGGCGCGTCATTGTGAACTAGCGGAAGGTGCCAGGAGGCTCATTCCAAGTGTGCCTGACGCAGCTTTGCATCCCGCTCTATCTGCAACAGTTTCAGGTGGCTGAGAAGCACTGCTGTGGAGTTACAGCTAAAATGAGAAAATGTGTTTCTCTCGCTGTGATAATTTATTTCAAGCAACCTATAGGCTTTGTGATAAAAATTTTCTCCTTGTATGGCACATGTGTGCCACGTCCAAAAAAGCACTCCACTCGCTCAAAGAAGGCCTCCGAAGAGCGTTTTGGCACTTATGGAACACATTTAGTGTGATGTGCTTTATTGTTTGGCTCACACAACCATTGTTCAAAAAAGCACTTTATTCGCTCTCAAATACATTGTGAGCAAAGGATGATACGGCGCGTCATTGTGAACCAGCGGAAGGTGCCAGGAGGCTCATTCCAAGTGTTTTTGACGCAGCTTTGCATCTCGTTCTATCTGCAACAGTTTCAGGTGGCTGAGAAGCACTGCTGTGGAGTTACAGCTAAACTGAGAAAATGTATTTCTCTCGCTGTAATAATGTATTTCAAGCAACCTATTGGCTTTGTGGTAAAAGTTTTCTCCATGTATGGCACATGTGTGCCACGTCCAAAAAAGCACTCCACTCACTCAAAGAAGGCCTCCGAAGAGCGTTTTGGCACTTATGGAACACATTTAGTGTGATGTGCTTTATTGCTTGGCACACACAACCATTGTTCAAAAAAGCACTTTATTCGCTCTCAAATACATTGTGAGCAAAGGATGATACGGCGCGTCATTGTGAACTAGCGGAAGGTGCCAGGAGGCTCATTCCAAGTGTGCCTGACGCAGCTTTGCATCCCGTTCTATCTGCAACAGTTTCAGGTGGCTGAGAAGCACTGCTGTGGAGTTACAGCTAAAATGAGAAAATGTGTTTCTCTCGCTGTGATAATGTATTTCAAGCAACCTATTGGCTTTGTGGTAAAAGTTTTCTCCATATATGGCACATGTGTGCCACGTCCAAAAAAGCACTCCACTCGCTCAAAGAAGGCCTCCGAAGAGCGTTTTGGCACTTATGGAACACATTTAGTGTGATGTGCCTTATTTTGGCACACACAACCATTGTTCAAAAAAGCACTTTATTCGCTCTCAAATACATTGTGAGCAAAGGATGATACGGCGCGTCATTGTGAACCAGCGGAAGGTGCCAGGAGGCTCATTCCAAGTGTGCCTGACGCATCGTCGCATCCCGTTCTATCTGC
This sequence comes from Doryrhamphus excisus, assembly GCF_030265055.1. Lineage (NCBI taxonomy): Eukaryota > Metazoa > Chordata > Actinopteri > Syngnathiformes > Syngnathidae > Doryrhamphus > Doryrhamphus excisus. The sequence continues at coordinate 10,897,387 of NC_080468.1, forward strand.
AACAGTTTCACGTGGCTGAGAAGCACTGCTGTGGAGTTACAGCTAAAATGAGAAAATGTGTTCCTCTCGCTGTGATAATGTATTTCAAGCAACCTATAGGCTTTGTGGTAAAATTTTTCTCCATAAATGGCACATGTGTGCCACGTCCAAAAAAGCACTCCACTCATTCAGAAAAGAGCGTTTTGGCACTTATGGAACACATTTAGTGTGATGTGCTTTATTGCTTGGCTCACACAACCATTGTTCGAAAATGCACTTTATTCGCTCTCAAACACATTCTGAGCAAAGCATGATACGTCATGTCATTGTGAGCCAGCGGAGGCTCATTCCAAGTGTTCCTGACGCAGCTTCACATCCCGTTCTATCTGCAACAGTTTCAGGTGGCTGAGAAGCACTGCTGTGGAGTTACAGCTAAAATGAGAAAATGTGTTTCTCTCGCTGTGATAATGTATTTCAAGCAACCTATAGGCTTTGTGGTAAAAGTTTTCTCCATATATGGCACATGTGTGCCACGTCCAAAAAAGCACTCCACTCACTCAAAGAAGGACTCCGAAGAGCGTTTTGGCACTTATGGAACACCTTTAGTGTGATGTGCCTTATTGCTTGGCACACACAACCATTGTTCAAAAAAGCACTTTATTCGCTCTCAAATACATTGTGAGCAAAGGATGATACGGCGCGTCATTGTGAACTAGCGGAAGGTGCCAGGAGGCTCATTCCAAGTGTGCCTGACGCAGCTTTGCATCCCGTTCTATCTGCAACAGTTTCAGGTGGCTGAGAAGCACTGCTGTGGAGTTACAGCTAAAATGAGAAAATGTGTTTCTCTCGCTGTGATAATGTATTTCAAGCAACCTATTGGCTTTGTGGTAAAAGTTTTCTCCATATATGGCACATGTGTGCCACGTCCAAAAAAGCACTCCACTCGCTCAAAGAAGGCCTCCGAAGAGCGTTTTGGCACTTATGGAACACATTTAGTGTGATGTGCCTTATTTTGGCACACACAACCATTGTTCAAAAAAGCACTTTATTCGCTCTCAAATACATTGTGAGCAAAGGATGATACGGCGCGTCATTGTGAACTAGCGGAAGGTGCCAGGAGGCTCATTCCTAGTGTTTTTGACGCAGCTTCGCATCCCGTTCTAGCTGCAACAGTTTCGTGTGGCTGAGAAGCACTGCTGTGGAGTTACAGCTAAAATGAGAAAATGTGTTTCTCTCGCTGTGATAATGTATTTTCAAGCAACCTATAGGCTTTGTGATAAAAATTTTCTCCTTGTATGACACATGTGTGCCACGTCCAAAAAAGCACTCCACTCGCTCAAAGAAGGCCTCCGAAGAGCGTTTTGGCACTTATGGAACACATTTAGTGTGATGTGCTTTATTGTTTGGCTCACACAACCATTGTTCAAAAAAGCACTTTATTCGCTCTCAAATACATTGTGAGCAAAGGATGATACGGCGCGTCATTGTGAACCAGCGGAAGGTGCCAGGAGGCTCATTCCAAGTGTGCCTCACGCATCGTCGCATCCCGTTCTATCTGCAACAGTTTCAGGTGGCTGAGAAGCACTGCTGTGGAGTTACAGCTAAAATGAGAAAATGTGTTTCTCTCGCTGTGATAATTTATTTCAAGCAACCTATAGGCTTTGTGATAAAAATTTTCTCCTTGTATGGCACATGTGTGCCACGTCCAAAAAAGCACTCCACTCGCTCAAAGAAGGCCTCCGAAGAGCGTTTTGGCACTTATGGAACACATTTAGTGTGATGTGCTTTATTGTTTGGCTCACACAACCATTGTTCAAAAAAGCACTTTATTCGCTCTCAAATACATTGTGAGCAAAGGATGATACGGCGCGTCATTGTGAACCAGCGGAAGGTGCCAGGAGGCTCATTCCAAGTGTTTTTGACGCAGCTTTGCATCTCGTTCTATCTGCAACAGTTTCAGGTGGCTGAGAAGCACTGCTGTGGAGTTACAGCTAAACTGAGAAAATGTATTTCTCTCGCTGTAATAATGTATTTCAAGCAACCTATTGGCTTTGTGGTAAAAGTTTTCTCCATGTATGGCACATGTGTGCCACGTCCAAAAAAGCACTCCACTCACTCAAAGAAGGCCTCCGAAGAGCGTTTTGGCACTTATGGAACACATTTAGTGTGATGTGCTTTATTGCTTGGCACACACAACCATTGTTCAAAAAAGCACTTTATTCGCTCTCAAATACATTGTGAGCAAAGGATGATACGGCGCGTCATTGTGAACTAGCGGAAGGTGCCAGGAGGCTCATTCCAAGTGTGCCTGACGCATCGTCGAATCCCGTTCTATCTGCAACAGTTTCAGGTGGCTGAGAAGCACTGCTGTGGAGTTACAGCTAAAATGAGAAAATGTGTTTCTCTCGCTGTGATAATGTATTTTAAGCAACCTATTGGCTTTGTGGTAAAATTTTTCTCCATATATGGCACATGTGTGCCACGTCCAAAAAAGCACTCCACTCAATCAAAGAAGGCCTCCGAAGAGCGTTTTGGCACTTATGGAACACATTTAGTGTGATGTGCCTTATTGCTTGGCACACACAACCATTGTTCAAAAAAGCACTTTATTCGCTCTCAAATACATTGTGAGCAAAGGATGATACGGCGCGTCATTGTGAACTAGCGGAAGGTGCCAGGAGGCTCATTCCTAGTGTTTTTGACGCAGCTTCGCATCCCGTTCTAGCTGCAACAGTTTCGTGTGGCTGAGAAGCACTGCTGTGGAGTTACAGCTAAAATGAGAAAATGTGTTTCTCTCGCTGTGATAATGTATTTTCAAGCAACCTATAGGCTTTGTGATAAAAATTTTCTCCTTGTATGACACATGTGTGCCACGTCCAAAAAAGCACTCCACTCGCTCAAAGAAGGCCTCCGAAGAGCGTTTTGGCACTTATGGAACACATTTAGTGTGATGTGCTTTATTGTTTGGCTCACACAACCATTGTTCAAAAAAGCACTTTATTCGCTCTCAAATACATTATGAGCAAAGGATGATACGGCGCGTCATTGTGAACCAGCGGAAGGTGCCAGGAGGCTCATTCCAAGTGTGCCTGACGCATCGTCGAATCCCGTTCTATCTGCAACAGTTTCAGGTGGCTGAGAAGCACTGCTGTGGAGTTACAGCTAAAATGAGAAAATGTGTTTCTCTCGCTGTGATAATGTATTTTAACCAACCTATTGGCTTTGTGGTAAAATTTTTCTCCATATATGGCACATGTGTGCCACGTCCAAAAAAGCACTCCACTCAATCAAAGAAGGCCTCCGAAGAGCGTTTTGGCACTTATGGAACACATTTAGTGTGATGTGCCTTATTTTGGCACACACAACCATTGTTCAAAAAAGCACTTTATTCGCTCTCAAATACATTGTGAGCAAAGGATGATACGGCGCGTCATTGTGAACTAGCGGAAGGTGCCAGGAGGCTCATTCCTAGTGTTTTTGACGCAGCTTCGCATCCCGTTCTAGCTGCAACAGTTTCGTGTGGCTGAGAAGCACTGCTGTGGAGTTACAGCTAAAATGAGAAAATGTGTTTCTCTCGCTGTGATAATGTATTTTCAAGCAACCTATAGGCTTTGTGATAAAAATTTTCTCCTTGTATGACACATGTGTGCCACGTCCAAAAAAGCACTCCACTCGCTCAAAGAAGGCCTCCGAAGAGCGTTTTGGCACTTATGGAACACATTTAGTGTGATGTGCTTTATTGTTTGGCTCACACAACCATTGTTCAAAAAAGCACTTTATTCGCTCTCAAATACATTGTGAGCAAAGGATGATACGGCGCGTCATTGTGAACCAGCGGAAGGTGCCAGGAGGCTCATTCCAAGTGTGCCTGACGCATCGTCGAATCCCGTTCTATCTGCAACAGTTTCAGGTGGCTGAGAAGCACTGCTGTGGAGTTACAGCTAAAATGAGAAAATGTGTTTCTCTCGCTGTGATAATGTATTTTAAGCAACGTATTGGCTTTGTGGTAAAATTTTTCTCCATATATGGCACATGTGTGCCACGTCCAAAAAAGCACTCCACTCAATCAAAGAAGGCCTCCGAAGAGCGTTTTGGCACTTATGGAACACATTTAGTGTGATGTGCCTTATTGCTTGGCACACACAACCATTGTTCAAAAAAGCACTTTATTCGCTCTCAAATACATTGTGAGCAAAGGATGATACGGCGCGTCATTGTGAACTAGCGGAAGGTGCCAGGAGGCTCATTCCAAGTGTGCCTGACGCATCGTCGCATCCCGTTCTATCTGCAACAGTTTCAGGTGGCTGAGAAGCACTGCTGTGGAGTTACAGCTAAAATGAGAAAATGTGTTTCTCTCGCTGTGATAATGTATTTCAAGCAACCTATTGGCTTTGTGGTAAAATTTTTCTCCATATATGGCACATGTGTGCCACGTCCAAAAAAGCACTCCACTCATTCAGAAAAGAGCGTTTTGGCACTTATGGAACACATTTAGTGTGATGTGCTTTATTGCTTGGCTCACACAACCATTGTTCGAAAATGCACTTTATTCGCTCTCAAACACATTCTGAGCAAAGCATGATACGTCATGTCATTGTGAGCCAGCGGAGGCTCATTCCAAGTGTTCCTGACGCAGCTTCACATCCCGTTCTATCTGCAGCAGTTTCAGGTGGCTGAGAAGCACTGCTGTGGAGTTACAGCTAAAATGAGAAAATGTGTTTCTCTCGCTGTGATAATGTATTTCAAGCAACCTATAGGCTTTGTGGTAAAAGTTTTCTCCATATATGGCACATGTGTGCCACGTCCAAAAAAGCACTCCACTCACTCAAAGAAGGCCTCCGAAGAGCGTTTTGGCACTTATGGAACACCTTTAGTGTGATGTGCCTTATTGCTTGGCACACACAACCATTGTTCAAAAAAGCACTTTATTCGCTCTCAAATACATTGTGAGCAAAGGATGATACGGCGCGTCATTGTGAACCAGCGGAAGGTGCCAGGAGGCTCATTCCAAGTGTGCCTGACGCATCGTCGAATCCCGTTCTATCTGCAACAGTTTCAGGTGGCTGAGAAGCACTGCTGTGGAGTTACAGCTAAAATGAGAAAATGTGTTTCTCTCGCTGTGATAATGTATTTTCAAGCAACCTATAGGCTTTGTGATAAAAATTTTCTCCTTGTATAACACATGTGTGCCACGTCCAAAAAAGCACTCCACTCGCTCAAAGAAGGCCTCCGAAGAGCGTTTTGGCACTTATGGAACACATTTAGTGTGATGTGCTTTATTGTTTGGCTCACACAACCATTGTTAAAAAAAGCACTTTATTCGCTCTCAAATACATTGTGAGCAAAGGATGATACGGCGCGTCATTGTGAACCAGCGGAAGGTGCCAGGAGGCTCATTCCAAGTGTGCCTGACGCATCGTCGCATCCCGTTCTATCTGCAACAGTTTCACGTGGCTGAGAAGCACTGCTGTGGAGTTACAGCTAAAATGAGAAAATGTGTTCCTCTCGCTGTGATAATGTATTTCAAGCAACCTATAGGCTTTGTGGTAAAATTTTTCTCCATATATGGCACATGTGTGCCACGTCCAAAAAAGCACTCCACTCACTCAAAGAAGGCCTCCGAAGAGCGTTTCGGCACTTATGGAACACATTTAGTGTGATGTGCCTTATTGCTTGGCACACACAACCATTGTTCAAAAAAGCACTTTATTCGCTCTCAAATACATTGTGAGCAAAGGATGATACGGCGCGTCATTGTGAACTAGCGGAAGGTGCCAGGAGGCTCATTCCAAGTGTGCCTCACGCATCGTCGCATCCCGTTCTATCTGCAACAGTTTCACGTGGCTGAGAAGCACTGCTGTGGAGTTACAGCTAAAATGAGAAAATGTGTTCCTCTCGCTGTGATAATGTATTTCAAGCAACCTATAGGCTTTGTGGTAAAATTTTTCTCCATATATGGCACATGTGTGCCACGTCCAAAAAAGCACTCCACTCAATCAAAGAAGGCCTCCGAAGAGCGTTTTGGCACTTATGGAACACATTTAGTGTGATGTGCCTTATTGCTTGGCACACACAACCATTGTTCAAAAAAGCACTTTATTCGCTCTCAAATACATTGTGAGCAAAGGATGATACGGCGCGTCATTGTGAACTAGCGGAAGGTGCCAGGAGGCTCATTCCAAGTGTGCCTCACGCATCGTCGCATCCCGTTCTATCTGCAACAGTTTCAGGTGGCTGAGAAGCACTGCTGTGGAGTTACAGCTAAAATGAGAAAATGTGTTTCTCTCGCTGTGATAATGTATTTCAAGCAACCTATAGGCTTTGTGGTAAAAGTTTTCTCCATATATGGCACATGTGTGCCACGTCCAAAAAAGCACTCCACTCGCTCAAAGAAGGCCTCCGAAGAGCGTTTTGGCACTTATGGAACACATTTAGTGTGATGTGCCTTATTGCTTGGCACACACAACCATTGTTCAAAAAAGCACTTTATTCGCTCTCAAATACATTGTGAGCAAAGGATGATACGGCGCGTCATTGTGAACCAGCGGAAGGTGCCAGGAGGCTCATTCCAAGTGTGCCTGACGCATCGTCGCATCCCGTTCTATCTGCAACAGTTTCACGTGGCTGAGAAGCACTGCTGTGGAGTTACAGCTAAAATGAGAAAATGTGTTCCTCTCGCTGTGATAATGTATTTCAAGCAACCTATAGGCTTTGTGGTAAAATTTTTCTCCATATATGGCACATGTGTGCCACGTCCAAAAAAGCACTCCACTCATTCAGAAAAGAGCGTTTTGGCACTTATGGAACACATTTAGTGTGATGTGCTTTATTGCTTGGCTCACACAACCATTGTTCGAAAATGCACTTTATTCGCTCTCAAACACATTCTGAGCAAAGCATGATACGTCATGTCATTGTGAGCCAGCGGAGGCTCATTCCAAGTGTTCCTGACGCAGCTTCACATCCCGTTCTATCTGCAACAGTTTCAGGTGGCTGAGAAGCACTGCTGTGGAGTTACAGCTAAAATGAGAAAATGTGTTTCTCTCGCTGTGATAATGTATTTCAAGCAACCTATAGGCTTTGTGGTAAAAGTTTTCTCCATATATGGCACATGTGTGCCACGTCCAAAAAAGCACTCCACTCACTCAAAGAAGGCCTCCGAAGAGCGTTTTGGCACTTATGGAACACCTTTAGTGTGATGTGCCTTATTGCTTGGCACACACAACCATTGTTCAAAAAAGCACTTTATTCGCTCTCAAATACATTGTGAGCAAAGGATGATACGGCGCGTCATTGTGAACCAGCGGAAGGTGCCAGGAGGCTCATTCCAAGTGTGCCTGACGCATCGTCGAATCCCGTTCTATCTGCAACAGTTTCAGGTGGCTGAGAAGCACTGCTGTGGAGTTACAGCTAAAATGAGAAAATGTGTTTCTCTCGCTGTGATAATGTATTTCAAGCAACCTATTGGCTTTGTGGTAAAATTTTTCTCCATATATGGCACATGTGTGCCACGTCCAAAAAAGCACTCCACTCGCTCAAAGAAGGCCTCCGAAGAGCGTTTTGGCACTTATGGAACACATTTAGTGTGATGTGCCTTATTGCTTGGCACACACAACCATTGTTCAAAAAAGCACTTTATTCGCTCTCAAATACATTGTGAGCAAAGGATGATACGGCGCGTCATTGTGAACTAGCGGAAGGTGCCAGGAGGCTCATTCCAAGTGTGCCTCACGCATCGTCGCATCCCGTTCTATCTGCAACAGTTTCACGTGGCTGAGAAGCACTGCTGTGGAGTTACAGCTAAAATGAGAAAATGTGTTCCTCTCGCTGTGATAATGTATTTCAAGCAACCTATAGGCTTTGTGGTAAAATTTTTCTCCATATATGGCACATGTGTGCCACGTCCAAAAAAGCACTCCACTCAATCAAAGAAGGCCTCCGAAGAGCGTTTTGGCACTTATGGAACACATTTAGTGTGATGTGCCTTATTGCTTGGCACACACAACCATTGTTCAAAAAAGCACTTTATTCGCTCTCAAATACATTGTGAGCAAAGGATGATACGGCGCGTCATTGTGAACTAGCGGAAGGTGCCAGGAGGCTCATTCCAAGTGTGCCTGACGCATCGTCGCATCCCGTTCTATCTGCAACAGTTTCAGGTGGCTGAGAAGCACTGCTGTGGAGTTACAGCTAAAATGAGAAAATGTGTTCCTCTCGCTGTGATAATGTATTTCAAGCAACCTATAGGCTTTGTGGTAAAATTTTTCTCCATATATGGCACATGTGTGCCACGTCCAAAAAAGCACTTCACTCGCTCAAAGAAGGCCTCCGAAGAGCGTTTTGGCACTTATGGAACACATTTAGTGTGATGTGCTTTATTGTTTGGCTCACACAACCATTGTTCAAAAAAGCACTTTATTCGCTCTCAAATACATTGTGAGCAAAGGATGATACGGCGCGTCATTGTGAACTAGCGGAAGGTGCCAAGAGGCTCATTCCAAGTGTTTTTGACGCAGCTTTGCATCTCGTTCTATCTGCAACAGTTTCAGGTGGCTGAGAAGCACTGCTGTGGAGTTACAGCTAAAATGAGAAAATGTGTTTCTCTCGCTGTGATAATGTATTTTCAAGCAACCTATAGGCTTTGTGATAAAAAATTTTCTCCTTGTATAACACATGTGTGCCACGTCCAAAAAAGCACTCCACTCGCTCAAAGAAGGCCTCCGAAGAGCGTTTTGGCACTTATGGAACACATTTAGTGTGATGTGCTTTATTGTTTGGCTCACACAACCATTGTTAAAAAAAGCACTTTATTCGCTCTCAAATACATTGTGAGCAAAGGATGATACGGCGCGTCATTGTGAACCAGCGGAAGGTGCCAGGAGGCTCATTCCAAGTGTGCCTGACGCATCGTCGCATCCCGTTCTATCTGCAACAGTTTCACGTGGCTGAGAAGCACTGCTGTGGAGTTACAGCTAAAATGAGAAAATGTGTTCCTCTCGCTGTGATAATGTATTTCAAGCAACCTATAGGCTTTGTGGTAAAATTTTTCTCCATATATGGCACATGTGTGCCACGTCCAAAAAAGCACTCCACTCACTCAAAGAAGGCCTCCGAAGAGCGTTTCGGCACTTATGGAACACATTTAGTGTGATGTGCCTTATTGCTTGGCACACACAACCATTGTTCAAAAAAGCACTTTATTCGCTCTCAAATACATTGTGAGCAAAGGATGATACGGCGCGTCATTGTGAACTAGCGGAAGGTGCCAGGAGGCTCATTCCAAGTGTGCCTCACGCATCGTCGCATCCCGTTCTATCTGCAACAGTTTCACGTGGCTGAGAAGCACTGCTGTGGAGTTACAGCTAAAATGAGAAAATGTGTTCCTCTCGCTGTGATAATGTATTTCAAGCAACCTATAGGCTTTGTGGTAAAATTTTTCTCCATATATGGCACATGTGTGCCACGTCCAAAAAAGCACTCCACTCAATCAAAGAAGGCCTCCGAAGAGCGTTTTGGCACTTATGGAACACATTTAGTGTGATGTGCCTTATTGCTTGGCACACACAACCATTGTTCAAAAAAGCACTTTATTCGCTCTCAAATACATTGTGAGCAAAGGATGATACGGCGCGTCATTGTGAACTAGCGGAAGGTGCCAGGAGGCTCATTCCAAGTGTGCCTCACGCATCGTCGCATCCCGTTCTATCTGCAACAGTTTCACGTGGCTGAGAAGCACTGCTGTGGAGTTACAGCTAAAATGAGAAAATGTGTTTCTCTCGCTGTGATAATGTATTTCAAGCAACCTATTGGCTTTGTGGTAAAAGTTTTCTCCATATATGGCACATGTGTGCCACGTCCAAAAAAGCACTCCACTCACTCAAAGAAGGCCTCCGAAAAGCGTTTTGGCACTTATGGAACACATTTAGTGTGATGTGCCTTATTGCTTGGCACACACAACCATTGTTCAAAAAAGCACTTTATTCGCTCTCAAATACATTGTGAGCAAAGGATGATACGGCGCGTCATTGTGAACTAGCGGAAGGTGCCAGGAGGCTCATTCCAAGTGTGCCTGACGCAGCTTTGCATCCCGCTCTATCTGCAACAGTTTCAGGTGGCTGAGAAGCACTGCTGTGGAGTTACAGCTAAAATGAGAAAATGTGTTTCTCTCGCTGTGATAATTTATTTCAAGCAACCTATAGGCTTTGTGATAAAAATTTTCTCCTTGTATGGCACATGTGTGCCACGTCCAAAAAAGCACTCCACTCGCTCAAAGAAGGCCTCCGAAGAGCGTTTTGGCACTTATGGAACACATTTAGTGTGATGTGCTTTATTGTTTGGCTCACACAACCATTGTTCAAAAAAGCACTTTATTCGCTCTCAAATACATTGTGAGCAAAGGATGATACGGCGCGTCATTGTGAACCAGCGGAAGGTGCCAGGAGGCTCATTCCAAGTGTTTTTGACGCAGCTTTGCATCTCGTTCTATCTGCAACAGTTTCAGGTGGCTGAGAAGCACTGCTGTGGAGTTACAGCTAAACTGAGAAAATGTATTTCTCTCGCTGTAATAATGTATTTCAAGCAACCTATTGGCTTTGTGGTAAAAGTTTTCTCCATGTATGGCACATGTGTGCCACGTCCAAAAAAGCACTCCACTCACTCAAAGAAGGCCTCCGAAGAGCGTTTTGGCACTTATGGAACACATTTAGTGTGATGTGCTTTATTGCTTGGCACACACAACCATTGTTCAAAAAAGCACTTTATTCGCTCTCAAATACATTGTGAGCAAAGGATGATACGGCGCGTCATTGTGAACTAGCGGAAGGTGCCAGGAGGCTCATTCCAAGTTTGCCTGACGCAGCTTTGCATCCCGTTCTATCTGCAACAGTTTCAGGTGGCTGAGAAGCACTGCTGTGGAGTTACAGCTAAAATGAGAAAATGTGTTTCTCTCGCTGTGATAATGTATTTCAAGCAACCTATTGGCTTTGTGGTAAAAGTTTTCTCCATATATGGCACATGTGTGCCACGTCCAAAAAAGCACTCCACTCGCTCAAAGAAGGCCTCCGAAGAGCGTTTTGGCACTTATGGAACACATTTAGTGTGATGTGCCTTATTTTGGCACACACAACCATTGTTCAAAAAAGCACTTTATTCGCTCTCAAATACATTGTGAGCAAAGGATGATACGGCGCGTCATTGTGAACCAGCGGAAGGTGCCAGGAGGCTCATTCCAAGTGTGCCTGACGCATCGTCGCATCCCGTTCTATCTGCAACAGTTTCACGTGGCTGAGAAGCACTGCTGTGGAGTTACAGCTAAAATGAGAAAATGTGTTCCTCTCGCTGTGATAATGTATTTCAAGCAACCTATAGGCTTTGTGGTAAAATTTTTCTCCATAAATGGCACATGTGTGCCACGTCCAAAAAAGCACTCCACTCATTCAGAAAAGAGCGTTTTGGCACTTATGGAACACATTTAGTGTGATGTGCTTTATTGCTTGGCTCACACAACCATTGTTCGAAAATGCACTTTATTCGCTCTCAAACACATTCTGAGCAAAGCATGATACGTCATGTCATTGTGAGCCAGCGGAGGCTCATTCCAAGTGTTCCTGACGCAGCTTCACATCCCGTTCTATCTGCAACAGTTTCAGGTGGCTGAGAAGCACTGCTGTGGAGTTACAGCTAAAATGAGAAAATGTGTTTCTCTCGCTGTGATAATGTATTTCAAGCAACCTATAGGCTTTGTGGTAAAAGTTTTCTCCATATATGGCACATGTGTGCCACGTCCAAAAAAGCACTCCACTCACTCAAAGAAGGACTCCGAAGAGCGTTTTGGCACTTATGGAACACCTTTAGTGTGATGTGCCTTATTGCTTGGCACACACAACCATTGTTCAAAAAAGCACTTTATTCGCTCTCAAATACATTGTGAGCAAAGGATGATACGGCGCGTCATTGTGAACTAGCGGAAGGTGCCAGGAGGCTCATTCCAAGTGTGCCTGACGCAGCTTTGCATCCCGTTCTATCTGCAACAGTTTCAGGTGGCTGAGAAGCACTGCTGTGGAGTTACAGCTAAAATGAGAAAATGTGTTTCTCTCGCTGTGATAATGTATTTCAAGCAACCTATTGGCTTTGTGGTAAAAGTTTTCTCCATATATGGCACATGTGTGCCACGTCCAAAAAAGCACTCCACTCGCTCAAAGAAGGCCTCCGAAGAGCGTTTTGGCACTTATGGAACACATTTAGTGTGATGTGCCTTATTTTGGCACACACAACCATTGTTCAAAAAAGCACTTTATTCGCTCTCAAATACATTGTGAGCAAAGGATGATACGGCGCGTCATTGTGAACTAGCGGAAGGTGCCAGGAGGCTCATTCCTAGTGTTTTTGACGCAGCTTCGCATCCCGTTCTAGCTGCAACAGTTTCGTGTGGCTGAGAAGCACTGCTGTGGAGTTACAGCTAAAATGAGAAAATGTGTTTCTCTCGCTGTGATAATGTATTTTCAAGCAACCTATAGGCTTTGTGATAAAAATTTTCTCCTTGTATGACACATGTGTGCCACGTCCAAAAAAGCACTCCACTCGCTCAAAGAAGGCCTCCGAAGAGCGTTTTGGCACTTATGGAACACATTTAGTGTGATGTGCTTTATTGTTTGGCTCACACAACCATTGTTCAAAAAAGCACTTTATTCGCTCTCAAATACATTGTGAGCAAAGGATGATACGGCGCGTCATTGTGAACCAGCGGAAGGTGCCAGGAGGCTCATTCCAAGTGTGCCTGACGCATCGTCGAATCCCGTTCTATCTGCAACAGTTTCAGGTGGCTGAGAAGCACTGCTGTGGAGTTACAGCTAAAATGAGAAAATGTGTTTCTCTCGCTGTGATAATGTATTTTAAGCAACCTATTGGCTTTGTGGTAAAATTTTTCTCCATATATGGCACATGTGTGCCACGTCCAAAAAAGCACTCCACTCAATCAAAGAAGGCCTCCGAAGAGCGTTTTGGCACTTATGGAACACATTTAGTGTGATGTGCCTTATTGCTTGGCACACACAACCATTGTTCAAAAAAGCACTTTATTCGCTCTCAAATACATTGTGAGCAAAGGATGATACGGCGCGTCATTGTGAACTAGCGGAAGGTGCCAGGAGGCTCATTCCTAGTGTTTTTGACGCAGCTTCGCATCCCGTTCTAGCTGCAACAGTTTCGTGTGGCTGAGAAGCACTGCTGTGGAGTTACAGCTAAAATGAGAAAATGTGTTTCTCTCGCTGTGATAATGTATTTTCAAGCAACCTATAGGCTTTGTGATAAAAATTTTCTCCTTGTATGACACATGTGTGCCACGTCCAAAAAAGCACTCCACTCGCTCAAAGAAGGCCTCCGAAGAGCGTTTTGGCACTTATGGAACACATTTAGTGTGATGTGCTTTATTGTTTGGCTCACACAACCATTGTTCAAAAAAGCACTTTATTCGCTCTCAAATACATTATGAGCAAAGGATGATACGGCGCGTCATTGTGAACCAGCGGAAGGTGCCAGGAGGCTCATTCCAAGTGTGCCTGACGCATCGTCGAATCCCGTTCTATCTGCAACAGTTTCAGGTGGCTGAGAAGCACTGCTGTGGAGTTACAGCTAAAATGAGAAAATGTGTTTCTCTCGCTGTGATAATGTATTTTAACCAACCTATTGGCTTTGTGGTAAAATTTTTCTCCATATATGGCACATGTGTGCCACGTCCAAAAAAGCACTCCACTCAATCAAAGAAGGCCTCCGAAGAGCGTTTTGGCACTTATGGAACACATTTAGTGTGATGTGCCTTATTTTGGCACACACAACCATTGTTCAAAAAAGCACTTTATTCGCTCTCAAATACATTGTGAGCAAAGGATGATACGGCGCGTCATTGTGAACTAGCGGAAGGTGCCAGGAGGCTCATTCCTAGTGTTTTTGACGCAGCTTCGCATCCCGTTCTAGCTGCAACAGTTTCGTGTGGCTGAGAAGCACTGCTGTGGAGTTACAGCTAAAATGAGAAAATGTGTTTCTCTCGCTGTGATAATGTATTTTCAAGCAACCTATAGGCTTTGTGATAAAAATTTTCTCCTTGTATGACACATGTGTGCCACGTCCAAAAAAGCACTCCACTCGCTCAAAGAAGGCCTCCGAAGAGCGTTTTGGCACTTATGGAACACATTTAGTGTGATGTGCTTTATTGTTTGGCTCACACAACCATTGTTCAAAAAAGCACTTTATTCGCTCTCAAATACATTGTGAGCAAAGGATGATACGGCGCGTCATTGTGAACCAGCGGAAGGTGCCAGGAGGCTCATTCCAAGTGTGCCTGACGCATCGTCGAATCCCGTTCTATCTGCAACAGTTTCAGGTGGCTGAGAAGCACTGCTGTGGAGTTACAGCTAAAATGAGAAAATGTGTTTCTCTCGCTGTGATAATGTATTTTAAGCAACGTATTGGCTTTGTGGTAAAATTTTTCTCCATATATGGCACATGTGTGCCACGTCCAAAAAAGCACTCCACTCAATCAAAGAAGGCCTCCGAAGAGCGTTTTGGCACTTATGGAACACATTTAGTGTGATGTGCCTTATTGCTTGGCACACACAACCATTGTTCAAAAAAGCACTTTATTCGCTCTCAAATACATTGTGAGCAAAGGATGATACGGCGCGTCATTGTGAACTAGCGGAAGGTGCCAGGAGGCTCATTCCAAGTGTGCCTGACGCATCGTCGCATCCCGTTCTATCTGCAACAGTTTCAGGTGGCTGAGAAGCACTGCTGTGGAGTTACAGCTAAAATGAGAAAATGTGTTTCTCTCGCTGTGATAATGTATTTCAAGCAACCTATTGGCTTTGTGGTAAAATTTTTCTCCATATATGGCACATGTGTGCCACGTCCAAAAAAGCACTCCACTCATTCAGAAAAGAGCGTTTTGGCACTTATGGAACACATTTAGTGTGATGTGCTTTATTGCTTGGCTCACACAACCATTGTTCGAAAATGCACTTTATTCGCTCTCAAACACATTCTGAGCAAAGCATGATACGTCATGTCATTGTGAGCCAGCGGAGGCTCATTCCAAGTGTTCCTGACGCAGCTTCACATCCCGTTCTATCTGCAGCAGTTTCAGGTGGCTGAGAAGCACTGCTGTGGAGTTACAGCTAAAATGAGAAAATGTGTTTCTCTCGCTGTGATAATGTATTTCAAGCAACCTATAGGCTTTGTGGTAAAAGTTTTCTCCATATATGGCACATGTGTGCCACGTCCAAAAAAGCACTCCACTCACTCAAAGAAGGCCTCCGAAGAGCGTTTTGGCACTTATGGAACACCTTTAGTGTGATGTGCCTTATTGCTTGGCACACACAACCATTGTTCAAAAAAGCACTTTATTCGCTCTCAAATACATTGTGAGCAAAGGATGATACGGCGCGTCATTGTGAACCAGCGGAAGGTGCCAGGAGGCTCATTCCAAGTGTGCCTGACGCATCGTCGAATCCCGTTCTATCTGCAACAGTTTCAGGTGGCTGAGAAGCACTGCTGTGGAGTTACAGCTAAAATGAGAAAATGTGTTTCTCTCGCTGTGATAATGTATTTTCAAGCAACCTATAGGCTTTGTGATAAAAATTTTCTCCTTGTATAACACATGTGTGCCACGTCCAAAAAAGCACTCCACTCGCTCAAAGAAGGCCTCCGAAGAGCGTTTTGGCACTTATGGAACACATTTAGTGTGATGTGCTTTATTGTTTGGCTCACACAACCATTGTTAAAAAAAGCACTTTATTCGCTCTCAAATACATTGTGAGCAAAGGATGATACGGCGCGTCATTGTGAACCAGCGGAAGGTGCCAGGAGGCTCATTCCAAGTGTGCCTGACGCATCGTCGCATCCCGTTCTATCTGCAACAGTTTCACGTGGCTGAGAAGCACTGCTGTGGAGTTACAGCTAAAATGAGAAAATGTGTTTCTCTCGCTGTGATAATGTATTTCAAGCAACCTATAGGCTTTGTGGTAAAATTTTTCTCCATATATGGCACATGTGTGCCACGTCCAAAAAAGCACTCCACTCGCTCAAAGAAGGCCTCCGAAGAGCGTTTTGGCACTTATGGAACACATTTAGTGTGATGTGCCTTATTGCTTGGCACACACAACCATTGTTCAAAAAAGCACTTTATTCGCTCTCAAATACATTGTGAGCAAAGGATGATACGGCGCGTCATTGTGAACCAGCGGAAGGTGCCAGGAGGCTCATTCCAAGTGTGCCTGACGCATCGTCGCATCCCGTTCTATCTGCAACAGTTTCACGTGGCTGAGAAGCACTGCTGTGGAGTTACAGCTAAAATCAGAAAATGTGTTCCTCTCGCTGTGATAATGTATTTCAAGCAACCTATAGGCTTTGTGGTAAAATTTTTCTCCATATATGGCACATGTGTGCCACGTCCAAAAAAGCACTCCACTCACTCAAAGAAGGCCTCCGAAGAGCGTTTTGGCACTTATGGAACACATTTAGTGTGATGTGCTTTATTGTTTGGCTCACACAACCATTGTTCAAAAAAGCACTTTATTCGCTCTCAAATACATTGTGAGCAAAGGATGATACGGCGCGTCATTGTGAACCAGCGGAAGGTGCCAGGAAGCTCATTCCAAGTGTTTTTGACGCAGCTTTGCATCTCGTTCTATCTGCAACAGTTTCAGGTGGCTGAGAAGCACTGCTGTGGAGTTACAGCTAAACTGAGAAAATGTATTTCTCTCGCTGTAATAATGTATTTCAAGCAACCTATTGGCTTTGTGGTAAAAGTTTTCTCCATGTATGGCACATGTGTGCCACGTCCAAAAAAGCACTCCACTCACTCAAAGAAGGCCTCCGAAGAGCGTTTTGGCACTTATGGAACACATTTAGTGTGATGTGCTTTATTGCTTGGCACACACAACCATTGTTCAAAAAAGCACTTTATTCGCTCTCAAATACATTGTGAGCAAAGGATGATACGGCGCGTCATTGTGAACTAGCGGAAGGTGCCAGGAGGCTCATTCCAAGTGTGCCTGACGCAGCTTTGCATCCCGTTCTATCTGCAACAGTTTCAGGTGGCTGAGAAGCACTGCAGTGGAGTTACAGCTAAAATGAGAAAATGTGTTTCTCTCGCTGTGATAATGTATTTCAAGCAACCTATTGGCTTTGTGGTAAAAGTTTTCTCCATATATGGCACATGTGTGCCACGTCCAAAAAAGCACTCCACTCGCTCAAAGAAGGCCTCCGAAGAGCGTTTTGGCACTCATGGAACACATTTAGTGTGATGTGCCTTATTTTGGCACACACAACCATTGTTCAAAAAAGCACTTTATTCGCTCTCAAATACATTGTGAGCAAAGGATGATACGGCGCGTCATTGTGAACCAGCGGAAGGTGCCAGGAGGCTCATTCCAAGTGTGCCTGACGCATCGTCGCATCCCGTTCTATCTGCAACAGTTTCACGTGGCTGAGAAGCACTGCTGTGGAGTTACAGCTAAAATGAGAAAATGTGTTTCTCTCGCTGTGATAATGTATTTCAAGCAACCTATTGGCTTTGTGGTAAAAGTTTTCTCCATATATGGCACATGTGTGCCACGTCCAAAAAAGCACTCCACTCACTCAAAGAAGGCCTCCGAAAAGCGTTTTGGCACTTATGGAACACATTTAGTGTGATGTGCCTTATTGCTTGGCACACACAACCATTGTTCAAAAAAGCACTTTATTCGCTCTCAAATACATTGTGAGCAAAGGATGATACGGCGCGTCATTGTGAACTAGCGGAAGGTGCCAGGAGGCTCATTCCAAGTGTGCCTGACGCAGCTTTGCATCCCGCTCTATCTGCAACAGTTTCAGGTGGCTGAGAAGCACTGCTGTGGAGTTACAGCTAAAATGAGAAAATGTGTTTCTCTCGCTGTGATAATTTATTTCAAGCAACCTATAGGCTTTGTGATAAAAATTTTCTCCTTGTATGGCACATGTGTGCCACGTCCAAAAAAGCACTCCACTCGCTCAAAGAAGGCCTCCGAAGAGCGTTTTGGCACTTATGGAACACATTTAGTGTGATGTGCTTTATTGTTTGGCTCACACAACCATTGTTCAAAAAAGCACTTTATTCGCTCTCAAATACATTGTGAGCAAAGGATGATACGGCGCGTCATTGTGAACCAGCGGAAGGTGCCAGGAAGCTCATTCCAAGTGTTTTTGACGCAGCTTTGCATCTCGTTCTATCTGCAACAGTTTCAGGTGGCTGAGAAGCACTGCTGTGGAGTTACAGCTAAACTTAGAAAATGTATTTCTCTCGCTGTAATAATGTATTTCAAGCAACCTATTGGCTTTGTGGTAAAAGTTTTCTCCATGTATGGCACATGTGTGCCACGTCCAAAAAAGCACTCCACTCACTCAAAGAAGGCCTCCGAAGAGCGTTTTGGCACTTATGGAACACATTTAGTGTGATGTGCTTTATTGCTTGGCACACACAACCATTGTTCAAAAAAGCACTTTATTCGCTCTCAAATACATTGTGAGCAAAGGATGATACGGCGCGTCATTGTGAACTAGCGGAAGGTGCCAGGAGGCTCATTCCAAGTGTGCCTGACGCAGCTTTGCATCCCGTTCTATCTGCAACAGTTTCAGGTGGCTGAGAAGCACTGCTGTGGAGTTACAGCTAAAATGAGAAAATGTGTTTCTCTCGCTGTGATAATGTATTTCAAGCAATCTATTGGCTTTGTGGTAAAAGTTTTCTCCATATATGGCACATGTGTGCCACGTCCAAAAAAGCACTCCACTCGCTCAAAGAAGGCCTCCGAAGAGCGTTTTGGCACTTATGGAACACATTTAGTGTGATGTGCCTTATTTTGGCACACACAACCATTGTTCAAAAAAGCACTTTATTCGCTCTCAAATACATTGTGAGCAAAGGATGATACGGCGCGTCATTGTGAACTAGCGGAAGGTGCCAGGAGGCTCATTCCAAGTGTGCCTCACGCATCGTCGCATCCCGTTCTATCTGCAACAGTTTCACGTGGCTGAGAAGCACTGCTGTGGAGTTACAGCTAAAATGAGAAAATGTGTTCCTCTCGCTGTGATAATGTCTTTCAAGCAACCTATAGGCTTTGTGGTAAAATTTTTCTCATATATGGCACATGTGTGCCACGTCCAAAAAAGCACTCCACTCAATCAAAGAAGGCCTCCGAAGAGCGTTTTGGCACTTATGGAACACATTTAGTGTGATGTGCCTTATTGCTTGGCACACACAACCATTGTTCAAAAAAGCACTTTATTCGCTCTCAAATACATTGTGAGCAAAGGATGATACGGCGCGTCATTGTGAACTAGCGGAAGGTGCCAGGAGGCTCATTCCAAGTGTGCCTCACGCATCGTCGCATCCCGTTCTATCTGCAACAGTTTCAGGTGGCTGAGAAGCACTGCTGTGGAGTTACAGCTAAAATGAGAAAATGTGTTTCTCTCGCTGTGATAATGTATTTCAAGCAACCTATTGGCTTTGTGGTAAAAGTTTTCTCCATATATGGCACATGTGTGCCACGTCCAAAAAAGCACTCCACTCGCTCAAAGAAGGCCTCCGAAGAGCGTTTTGGCACTTATGGAACACATTTAGTGTGATGTGCCTTATTTTGGCACACACAACCATTGTTCAAAAAAGCACTTTATTCGCTCTCAAATACATTGTGAGCAAAGGATGATACGGCGCGTCATTGTGAACCAGCGGAAGGTGCCAGGAGGCTCATTCCAAGTGTGCCTGACGCATCGTCGAATCCCGTTCTATCTGCAACAGTTTCACGTGGCTGAGAAGCACTGCTGTGGAGTTACAGCTAAAATGAGAAAATGTGTTCCTCTCGCTGTGATAATGTATTTCAAGCAACCTATAGGCTTTGTGGTAAAATTTTTCTCCATATATGGCACATGTGTGCCACGTCCAAAAAAGCACTCCACTCACTCAAAGAAGGCCTCCGAAGAGCGTTTTGGCACTTATGGAACACATTTAGTGTGATGTGCTTTATTGTTTGGCTCACACAACCATTGTTCAAAAAAGCACTTTATTCGCTCTCAAATACATTGTGAGCAAAGGATGATACGGCGCGTCATTGTGAACCAGCGGAAGGTGCCAGGAAGCTCATTCCAAGTGTTTTTGACGCAGCTTTGCATCTCGTTCTATCTGCAACAGTTTCAGGTGGCTGAGAAGCACTGCTGTGGAGTTACAGCTAAAATGAGAAAATGTGTTTCTCTCGCTGTGATAATGTATTTCAAGCAACCTATTGGCTTTGTGGTAAAAGTTTTCTCCATATATGGCACATGTGTGCCACGTCCAAAAAAGCACTCCACTCGCTCAAAGAAGGCCTCCGAAGAGCGTTTTGGCACTCATGGAACACATTTAGTGTGATGTGCCTTATTTTGGCACACACAACCATTGTTCAAAAAAGCACTTTATTCGCTCTCAAATACATTGTGAGCAAAGGATGATACGGCGCGTCATTGTGAACCAGCGGAAGGTGCCAGGAGGCTCATTCCAAGTGTGCCTGACGCATCGTCGCATCCCGTTCTATCTGCAACAGTTTCACGTGGCTAAGAAGCACTGCTGTGGAGTTAC
Source organism: Doryrhamphus excisus (assembly GCF_030265055.1). NCBI lineage: Eukaryota > Metazoa > Chordata > Actinopteri > Syngnathiformes > Syngnathidae > Doryrhamphus > Doryrhamphus excisus. The sequence continues at coordinate 10,917,983 of NC_080468.1, forward strand.
AGCTAAAATGAGAAAATGTGTTCCTCTCGCTGTGATAATGTATTTCAAGCAACCTATAGGCTTTGTGGTAAAATTTTTCTCCATATATGGCACATGTGTGCCACGTCCAAAAAAGCACTCCACTCATTCAGAAAAGAGCGTTTTGGCACTTATGGAACACATTTAGTGTGATGTGCTTTATTGCTTGGCTCACACAACCATTGTTCGAAAATGCACTTTATTCGCTCTCAAACACATTCTGAGCAAAGCATGATACGTCATGTCATTGTGAGCCAGCGGAGGCTCATTCCAAGTGTTCCTGACGCAGCTTCACATCCCGTTCTATCTGCAACAGTTTCAGGTGGCTGAGAAGCACTGCTGTGGAGTTACAGCTAAAATGAGAAAATGTGTTTCTCTCGCTGTGATAATGTATTTCAAGCAACCTATAGGCTTTGTGGTAAAAGTTTTCTCCATATATGGCACATGTGTGCCACGTCCAAAAAAGCACTCCACTCACTCAAAGAAGGCCTCCGAAGAGCGTTTTGGCACTTATGGAACACCTTTAGTGTGATGTGCCTTATTGCTTGGCACACACAACCATTGTTCAAAAAAGCACTTTATTCGCTCTCAAATACATTGTGAGCAAAGGATGATACGGCGCGTCATTGTGAACTAGCGGAAGGTGCCAGGAGGCTCATTCCAAGTGTGCCTGACGCAGCTTTGCATCCCGTTCTATCTGCAACAGTTTCAGGTGGCTGAGAAGCACTGCTGTGGAGTTACAGCTAAAATGAGAAAATGTGTTTCTCTCGCTGTGATAATGTATTTCAAGCAACCTATTGGCTTTGTGGTAAAAGTTTTCTCCATATATGGCACATGTGTGCCACGTCCAAAAAAGCACTCCACTCACTCAAAGAAGGCCTCCGAAAAGCGTTTTGGCACTTATGGAACACATTTAGTGTGATGTGCCTTATTGCTTGGCACACACAACCATTGTTCAAAAAAGCACTTTATTCGCTCTCAAATACATTGTGAGCAAAGGATGATACGGCGCGTCATTGTGAACTAGCGGAAGGTGCCAGGAGGCTCATTCCAAGTGTGCCTGACGCAGCTTTGCATCCCGCTCTATCTGCAACAGTTTCAGGTGGCTGAGAAGCACTGCTGTGGAGTTACAGCTAAAATGAGAAAATGTGTTTCTCTCGCTGTGATAATTTATTTCAAGCAACCTATAGGCTTTGTGATAAAAATTTTCTCCTTGTATGGCACATGTGTGCCACGTCCAAAAAAGCACTCCACTCGCTCAAAGAAGGCCTCCGAAGAGCGTTTTGGCACTTATGGAACACATTTAGTGTGATGTGCTTTATTGTTTGGCTCACACAACCATTGTTCAAAAAAGCACTTTATTCGCTCTCAAATACATTGTGAGCAAAGGATGATACGGCGCGTCATTGTGAACCAGCGGAAGGTGCCAGGAAGCTCATTCCAAGTGTTTTTGACGCAGCTTTGCATCTCGTTCTATCTGCAACAGTTTCAGGTGGCTGAGAAGCACTGCTGTGGAGTTACAGCTAAACTGAGAAAATGTATTTCTCTCGCTGTAATAATGTATTTCAAGCAACCTATTGGCTTTGTGGTAAAAGTTTTCTCCATGTATGGCACATGTGTGCCACGTCCAAAAAAGCACTCCACTCACTCAAAGAAGGCCTCCGAAGAGCGTTTTGGCACTTATGGAACACATTTAGTGTGATGTGCTTTATTGCTTGGCACACACAACCATTGTTCAAAAAAGCACTTTATTCGCTCTCAAATACATTGTGAGCAAAGGATGATACGGCGCGTCATTGTGAACTAGCGGAAGGTGCCAGGAGGCTCATTCCAAGTGTGCCTGACGCAGCTTTGCATCCCGTTCTATCTGCAACAGTTTCAGGTGGCTGAGAAGCACTGCTGTGGAGTTACAGCTAAAATGAGAAAATGTGTTTCTCTCGCTGTGATAATGTATTTCAAGCAACCTATTGGCTTTGTGGTAAAAGTTTTCTCCATATATGGCACATGTGTGCCACGTCCAAAAAAGCACTCCACTCGCTCAAAGAAGGCCTCCGAAGAGCGTTTTGGCACTTATGGAACACATTTAGTGTGATGTGCCTTATTTTGGCACACACAACCATTGTTCAAAAAAGCACTTTATTCGCTCTCAAATACATTGTGAGCAAAGGATGATACGGCGCGTCATTGTGAACCAGCGGAAGGTGCCAGGAGGCTCATTCCAAGTGTGCCTGACGCATCGTCGCATCCCGTTCTATCTGCAACAGTTTCACGTGGCTGAGAAGCACTGCTGTGGAGTTACAGCTAAAATGAGAAAATGTGTTCCTCTCGCTGTGATAATGTATTTCAAGCAACCTATAGGCTTTGTGGTAAAATTTTTCTCCATATATGGCACATGTGTGCCACGTCCAAAAAAGCACTCCACTCATTCAGAAAAGAGCGTTTTGGCACTTATGGAACACATTTAGTGTGATGTGCTTTATTGCTTGGCTCACACAACCATTGTTCGAAAATGCACTTTATTCGCTCTCAAACACATTCTGAGCAAAGCATGATACGTCATGTCATTGTGAGCCAGCGGAGGCTCATTCCAAGTGTTCCTGACGCAGCTTCACATCCCGTTCTATCTGCAACAGTTTCAGGTGGCTGAGAAGCACTGCTGTGGAGTTACAGCTAAAATGAGAAAATGTGTTTCTCTCGCTGTGATAATGTATTTCAAGCAACCTATAGGCTTTGTGGTAAAAGTTTTCTCCATATATGGCACATGTGTGCCACGTCCAAAAACGCACTCCACTCACTCAAAGAAGGCCTCCGAAGAGCGTTTTGGCACTTATGGAACACCTTTAGTGTGATGTGCCTTATTGCTTGGCACACACAACCATTGTTCAAAAAAGCACTTTATTCGCTCTCAAATACATTGTGAGCAAAGGATGATACGGCGCGTCATTGTGAACTAGCGGAAGGTGCCAGGAGGCTCATTCCAAGTGTGCCTGACGAAGCTTTGCATCCCGTTCTATCTGCAACAGTTTCAGGTGGCTGAGAAGCACTGCTGTGGAGTTACAGCTAAAATGAGAAAATGTGTTTCTCTCGCTGTGATAATGTATTTCAAGCAACCTATTGGCTTTGTGGTAAAAGTTTTCTCCATATATGGCACATGTGTGCCACGTCCAAAAAAGCACTCCACTCGCTCAAAGAAGGCCTCCGAAGAGCGTTTTGGCACTTATGGAACACATTTAGTGTGATGTGCCTTATTTTGGCACACACAACCATTGTTCAAAAAAGCACTTTATTCGCTCTCAAATACATTGTGAGCAAAGGATGATACGGCGCGTCATTGTGAACTAGCGGAAGGTGCCAGGAGGCTCATTCCTAGTGTTTTTGACGCAGCTTCGCATCCCGTTCTAGCTGCAACAGTTTCGTGTGGCTGAGAAGCACTGCTGTGGAGTTACAGCTAAAATGAGAAAATGTGTTTCTCTCGCTGTGATAATGTATTTTCAAGCAACCTATAGGCTTTGTGATAAAAATTTTCTCCTTGTATGACACATGTGTGCCACGTCCAAAAAAGCACTCCACTCGCTCAAAGAAGGCCTCCGAAGAGCGTTTTGGCACTTATGGAACACATTTAGTGTGATGTGCTTTATTGTTTGGCTCACACAACCATTGTTCAAAAAAGCACTTTATTCGCTCTCAAATACATTGTGAGCAAAAGATGATACGGCGGGTCATTGTGAACCAGCGGAAGGTGCCAGGAGGCTCATTCCAAGTGTGCCTGACGCATCGTCGAATCCCGTTCTATCTGCAACAGTTTCAGGTGGCTGAGAAGCACTGCTGTGGAGTTACAGCTAAAATGAGAAAATGTGTTTCTCTCGCTGTGATAATGTATTTTAAGCAACCTATTGGCTTTGTGGTAAAATTTTTCTCCATATATGGCACATGTGTGCCACGTCCAAAAAAGCACTCCACTCAATCAAAGAAGGCCTCCGAAGAGCGTTTTGGCACTTATGGAACACATTTAGTGTGATGTGCCTTATTGCTTGGCACACACAACCATTGTTCAAAAAAGCACTTTATTCGCTCTCAAATACATTGTGAGCAAAGGATGATACGGCGCGTCATTGTGAACTAGCGGAAGGTGCCAGGAGGCTCATTCCAAGTGTGCCTGACGCAGCTTTGCATCGCGCTCTATCTGCAACAGTTTCAGGTGGCTGAGAAGCACTGCTGTGGAGTTACAGCTAAAATGAGAAAATGTGTTTCTCTCGCTGTGATAATTTATTTCAAGCAACCTATAGGCTTTGTGATAAAAATTTTCTCCTTGTATGGCACATGTGTGCCACGTCCAAAAAAGCACTCCACTCGCTCAAAGAAGGCCTCCGAAGAGCGTTTTGGCACTTATGGAACACATTTAGTGTGATGTGCTTTATTGTTTGGCTCACAAAACCATTGTTCAAAAAAGCACTTTATTCGCTCTCAAATACATTATGAGCAAAGGATGATACGGCGCGTCATTGTGAACTAGCGGAAGGTGCCAAGAGGCTCATTCCAAGTGTTTTTGACGCAGCTTTGCATCTCGTTCTATCTGCAACAGTTTCAGGTGGCTGAGAAGCACTGCTGTGGAGTTACAGCTAAAATGAGAAAATGTGTTTCTCTCGCTGTGATAATGTATTTCAAGCAACCTATTGGCTTTGTGGTAAAAGTTTTCTCCATATATGGCACATGTGTGCCACGTCCAAAAAAGCACTCCACTCGCTCAAAGAAGGCCTCCGAAGAGCGTTTTGGCACTTATGGAACACATTTAGTGTGATGTGCCTTATTTTGGCACACACAACCATTGTTCAAAAAAGCACTTTATTCGCTCTCAAATACATTGTGAGCAAAGGATGATACGGCGCGTCATTGTGAACTAGCGGAAGGTGCCAGGAGGCTCATTCCAAGTGTGCCTGACGCATCGTCGAATCCCGTTCTATCTGCAACAGTTTCAGGTGGCTGAGAAGCACTGCTGTGGAGTTACAGCTAAAATGAGAAAATGTGTTTCTCTCGCTGTGATAATGTATTTCAAGCAACCTATTGGCTTTGTGGTAAAATTTTTCTCCATATATGGCACATGTGTGCCACGTCCAAAAAAGCACTCCACTCGCTCAAAGAAGGCCTCCGAAGAGCGTTTTGGCACTTATGGAACACATTTAGTGTGATGTGCCTTATTGCTTGGCACACACAACCATTGTTCAAAAAAGCACTTTATTCGCTCTCAAATACATTGTGAGCAAAGGATGATACGGCGCGTCATTGTGAACTAGCGGAAGGTGCCAGGAGGCTCATTCCAAGTGTGCCTGACGCATCGTCGCATCCCGTTCTATCTGCAACAGTTTCACGTGGCTGAGAAGCACTGCTGTGGAGTTACAGCTAAAATGAGAAAATGTGTTCCTCTCGCTGTGATAATGTATTTCAAGCAACCTATAGGCTTTGTGGTAAAATTTTTCTCCATATATGGCACATGTGTGCCACGTCCAAAAAAGCACTCCACTCAATCAAAGAAGGCCTCCGAAGAGCGTTTTGGCACTTATGGAACACATTTAGTGTGATGTGCCTTATTGCTTGGCACACACAACCATTGTTCAAAAAAGCACTTTATTCGCTCTCAAATACATTGTGAGCAAAGGATGATACGGCGCGTCATTGTGAACCAGCGGAAGGTGCCAGGAGGCTCATTCCAAGTGTGCCTGACGCATCGTCGAATCCCGTTCTATCTGCAACAGTTTCAGGTGGCTGAGAAGCACTGCTGTGGAGTTACAGCTAAAATGAGAAAATGTGTTTCTCTCGCTGTGATAATGTATTTCAAGCAACCTATTGGCTTTGTGGTAAAAGTTTTCTCCATATATGGCACATGTGTGCCACGTCCAAAAAAGCACTCCACTCACTCAAAGAAGGCCTCCGAAGAGCGTTTTGGCACTTATGGAACACATTTAGTGTGATGTGCCTTATTGCTTGGCACACACAACCATTGTTCAAAAAAGCACTTTATTCGCTCTCAAATACATTGTGAGCAAAGGATGATACGGCGCGTCATTGTGAACCAGCGGAAGGTGCCAGGAGGCTCATTCCAAGTGTTTTTGACGCAGCTTTGCATCCCGTTCTATCTGCAACAGTTTCAGGTGGCTGAGAAGCACTGCTGTGGAGTTACAGCTAAAATGAGAAAATGTGTTTCTCTCGCTGTGATAATGTATTTTCAAGCAACCTATAGGCTTTGTGGTAAAATTTTTCTCCATATATGGCACATGTGTGCCACGTCCAAAAAAGCACTCCACTCAATCAAAGAAGGCCTCCGAAGAGCGTTTTGGCACTTATGGAACACATTTAGTGTGATGTGCCTTATTGCTTGGCACACACAACCATTGTTCAAAAAAGCACTTTATTCGCTCTCAAATACATTGTGAGCAAAGGATGATACGGCGCGTCATTGTGAACTAGCGGAAGGTGCCAGGAGGCTCATTCCAAGTGTGCCTGACGCAGCTTTGCATCCCGCTCTATCTGCAACAGTTTCAGGTGGCTGAGAAGCACTGCTGTGGAGTTACAGCTAAAATGAGAAAATGTGTTTCTCTCGCTGTGATAATTTATTTCAAGCAACCTATAGGCTTTGTGATAAAAATTTTCTCCTTGTATGGCACATGTGTGCCACGTCCAAAAAAGCACTCCACTCGCTCAAAGAAGGCCTCCGAAGAGCGTTTTGGCACTTATGGAACACATTTAGTGTGATGTGCTTTATTGTTTGGCTCACACAACCATTGTTCAAAAAAGCACTTTATTCGCTCTCAAATACATTGTGAGCAAAGGATGATACGGCGCGTCATTGTGAACTAGCGGAAGGTGCCAAGAGGCTCATTCCAAGTGTTTTTGACGCAGCTTTGCATCTCGTTCTATCTGCAACAGTTTCAGGTGGCTGAGAAGCACTGCTGTGGAGTTACAGCTAAAATGAGAAAATGTGTTTCTCTCGCTGTGATAATGTATTTCAAGCAACCTATTGGCTTTGTGGTAAAAGTTTTCTCCATATATGGCACATGTGTGCCACGTCCAAAAAAGCACTCCACTCGCTCAAAGAAGGCCTCCGAAGAGCGTTTTGGCACTTATGGAACACATTTAGTGTGATGTGCCTTATTTTGGCACACACAACCATTGTTCAAAAAAGCACTTTATTCGCTCTCAAATACATTGTGAGCAAAGGATGATACGGCGCGTCATTGTGAACCAGCGGAAGGTGCCAGGAGGCTCATTCCAAGTGTGCCTGACGCATCGTCGAATCCCGTTCTATCTGCAACAGTTTCAGGTGGCTGAGAAGCACTGCTGTGGAGTTACAGCTAAAATGAGAAAATGTGTTTCTCTCGCTGTGATAATGTATTTCAAGCAACCTATTGGCTTTGTGGTAAAAGTTTTCTCCATATATGGCACATGTGTGCCACGTCCAAAAAAGCACTCCACTCGCTCAAAGAAGGCCTCCGAAGAGCGTTTTGGCACTTATGGAACACATTTAGTGTGATGTGCCTTATTGCTTGGCACACACAACCATTGTTCAAAAAAGCACTTTATTCGCTCTCAAATACATTGTGAGCAAAGGATGATACGGCGCGTCATTGTGAACTAGCGGAAGGTGCCAAGAGGCTCATTCCAAGTGTTTTTGACGCAGCTTTGCATCTCGTTCTATCTGCAACAGTTTCAGGTGGCTGAGAAGCACTGCTGTGGAGTTACAGCTAAAATCAGAAAATGTGTTTCTCTCGCTGTGATAATGTATTTCAAGCAACCTATTGGCTTTGTGGTAAAAGTTTTCTCCATATATGGCACATGTGTGCCACGTCCAAAAAAGCACTCCACTCGCTCAAAGAAGGCCTCCGAAGAGCGTTTTGGCACTTATGGAACACATTTAGTGTGATGTGCCTTATTTTGGCACACACAACCATTGTTCAAAAAAGCACTTTATTCGCTCTCAAATACATTGTGAGCAAAGGATGATACGGCGCGTCATTGTGAACCAGCGGAAGGTGCCAGGAGGCTCATTCCAAGTGTGCCTGACGCATCGTCGAATCCCGTTCTATCTGCAACAGTTTCAGGTGGCTGAGAAGCACTGCTGTGGAGTTACAGCTAAAATGAGAAAATGTGTTTCTCTCGCTGTGATAATGTATTTCAAGCAACCTATTGGCTTTGTGGTAAAAGTTTTCTCCATATATGGCACATGTGTGCCACGTCCAAAAAAGCACTCCACTCGCTCAAAGAAGGCCTCCGAAGAGCGTTTTGGCACTTATGGAACACATTTAGTGTGATGTGCCTTATTGCTTGGCACACACAACCATTGTTCAAAAAAGCACTTTATTCGCTCTCAAATACATTGTGAGCAAAGGATGATACGGCGCGTCATTGTGAACTAGCGGAAGGTGCCAGGAGGCTCATTCCAAGTGTGCCTCACGCATCGTCGCATCCCGTTCTATCTGCAACAGTTTCAGGTGGCTGAGAAGCACTGCTGTGGAGTTACAGCTAAAATGAGAAAATGTGTTTCTCTCGCTGTGATAATGTATTTCAAGCAACCTATTGGCTTTGTGGTAAAAGTTTTCTCCATATATGGCACATGTGTGCCACGTCCAAAAAAGCACTCCACTCGCTCAAAGAAGGCCTCCGAAGAGCGTTTTGGCACTTATGGAACACATTTAGTGTGATGTGCCTTATTTTGGCACACACAACCATTGTTCAAAAAAGCACTTTATTCGCTCTCAAATACATTGTGAGCAAAGGATGATACGGCGCGTCATTGTGAACCAGCGGAAGGTGCCAGGAGGCTCATTCCAAGTGTGCCTGACGCATCGTCGAATCCCGTTCTATCTGCAACAGTTTCACGTGGCTGAGAAGCACTGCTGTGGAGTTACAGCTAAAATGAGAAAATGTGTTCCTCTCGCTGTGATAATGTATTTCAAGCAACCTATAGGCTTTGTGGTAAAATTTTTCTCCATATATGGCACATGTGTGCCACGTCCAAAAAAGCACTCCACTCACTCAAAGAAGGCCTCCGAAGAGCGTTTTGGCACTTATGGAACACATTTAGTGTGATGTGCTTTATTGTTTGGCTCACACAACCATTGTTCAAAAAAGCACTTTATTCGCTCTCAAATACATTGTGAGCAAAGGATGATACGGCGCGTCATTGTGAACCAGCGGAAGGTGCCAGGAAGCTCATTCCAAGTGTTTTTGACGCAGCTTTGCATCTCGTTCTATCTGCAACAGTTTCAGGTGGCTGAGAAGCACTGCTGTGGAGTTACAGCTAAAATGAGAAAATGTGTTTCTCTCGCTGTGATAATGTATTTCAAGCAACCTATTGGCTTTGTGGTAAAAGTTTTCTCCATATATGGCACATGTGTGCCACGTCCAAAAAAGCACTCCACTCGCTCAAAGAAGGCCTCCGAAGAGCGTTTTGGCACTCATGGAACACATTTAGTGTGATGTGCCTTATTTTGGCACACACAACCATTGTTCAAAAAAGCACTTTATTCGCTCTCAAATACATTGTGAGCAAAGGATGATACGGCGCGTCATTGTGAACCAGCGGAAGGTGCCAGGAGGCTCATTCCAAGTGTGCCTGACGCATCGTCGCATCCCGTTCTATCTGCAACAGTTTCACGTGGCTAAGAAGCACTGCTGTGGAGTTACAGCTAAAATGAGAAAATGTGTTCCTCTCGCTGTGATAATGTATTTCAAGCAACCTATAGGCTTTGTGGTAAAATTTTTCTCCATATATGGCACATGTGTGCCACGTCCAAAAAAGCACTCCACTCATTCAGAAAAGAGCGTTTTGGCACTTATGGAACACATTTAGTGTGATGTGCTTTATTGCTTGGCTCACACAACCATTGTTCGAAAATGCACTTTATTCGCTCTCAAACACATTCTGAGCAAAGCATGATACGTCATGTCATTGTGAGCCAGCGGAGGCTCATTCCAAGTGTTCCTGACGCAGCTTCACATCCCGTTCTATCTGCAACAGTTTCAGGTGGCTGAGAAGCACTGCTGTGGAGTTACAGCTAAAATGAGAAAATGTGTTTCTCTCGCTGTGATAATGTATTTCAAGCAACCTATAGGCTTTGTGGTAAAAGTTTTCTCCATATATGGCACATGTGTGCCACGTCCAAAAAAGCACTCCACTCACTCAAAGAAGGCCTCCGAAGAGCGTTTTGGCACTTATGGAACACCTTTAGTGTGATGTGCCTTATTGCTTGGCACACACAACCATTGTTCAAAAAAGCACTTTATTCGCTCTCAAATACATTGTGAGCAAAGGATGATACGGCGCGTCATTGTGAACTAGCGGAAGGTGCCAGGAGGCTCATTCCAAGTGTGCCTGACGCAGCTTTGCATCCCGTTCTATCTGCAACAGTTTCAGGTGGCTGAGAAGCACTGCTGTGGAGTTACAGCTAAAATGAGAAAATGTGTTTCTCTCGCTGTGATAATGTATTTCAAGCAACCTATTGGCTTTGTGGTAAAAGTTTTCTCCATATATGGCACATGTGTGCCACGTCCAAAAAAGCACTCCACTCACTCAAAGAAGGCCTCCGAAAAGCGTTTTGGCACTTATGGAACACATTTAGTGTGATGTGCCTTATTGCTTGGCACACACAACCATTGTTCAAAAAAGCACTTTATTCGCTCTCAAATACATTGTGAGCAAAGGATGATACGGCGCGTCATTGTGAACTAGCGGAAGGTGCCAGGAGGCTCATTCCAAGTGTGCCTGACGCAGCTTTGCATCCCGCTCTATCTGCAACAGTTTCAGGTGGCTGAGAAGCACTGCTGTGGAGTTACAGCTAAAATGAGAAAATGTGTTTCTCTCGCTGTGATAATTTATTTCAAGCAACCTATAGGCTTTGTGATAAAAATTTTCTCCTTGTATGGCACATGTGTGCCACGTCCAAAAAAGCACTCCACTCGCTCAAAGAAGGCCTCCGAAGAGCGTTTTGGCACTTATGGAACACATTTAGTGTGATGTGCTTTATTGTTTGGCTCACACAACCATTGTTCAAAAAAGCACTTTATTCGCTCTCAAATACATTGTGAGCAAAGGATGATACGGCGCGTCATTGTGAACCAGCGGAAGGTGCCAGGAAGCTCATTCCAAGTGTTTTTGACGCAGCTTTGCATCTCGTTCTATCTGCAACAGTTTCAGGTGGCTGAGAAGCACTGCTGTGGAGTTACAGCTAAACTGAGAAAATGTATTTCTCTCGCTGTAATAATGTATTTCAAGCAACCTATTGGCTTTGTGGTAAAAGTTTTCTCCATGTATGGCACATGTGTGCCACGTCCAAAAAAGCACTCCACTCACTCAAAGAAGGCCTCCGAAGAGCGTTTTGGCACTTATGGAACACATTTAGTGTGATGTGCTTTATTGCTTGGCACACACAACCATTGTTCAAAAAAGCACTTTATTCGCTCTCAAATACATTGTGAGCAAAGGATGATACGGCGCGTCATTGTGAACTAGCGGAAGGTGCCAGGAGGCTCATTCCAAGTGTGCCTGACGCAGCTTTGCATCCCGTTCTATCTGCAACAGTTTCAGGTGGCTGAGAAGCACTGCTGTGGAGTTACAGCTAAAATGAGAAAATGTGTTTCTCTCGCTGTGATAATGTATTTCAAGCAACCTATTGGCTTTGTGGTAAAAGTTTTCTCCATATATGGCACATGTGTGCCACGTCCAAAAAAGCACTCCACTCGCTCAAAGAAGGCCTCCGAAGAGCGTTTTGGCACTTATGGAACACATTTAGTGTGATGTGCCTTATTTTGGCACACACAACCATTGTTCAAAAAAGCACTTTATTCGCTCTCAAATACATTGTGAGCAAAGGATGATACGGCGCGTCATTGTGAACCAGCGGAAGGTGCCAGGAGGCTCATTCCAAGTGTGCCTGACGCATCGTCGCATCCCGTTCTATCTGCAACAGTTTCACGTGGCTGAGAAGCACTGCTGTGGAGTTACAGCTAAAATGAGAAAATGTGTTCCTCTCGCTGTGATAATGTATTTCAAGCAACCTATAGGCTTTGTGGTAAAATTTTTCTCCATATATGGCACATGTGTGCCACGTCCAAAAAAGCACTCCACTCATTCAGAAAAGAGCGTTTTGGCACTTATGGAACACATTTAGTGTGATGTGCTTTATTGCTTGGCTCACACAACCATTGTTCGAAAATGCACTTTATTCGCTCTCAAACACATTCTGAGCAAAGCATGATACGTCATGTCATTGTGAGCCAGCGGAGGCTCATTCCAAGTGTTCCTGACGCAGCTTCACATCCCGTTCTATCTGCAACAGTTTCAGGTGGCTGAGAAGCACTGCTGTGGAGTTACAGCTAAAATGAGAAAATGTGTTTCTCTCGCTGTGATAATGTATTTCAAGCAACCTATAGGCTTTGTGGTAAAAGTTTTCTCCATATATGGCACATGTGTGCCACGTCCAAAAACGCACTCCACTCACTCAAAGAAGGCCTCCGAAGAGCGTTTTGGCACTTATGGAACACCTTTAGTGTGATGTGCCTTATTGCTTGGCACACACAACCATTGTTCAAAAAAGCACTTTATTCGCTCTCAAATACATTGTGAGCAAAGGATGATACGGCGCGTCATTGTGAACTAGCGGAAGGTGCCAGGAGGCTCATTCCAAGTGTGCCTGACGAAGCTTTGCATCCCGTTCTATCTGCAACAGTTTCAGGTGGCTGAGAAGCACTGCTGTGGAGTTACAGCTAAAATGAGAAAATGTGTTTCTCTCGCTGTGATAATGTATTTCAAGCAACCTATTGGCTTTGTGGTAAAAGTTTTCTCCATATATGGCACATGTGTGCCACGTCCAAAAAAGCACTCCACTCGCTCAAAGAAGGCCTCCGAAGAGCGTTTTGGCACTTATGGAACACATTTAGTGTGATGTGCCTTATTTTGGCACACACAACCATTGTTCAAAAAAGCACTTTATTCGCTCTCAAATACATTGTGAGCAAAGGATGATACGGCGCGTCATTGTGAACTAGCGGAAGGTGCCAGGAGGCTCATTCCTAGTGTTTTTGACGCAGCTTCGCATCCCGTTCTAGCTGCAACAGTTTCGTGTGGCTGAGAAGCACTGCTGTGGAGTTACAGCTAAAATGAGAAAATGTGTTTCTCTCGCTGTGATAATGTATTTTCAAGCAACCTATAGGCTTTGTGATAAAAATTTTCTCCTTGTATGACACATGTGTGCCACGTCCAAAAAAGCACTCCACTCGCTCAAAGAAGGCCTCCGAAGAGCGTTTTGGCACTTATGGAACACATTTAGTGTGATGTGCTTTATTGTTTGGCTCACACAACCATTGTTCAAAAAAGCACTTTATTCGCTCTCAAATACATTGTGAGCAAAAGATGATACGGCGGGTCATTGTGAACCAGCGGAAGGTGCCAGGAGGCTCATTCCAAGTGTGCCTGACGCAGCTTTGCATCGCGCTCTATCTGCAACAGTTTCAGGTGGCTGAGAAGCACTGCTGTGGAGTTACAGCTAAAATGAGAAAATGTGTTTCTCTCGCTGTGATAATTTATTTCAAGCAACCTATAGGCTTTGTGATAAAAATTTTCTCCTTGTATGGCACATGTGTGCCACGTCCAAAAAAGCACTCCACTCGCTCAAAGAAGGCCTCCGAAGAGCGTTTTGGCACTTATGGAACACATTTAGTGTGATGTGCTTTATTGTTTGGCTCACAAAACCATTGTTCAAAAAAGCACTTTATTCGCTCTCAAATACATTATGAGCAAAGGATGATACGGCGCGTCATTGTGAACTAGCGGAAGGTGCCAAGAGGCTCATTCCAAGTGTTTTTGACGCAGCTTTGCATCTCGTTCTATCTGCAACAGTTTCAGGTGGCTGAGAAGCACTGCTGTGGAGTTACAGCTAAAATCAGAAAATGTGTTTCTCTCGCTGTGATAATTTATTTCAAGCAACCTATAGGCTTTGTGATAAAAATTTTCTCCTTGTATGGCACATGTGTGCCACGTCCAAAAAAGCACTCCACTCGCTCAAAGAAGGCCTCCGAAGAGCGTTTTGGCACTTATGGAACACATTTAGTGTGATGTGCTTTATTGTTTGGCTCACACAACCATTGTTCAAAAAAGCACTTTATTCGCTCTCAAATACATTGTGAGCAAAGGATGATACGGCGCGTCATTGTGAACTAGCGGAAGGTGCCAAGAGGCTCATTCCAAGTGTTTTTGACGCAGCTTTGCATCTCGTTCTATCTGCAACAGTTTCAGGTGGCTGAGAAGCACTGCTGTGGAGTTACAGCTAAAATGAGAAAATGTGTTTCTCTCGCTGTGATAATGTATTTCAAGCAACCTATTGGCTTTGTGGTAAAAGTTTTCTCCATATATGGCACATGTGTGCCACGTCCAAAAAAGCACTCCACTCGCTCAAAGAAGGCCTCCGAAGAGCGTTTTGGCACTTATGGAACACATTTAGTGTGATGTGCCTTATTTTGGCACACACAACCATTGTTCAAAAAAGCACTTTATTCGCTCTCAAATACATTGTGAGCAAAGGATGATACGGCGCGTCATTGTGAACCAGCGGAAGGTGCCAGGAGGCTCATTCCAAGTGTGCCTGACGCATCGTCGAATCCCGTTCTATCTGCAACAGTTTCAGGTGGCTGAGAAGCACTGCTGTGGAGTTACAGCTAAAATGAGAAAATGTGTTTCTCTCGCTGTGATAATGTATTTCAAGCAACCTATTGGCTTTGTGGTAAAAGTTTTCTCCATATATGGCACATGTGTGCCACGTCCAAAAAAGCACTCCACTCGCTCAAAGAAGGCCTCCGAAGAGCGTTTTGGCACTTATGGAACACATTTAGTGTGATGTGCCTTATTGCTGGGCACACACAACCATTGTTCAAAAAAGCACTTTATTCGCTCTCAAATACATTGTGAGCAAAGGATGATACGGCGCGTCATTGTGAACTAGCGGAAGGTGCCAGGAGGCTCATTCCAAGTGTGCCTCACGCATCGTCGCATCCCGTTCTATCTGCAACAGTTTCAGGTGGCTGAGAAGCACTGCTGTGGAGTTACAGCTAAAATGAGAAAATGTGTTTCTCTCGCTGTGATAATGTATTTCAAGCAACCTATTGGCTTTGTGGTAAAAGTTTTCTCCATATATGGCACATGTGTGCCACGTCCAAAAAAGCACTCCACTCGCTCAAAGAAGGCCTCCGAAGAGCGTTTTGGCACTTATGGAACACATTTAGTGTGATGTGCCTTATTTTGGCACACACAACCATTGTTCAAAAAAGCACTTTATTCGCTCTCAAATACATTGTGAGCAAAGGATGATACGGCGCGTCATTGTGAACCAGCGGAAGGTGCCAGGAGGCTCATTCCAAGTGTGCCTGACGCATCGTCGAATCCCGTTCTATCTGCAACAGTTTCACGTGGCTGAGAAGCACTGCTGTGGAGTTACAGCTAAAATGAGAAAATGTGTTCCTCTCGCTGTGATAATGTATTTCAAGCAACCTATAGGCTTTGTGGTAAAATTTTTCTCCATATATGGCACATGTGTGCCACGTCCAAAAAAGCACTCCACTCACTCAAAGAAGGCCTCCGAAGAGCGTTTTGGCACTTATGGAACACATTTAGTGTGATGTGCTTTATTGTTTGGCTCACACAACCATTGTTCAAAAAAGCACTTTATTCGCTCTCAAATACATTGTGAGCAAAGGATGATACGGCGCGTCATTGTGAACCAGCGGAAGGTGCCAGGAAGCTCATTCCAAGTGTTTTTGACGCAGCTTTGCATCTCGTTCTATCTGCAACAGTTTCAGGTGGCTGAGAAGCACTGCTGTGGAGTTACAGCTAAAATGAGAAAATGTGTTTCTCTCGCTGTGATAATGTATTTCAAGCAACCTATTGGCTTTGTGGTAAAAGTTTTCTCCATATATGGCACATGTGTGCCACGTCCAAAAAAGCACTCCACTCGCTCAAAGAAGGCCTCCGAAGAGCGTTTTGGCACTCATGGAACACATTTAGTGTGATGTGCCTTATTTTGGCACACACAACCATTGTTCAAAAAAGCACTTTATTCGCTCTCAAATACATTGTGAGCAAAGGATGATACGGCGCGTCATTGTGAACCAGCGGAAGGTGCCAGGAGGCTCATTCCAAGTGTGCCTGACGCATCGTCGCATCCCGTTCTATCTGCAACAGTTTCACGTGGCTAAGAAGCACTGCTGTGGAGTTACAGCTAAAATGAGAAAATGTGTTCCTCTCGCTGTGATAATGTATTTCAAGCAACCTATAGGCTTTGTGGTAAAATTTTTCTCCATATATGGCACATGTGTGCCACGTCCAAAAAAGCACTCCACTCATTCAGAAAAGAGCGTTTTGGCACTTATGGAACACATTTAGTGTGATGTGCTTTATTGCTTGGCTCACACAACCATTGTTCGAAAATGCACTTTATTCGCTCTCAAACACATTCTGAGCAAAGCATGATACGTCATGTCATTGTGAGCCAGCGGAGGCTCATTCCAAGTGTTCCTGACGCAGCTTCACATCCCGTTCTATCTGCAACAGTTTCAGGTGGCTGAGAAGCACTGCTGTGGAGTTACAGCTAAAATGAGAAAATGTGTTTCTCTCGCTGTGATAATGTATTTCAAGCAACCTATAGGCTTTGTGGTAAAAGTTTTCTCCATATATGGCACATGTGTGCCACGTCCAAAAAAGCACTCCACTCACTCAAAGAAGGCCTCCGAAGAGCGTTTTGGCACTTATGGAACACCTTTAGTGTGATGTGCCTTATTGCTTGGCACACACAACCATTGTTCAAAAAAGCACTTTATTCGCTCTCAAATACATTGTGAGCAAAGGATGATACGGCGCGTCATTGTGAACTAGCGGAAGGTGCCAGGAGGCTCATTCCAAGTGTGCCTGACGCAGCTTTGCATCCCGTTCTATCTGCAACAGTTTCAGGTGGCTGAGAAGCACTGCTGTGGAGTTACAGCTAAAATGAGAAAATGTGTTTCTCTCGCTGTGATAATGTATTTCAAGCAACCTATTGGCTTTGTGGTAAAAGTTTTCTCCATATATGGCACATGTGTGCCACGTCCAAAAAAGCACTCCACTCACTCAAAGAAGGCCTCCGAAAAGCGTTTTGGCACTTATGGAACACATTTAGTGTGATGTGCCTTATTGCTTGGCACACACAACCATTGTTCAAAAAAGCACTTTATTCGCTCTCAAATACATTGTGAGCAAAGGATGATACGGCGCGTCATTGTGAACTAGCGGAAGGTGCCAGGAGGCTCATTCCAAGTGTGCCTGACGCAGCTTTGCATCCCGCTCTATCTGCAACAGTTTCAGGTGGCTGAGAAGCACTGCTGTGGAGTTACAGCTAAAATGAGAAAATGTGTTTCTCTCGCTGTGATAATTTATTTCAAGCAACCTATAGGCTTTGTGATAAAAATTTTCTCCTTGTATGGCACATGTGTGCCACGTCCAAAAAAGCACTCCACTCGCTCAAAGAAGGCCTCCGAAGAGCGTTTTGGCACTTATGGAACACATTTAGTGTGATGTGCTTTATTGTTTGGCTCACACAACCATTGTTCAAAAAAGCACTTTATTCGCTCTCAAATACATTGTGAGCAAAGGATGATACGGCGCGTCATTGTGAACCAGCGGAAGGTGCCAGGAAGCTCATTCCAAGTGTTTTTGACGCAGCTTTGCATCTCGTTCTATCTGCAACAGTTTCAGGTGGCTGAGAAGCACTGCTGTGGAGTTACAGCTAAACTGAGAAAATGTATTTCTCTCGCTGTAATAATGTATTTCAAGCAACCTATTGGCTTTGTGGTAAAAGTTTTCTCCATGTATGGCACATGTGTGCCACGTCCAAAAAAGCACTCCACTCACTCAAAGAAGGCCTCCGAAGAGCGTTTTGGCACTTATGGAACACATTTAGTGTGATGTGCTTTATTGCTTGGCACACACAACCATTGTTCAAAAAAGCACTTTATTCGCTCTCAAATACATTGTGAGCAAAGGATGATACGGCGCGTCATTGTGAACTAGCGGAAGGTGCCAGGAGGCTCATTCCAAGTGTGCCTGACGCAGCTTTGCATCCCGTTCTATCTGCAACAGTTTCAGGTGGCTGAGAAGCACTGCTGTGGAGTTACAGCTAAAATGAGAAAATGTGTTTCTCTCGCTGTGATAATGTATTTCAAGCAACCTATTGGCTTTGTGGTAAAAGTTTTCTCCATATATGGCACATGTGTGCCACGTCCAAAAAAGCACTCCACTCGCTCAAAGAAGGCCTCCGAAGAGCGTTTTGGCACTTATGGAACACATTTAGTGTGATGTGCCTTATTTTGGCACACACAACCATTGTTCAAAAAAGCACTTTATTCGCTCTCAAATACATTGTGAGCAAAGGATGATACGGCGCGTCATTGTGAACCAGCGGAAGGTGCCAGGAGGCTCATTCCAAGTGTGCCTGACGCATCGTCGCATCCCGTTCTATCTGCAACAGTTTCACGTGGCTGAGAAGCACTGCTGTGGAGTTACAGCTAAAATGAGAAAATGTGTTCCTCTCGCTGTGATAATGTATTTCAAGCAACCTATAGGCTTTGTGGTAAAATTTTTCTCCATATATGGCACATGTGTGCCACGTCCAAAAAAGCACTCCACTCATTCAGAAAAGAGCGTTTTGGCACTTATGGAACACATTTAGTGTGATGTGCTTTATTGCTTGGCTCACACAACCATTGTTCGAAAATGCACTTTATTCGCTCTCAAACACATTCTGAGCAAAGCATGATACGTCATGTCATTGTGAGCCAGCGGAGGCTCATTCCAAGTGTTCCTGACGCAGCTTCACATCCCGTTCTATCTGCAACAGTTTCAGGTGGCTGAGAAGCACTGCTGTGGAGTTACAGCTAAAATGAGAAAATGTGTTTCTCTCGCTGTGATAATGTATTTCAAGCAACCTATAGGCTTTGTGGTAAAAGTTTTCTCCATATATGGCACATGTGTGCCACGTCCAAAAACGCACTCCACTCACTCAAAGAAGGCCTCCGAAGAGCGTTTTGGCACTTATGGAACACCTTTAGTGTGATGTGCCTTATTGCTTGGCACACACAACCATTGTTCAAAAAAGCACTTTATTCGCTCTCAAATACATTGTGAGCAAAGGATGATACGGCGCGTCATTGTGAACTAGCGGAAGGTGCCAGGAGGCTCATTCCAAGTGTGCCTGACGAAGCTTTGCATCCCGTTCTATCTGCAACAGTTTCAGGTGGCTGAGAAGCACTGCTGTGGAGTTACAGCTAAAATGAGAAAATGTGTTTCTCTCGCTGTGATAATGTATTTCAAGCAACCTATTGGCTTTGTGGTAAAAGTTTTCTCCATATATGGCACATGTGTGCCACGTCCAAAAAAGCACTCCACTCGCTCAAAGAAGGCCTCCGAAGAGCGTTTTGGCACTTATGGAACACATTTAGTGTGATGTGCCTTATTTTGGCACACACAACCATTGTTCAAAAAAGCACTTTATTCGCTCTCAAATACATTGTGAGCAAAGGATGATACGGCGCGTCATTGTGAACTAGCGGAAGGTGCCAGGAGGCTCATTCCTAGTGTTTTTGACGCAGCTTCGCATCCCGTTCTAGCTGCAACAGTTTCGTGTGGCTGAGAAGCACTGCTGTGGAGTTACAGCTAAAATGAGAAAATGTGTTTCTCTCGCTGTGATAATGTATTTTCAAGCAACCTATAGGCTTTGTGATAAAAATTTTCTCCTTGTATGACACATGTGTGCCACGTCCAAAAAAGCACTCCACTCGCTCAAAGAAGGCCTCCGAAGAGCGTTTTGGCACTTATGGAACACATTTAGTGTGATGTGCTTTATTGTTTGGCTCACACAACCATTGTTCAAAAAAGCACTTTATTCGCTCTCAAATACATTGTGAGCAAAAGATGATACGGCGGGTCATTGTGAACCAGCGGAAGGTGCCAGGAGGCTCATTCCAAGTGTGCCTGACGCAGCTTTGCATCGCGCTCTATCTGCAACAGTTTCAGGTGGCTGAGAAGCACTGCTGTGGAGTTACAGCTAAAATGAGAAAATGTGTTTCTCTCGCTGTGATAATTTATTTCAAGCAACCTATAGGCTTTGTGATAAAAATTTTCTCCTTGTATGGCACATGTGTGCCACGTCCAAAAAAGCACTCCACTCGCTCAAAGAAGGCCTCCGAAGAGCGTTTTGGCACTTATGGAACACATTTAGTGTGATGTGCTTTATTGTTTGGCTCACAAAACCATTGTTCAAAAAAGCACTTTATTCGCTCTCAAATACATTATGAGCAAAGGATGATACGGCGCGTCATTGTGAACTAGCGGAAGGTGCCAAGAGGCTCATTCCAAGTGTTTTTGACGCAGCTTTGCATCTCGTTCTATCTGCAACAGTTTCAGGTGGCTGAGAAGCACTGCTGTGGAGTTACAGCTAAAATCAGAAAATGTGTTTCTCTCGCTGTGATAATGTATTTCAAGCAACCTATTGGCTTTGTGGTAAAAGTTTTCTCCATATATGGCACATGTGTGCCACGTCCAAAAAAGCACTCCACTCGCTCAAAGAAGGCCTCCGAAGAGCGTTTTGGCACTTATGGAACACATTTAGTGTGATGTGCCTTATTTTGGCACACACAACCATTGTTCAAAAAAGCACTTTATTCGCTCTCAAATACATTGTGAGCAAAGGATGATACGGCGCGTCATTGTGAACCAGCGGAAGGTGCCAGGAGGCTCATTCCAAGTGTGCCTGACGCATCGTCGAATCCCGTTCTATCTGCAACAGTTTCAGGTGGCTGAGAAGCACTGCTGTGGAGTTACAGCTAAAATGAGAAAATGTGTTTCTCTCGCTGTGATAATGTATTTCAAGCAACCTATTGGCTTTGTGGTAAAAGTTTTCTCCATATATGGCACATGTGTGCCACGTCCAAAAAAGCACTCCACTCGCTCAAAGAAGGCCTCCGAAGAGCGTTTTGGCACTTATGGAACACATTTAGTGTGATGTGCCTTATTGCTTGGCACACACAACCATTGTTCAAAAAAGCACTTTATTCGCTCTCAAATACATTGTGAGCAAAGGATGATACGGCGCGTCATTGTGAACTAGCGGAAGGTGCCAGGAGGCTCATTCCAAGTGTGCCTCACGCATCGTCGCATCCCGTTCTATCTGCAACAGTTTCAGGTGGCTGAGAAGCACTGCTGTGGAGTTACAGCTAAAATGAGAAAATGTGTTTCTCTCGCTGTGATAATGTATTTCAAGCAACCTATTGGCTTTGTGGTAAAAGTTTTCTCCATATATGGCACATGTGTGCCACGTCCAAAAAAGCACTCCACTCGCTCAAAGAAGGCCTCCGAAGAGCGTTTTGGCACTTATGGAACACATTTAGTGTGATGTGCCTTATTTTGGCACACACAACCATTGTTCAAAAAAGCACTTTATTCGCTCTCAAATACATTGTGAGCAAAGGATGATACGGCGCGTCATTGTGAACCAGCGGAAGGTGCCAGGAGGCTCATTCCAAGTGTGCCTGACGCATCGTCGAATCCCGTTCTATCTGCAACAGTTTCAGGTGGCTGAGAAGCACTGCTGTGGAGTTACAGCTAAAATGAGAAAATGTGTTTCTCTCGCTGTGATAATGTATTTCAAGCAACCTATTGGCTTTGTGGTAAAATTTTTCTCCATATATGGCACATGTGTGCCACGTCCAAAAAAGCACTCCACTCAATCAAAGAAGGCCTCCGAAGAGCGTTTTGGCACTTATGGAACACATTTAGTGTGATGTGCCTTATTGCTTGGCACACACAACCATTGTTCAAAAAAGCACTTTATTCGCTCTCAAATACATTGTGAGCAAAGGATGATACGGCGCGTCATTGTGAACCAGCGGAAGGTGCCAGGAGGCTCATTCCAAGTGTGCCTGACGCATCGTCGCATCCCGTTCTATCTGGAACAGTTTCAGGTGGCTGAGAAGCACTGCTGTGGAGTTACAGCTAAAATGAGAAAATGTGTTTCTCTCGCTGTGATAATGTATTTCAAGCAACCTATAGGCTTTGTGGTAAAAGTTTCTCCATATATGGCACATGTGTGCCACGTCCAAAAAAGCACTCCACTCACTCAAAGAAGGCCTCCGAAGAGCGTTTTGGCACTTATGGAACACATTTAGTGTGATGTGCCTTATTGCTTGGCACACACAACCATTGTTCAAAAAAGCACTTTATTCGCTCTCAAATACATTGTGAGCAAAGGATGATACGGCGCGTCATTGTGAACCAGCGGAAGGTGCCAGGAGGCTCATTCCAAGTGTTTTTGACGCAGCTTTGCATCCCGTTCTATCTGCAACAGTTTCAGGTGGCTGAGAAGCACTGCTGTGGAGTTACAGCTAAAATGAGAAAATGTGTTTCTCTCGCTGTGATAATGTATTTCAAGCAACCTATTGGCTTTGTGGTAAAAGTTTTCTCCATATATGGCACATGTGTGCCACGTCCAAAAAAGCACTCCACTCGCTCAAAGAATGCCTCCGAAGAGCGTTTTGGCACTTATGGAACACATTTAGTGTGATGTGCCTTATTGCTTGGCACACACAACCATTGTTCAAAAAAGCACTTTATTCGCTCTCAAATACATTGTGAGCAAAGGATGATACGGCGCGTCATTGTGAACTAGCGGAAGGTGCCAGGAGGCTCATTCCAAGTGTGCCTGACGCAGCTTTGCATCCCGCTCTATCTGCAACAGTTTCAGGTGGCTGAGAAGCACTGCTGTGGAGTTACAGCTAAAATGAGAAAATGTGTTTCTCTCGCTGTGATAATTTATTTCAAGCAACCTATAGGCTTTGTGATAAAAAATTTTCTCCTTGTATGGCACATGTGTGCCACGTCCAAAAAAGCACTCCACTCGCTCAAAGAAGGCCTCCGAAGAGCGTTTTGGCACTTATGGAACACATTTAGTGTGATGTGCTTTATTGTTTGGCTCACACAACCATTGTTCAAAAAAGCACTTTATTCGCTCTCAAATACATTGTGAGCAAAGGATGATACGGCGCGTCATTGTGAACTAGCGGAAGGTGCCAAGAGGCTCATTCCAAGTGTTTTTGACGCAGCTTTGCATCTCGTTCTATCTGCAACAGTTTCAGGTGGCTGAGAAGCACTGCTGTGGAGTTACAGCTAAAATCAGAAAATGTGTTTCTCTCGCTGTGATAATGTATTTCAAGCAACCTATTGGCTTTGTGGTAAAAGTTTTCTCCATATATGGCACATGTGTGCCACGTCCAAAAAAGCACTCCACTCGCTCAAAGAAGGCCTCCGAAGAGCGTTTTGGCACTTATGGAACACATTTAGTGTGATGTGCCTTATTTTGGCACACACAACCATTGTTCAAAAAAGCACTTTATTCGCTCTCAAATACATTGTGAGCAAAGGATGATACGGCGCGTCATTGTGAACCAGCGGAAGGTGCCAGGAGGCTCATTCCAAGTGTGCCTGACGCATCGTCGAATCCCGTTCTATCTGCAACAGTTTCAGGTGGCTGAGAAGCACTGCTGTGGAGTTACAGCTAAAATGAGAAAATGTGTTTCTCTCGCTGTGATAATGTATTTCAAGCAACCTATTGGCTTTGTGGTAAAATTTTTCTCCATATATGGCACATGTGTGCCACGTCCAAAAAAGCACTCCACTCGCTCAAAGAAGGCCTCCGAAGAGCGTTTTGGCACTTATGGAACACATTTAGTGTGATGTGCCTTATTGCTGGGCACACACAACCATTGTTCAAAAAAGCACTTTATTCGCTCTCAAATACATTGTGAGCAAAGGATGATACGGCGCGTCATTGTGAACTAGCGGAAGGTGCCAGGAGGCTCATTCCAAGTGTGCCTCACGCATCGTCGCATCCCGTTCTATCTGCAACAGTTTCACGTGGCTGAGAAGCACTGCTGTGGAGTTAGAGCTAAGATGAGAAAATGTGTTCCTCTCGCTGTGATAATGTATTTCAAGCAACCTATAGGCTTTGTGGTAAAATTTTTCTCCATATATGGCACATGTGTGCCACGTCCAAAAAAGCACTCCACTCAATCAAAGAAGGCCTCCGAAGAGCGTTTTGGCACTTATGGAACACATTTAGTGTGATGTGCCTTATTGCTTGGCACACACAACCATTGTTCAAAAAAGCACTTTATTCGCTCTCAAATACATTGTGAGCAAAGGATGATACGGCGCGTCATTGTGAACCAGCGGAAGGTGCCAGGAGGCTCATTCCAAGTGTTTTTGACGCAGCTTTGCATCCCGTTCTATCTGCAACAGTTTCAGGTGGCTGAGAAGCACTGCTGTGGAGTTACAGCTAAAATGAGAAAATGTGTTTCTCTCGCTGTGATAATGTATTTCAAGCAACCTATTGGCTTTGTGGTAAAAGTTTTCTCCATATATGGCACATGTGTGCCACGTCCAAAAAAGCACTCCACTCGCTCAAAGAAGGCCTCCGAAGAGCGTTTTGGCACTTATGGAACACATTTAGTGTGATGTGCCTTATTTTGGCACACACAACCATTGTTCAAAAAAGCACTTTATTCGCTCTCAAATACATTGTGAGCAAAGGATGATACGGCGCGTCATTGTGAACCAGCGGAAGGTGCCAGGAGGCTCATTCCAAGTGTGCCTGACGCATCGTCGAATCCCGTTCTATCTGCAACAGTTTCAGGTGGCTGAGAAGCACTGCTGTGGAGTTACAGCTAAAATGAGAAAATGTGTTTCTCTCGCTGTGATAATGTATTTCAAGCAACCTATTGGCTTTGTGGTAAAATTTTTCTCCATATATGGCACATGTGTGCCACGTCCAAAAAAGCACTCCACTCGCTCAAAGAAGGCCTCCGAAGAGCGTTTTGGCACTTATGGAACACATTTAGTGTGATGTGCCTTATTGCTGGGCACACACAACCATTGTTCAAAAAAGCACTTTATTCGCTCTCAAATACATTGTGAGCAAAGGATGATACGGCGCGTCATTGTGAACTAGCGGAAGGTGCCAGGAGGCTCATTCCAAGTGTGCCTCACGCATCGTCGCATCCCGTTCTATCTGCAACAGTTTCACGTGGCTGAGAAGCACTGCTGTGGAGTTAGAGCTAAGATGAGAAAATGTGTTCCTCTCGCTGTGATAATGTATTTCAAGCAACCTATAGGCTTTGTGGTAAAATTTTTCTCCATATATGGCACATGTGTGCCACGTCCAAAAAAGCACTCCACTCAATCAAAGAAGGCCTCCGAAGAGCGTTTTGGCACTTATGGAACACATTTAGTGTGATGTGCCTTATTGCTTGGCACACACAACCATTGTTCAAAAAAGCACTTTATTCGCTCTCAAATACATTGTGAGCAAAGGATGATACGGCGCGTCATTGTGAACCAGCGGAAGGTGCCAGGAGGCTCATTCCAAGTGTTTTTGACGCAGCTTTGCATCCCGTTCTATCTGCAACAGTTTCAGGTGGCTGAGAAGCACTGCTGTGGAGTTACAGCTAAAATGAGAAAATGTGTTTCTCTCGCTGTGATAATGTATTTTCAAGCAACCTATAGGCTTTGTGATAAAAATTTTCTCCTTGTATGACACATGTGTGCCACGTCCAAAAAAGCACTCCACTCGCTCAAAGAAGGCCTCCGAAGAGCGTTTTGGCACTTATGGAACACATTTAGTGTGATGTGCTTTATTGTTTGGCTCACACAACCATTGTTAAAAAAAGCACTTTATTCGCTCTCAAATACATTGTGAGCAAAGGATGATACGGCGCGTCATTGTGAACCAGCGGAAGGTGCCAGGAGGCTCATTCCAAGTGTGCCTGACGCATCGTCGCATCCCGTTCTATCTGCAACAGTTTCACGTGGCTGAGAAGCACTGCTGTGGAGTTACAGCTAAAATGAGAAAATGTGTTCCTCTCGCTGTGATAATGTATTTCAAGCAACCTATAGGCTTTGTGGTAAAAGTTTCTCCATATATGGCACATGTGTGCCACGTCCAAAAAAGCACTCCACTCACTCAAAGAAGGCCTCCGAAGAGCGTTTTGGCACTTATGGAACACATTTAGTGTGATGTGCCTTATTGCTTGGCACACACAACCATTGTTCAAAAAAGCACTTTATTCGCTCTCAAATACATTGTGAGCAAAGGATGATACGGCGCGTCATTGTGAACCAGCGGAAGGTGCCAGGAGGCTCATTCCAAGTGTTTTTGACGCAGCTTTGCATCCCGTTCTATCTGCAACAGTTTCAGGTGGCTGAGAAGCACTGCTGTGGAGTTACAGCTAAAATGAGAAAATGTGTTTCTCTCGCTGTGATAATGTATTTCAAGCAACCTATTGGCTTTGTGGTAAAAGTTTTCTCCATATATGGCACATGTGTGCCACGTCCAAAAAAGCACTCCACTCGCTCAAAGAAGGCCTCCGAAGAGCGTTTTGGCACTTATGGAACACATTTAGTGTGATGTGCCTTATTGCTTGGCACACACAACCATTGTTCAAAAAAGCACTTTATTCGCTCTCAAATACATTGTGAGCAAAGGATGATACGGCGCGTCATTGTGAACTAGCGGAAGGTGCCAGGAGGCTCATTCCAAGTGTGCCTGACGCAGCTTTGCATCCCGCTCTATCTGCAACAGTTTCAGGTGGCTGAGAAGCACTGCTGTGGAGTTACAGCTAAAATGAGAAAATGTGTTTCTCTCGCTGTGATAATTTATTTCAAGCAACCTATAGGCTTTGTGATAAAAATTTTCTCCTTGTATGGCACATGTGTGCCACGTCCAAAAAAGCACTCCACTCGCTCAAAGAAGGCCTCCGAAGAGCGTTTTGGCACTTATGGAACACATTTAGTGTGATGTGCTTTATTGTTTGGCTCACACAACCATTGTTCAAAAAAGCACTTTATTCGCTCTCAAATACATTGTGAGCAAAGGATGATACGGCGCGTCATTGTGAACTAGCGGAAGGTGCCAAGAGGCTCATTCCAAGTGTTTTTGACGCAGCTTTGCATCTCGTTCTATCTGCAACAGTTTCAGGTGGCTGAGAAGCACTGCTGTGGAGTTACAGCTAAAATCAGAAAATGTGTTTCTCTCGCTGTGATAATGTATTTCAAGCAACCTATTGGCTTTGTGGTAAAAGTTTTCTCCATATATGGCACATGTGTGCCACGTCCAAAAAAGCACTCCACTCGCTCAAAGAAGGCCTCCGAAGAGCGTTTTGGCACTTATGGAACACATTTAGTGTGATGTGCCTTATTTTGGCACACACAACCTTTGTTCAAAAAAGCACTTTATTCGCTCTCAAATACATTGTGAGCAAAGGATGATACGGCGCGTCATTGTGAACCAGCGGAAGGTGCCAGGAGGCTCATTCCAAGTGTGCCTGACGCATCGTCGAATCCCGTTCTATCTGCAACAGTTTCAGGTGGCTGAGAAGCACTGCTGTGGAGTTACAGCTAAAATGAGAAAATGTGTTTCTCTCGCTGTGATAATGTATTTCAAGCAACCTATTGGCTTTGTGGTAAAATTTTTCTCCATATATGGCACATGTGTGCCACGTCCAAAAAAGCACTCCACTCGCTCAAAGAAGGCCTCCGAAGAGCGTTTTGGCACTTATGGAACACATTTAGTGTGATGTGCCTTATTTTGGCACACACAACCATTGTTCAAAAAAGCACTTTATTCGCTCTCAAATACATTGTGAGCAAAGGATGATACGGCGCGTCATTGTGAACCAGCGGAAGGTGCCAGGAGGCTCATTCCAAGTGTGCCTGACGCATCGTCGAATCCCGTTCTATCTGCAACAGTTTCAGGTGGCTGAGAAGCACTGCTGTGGAGTTACAGCTAAAATGAGAAAATGTGTTTCTCTCGCTGTGATAATGTATTTCAAGCAACCTATTGGCTTTGTGGTAAAAGTTTTCTCCATATATGGCACATGTGTGCCACGTCCAAAAA
The DNA here is from genome assembly GCF_030265055.1 of Doryrhamphus excisus. Taxonomy (NCBI): domain Eukaryota; kingdom Metazoa; phylum Chordata; class Actinopteri; order Syngnathiformes; family Syngnathidae; genus Doryrhamphus; species Doryrhamphus excisus. The sequence goes on from NC_080468.1 coordinate 10,946,014, forward strand.
AGCACTCCACTCGCTCAAAGAAGGCCTCCGAAGAGCGTTTTGGCACTTATGGAACACATTTAGTGTGATGTGCCTTATTGCTTGGCACACACAACCATTGTTCAAAAAAGCACTTTATTCGCTCTCAAATACATTGTGAGCAAAGGATGATACGGCGCGTCATTGTGAACTAGCGGAAGGTGCCAGGAGGCTCATTCCAAGTGTGCCTGACGCAGCTTTGCATCCCGCTCTATCTGCAACAGTTTCAGGTGGCTGAGAAGCACTGCTGTGGAGTTACAGCTAAAATGAGAAAATGTGTTTCTCTCGCTGTGATAATTTATTTCAAGCAACCTATAGGCTTTGTGATAAAAATTTTCTCCTTGTATGGCACATGTGTGCCACGTCCAAAAAAGCACTCCACTCGCTCAAAGAAGGCCTCCGAAGAGCGTTTTGGCACTTATGGAACACATTTAGTGTGATGTGCTTTATTGTTTGGCTCACACAACCATTGTTCAAAAAAGCACTTTATTCGCTCTCAAATACATTGTGAGCAAAGGATGATACGGCGCGTCATTGTGAACTAGCGGAAGGTGCCAAGAGGCTCATTCCAAGTGTTTTTGACGCAGCTTTGCATCTCGTTCTATCTGCAACAGTTTCAGGTGGCTGAGAAGCACTGCTGTGGAGTTACAGCTAAAATCAGAAAATGTGTTTCTCTCGCTGTGATAATGTATTTCAAGCAACCTATTGGCTTTGTGGTAAAAGTTTTCTCCATATATGGCACATGTGTGCCACGTCCAAAAAAGCACTCCACTCGCTCAAAGAAGGCCTCCGAAGAGCGTTTTGGCACTTATGGAACACATTTAGTGTGATGTGCCTTATTTTGGCACACACAACCATTGTTCAAAAAAGCACTTTATTCGCTCTCAAATACATTGTGAGCAAAGGATGATACGGCGCGTCATTGTGAACCAGCGGAAGGTGCCAGGAGGCTCATTCCAAGTGTGCCTGACGCATCGTCGAATCCCGTTCTATCTGCAACAGTTTCAGGTGGCTGAGAAGCACTGCTGTGGAGTTACAGCTAAAATGAGAAAATGTGTTTCTCTCGCTGTGATAATGTATTTCAAGCAACCTATTGGCTTTGTGGTAAAATTTTTCTCCATATATGGCACATGTGTGCCACGTCCAAAAAAGCACTCCACTCGCTCAAAGAAGGCCTCCGAAGAGCGTTTTGGCACTTATGGAACACATTTAGTGTGATGTGCCTTATTGCTTGGCACACACAACCATTGTTCAAAAAAGCACTTTATTCGCTCTCAAATACATTGTGAGCAAAGGATGATACGGCGCGTCATTGTGAACTAGCGGAAGGTGCCAGGAGGCTCATTCCAAGTGTGCCTCACGCATCGTCGCATCCCGTTCTATCTGCAACAGTTTCAGGTGGCTGAGAAGCACTGCTGTGGAGTTACAGCTAAAATGAGAAAATGTGTTTCTCTCGCTGTGATAATGTATTTCAAGCAACCTATTGGCTTTGTGGTAAAAGTTTTCTCCATATATGGCACAAGTGTGCCACGTCCAAAAAAGCACTCCACTCGCTCAAAGAAGGCCTCCGAAGAGCGTTTTGGCACTTATGGAACACATTTAGTGTGATGTGCCTTATTTTGGCACACACAACCATTGTTCAAAAAAGCACTTTATTCGCTCTCAAATACATTGTGAGCAAAGGATGATACGGCGCGTCATTGTGAACCAGCGGAAGGTGCCAGGAGGCTCATTCCAAGTGTGCCTGACGCATCGTCGAATCCCGTTCTATCTGCAACAGTTTCAGGTGGCTGAGAAGCACTGCTGTGGAGTTACAGCTAAAATGAGAAAATGTGTTTCTCTCGCTGTGATAATGTATTTCAAGCAACCTATTGGCTTTGTGGTAAAATTTTTCTCCATATATGGCACATGTGTGCCACGTCCAAAAAAGCACTCCACTCGCTCAAAGAAGGCCTCCGAAGAGCGTTTTGGCACTTATGGAACACATTTAGTGTGATGTGCCTTATTGCTGGGCACACACAACCATTGTTCAAAAAAGCACTTTATTCGCTCTCAAATACATTGTGAGCAAAGGATGATACGGCGCGTCATTGTGAACTAGCGGAAGGTGCCAGGAGGCTCATTCCAAGTGTGCCTCACGCATCGTCGCATCCCGTTCTATCTGCAACAGTTTCACGTGGCTGAGAAGCACTGCTGTGGAGTTAGAGCTAAGATGAGAAAATGTGTTCCTCTCGCTGTGATAATGTATTTCAAGCAACCTATAGGCTTTGTGGTAAAATTTTTCTCCATATATGGCACATGTGTGCCACGTCCAAAAAAGCACTCCACTCAATCAAAGAAGGCCTCCGAAGAGCGTTTTGGCACTTATGGAACACATTTAGTGTGATGTGCCTTATTGCTTGGCACACACAACCATTGTTCAAAAAAGCACTTTATTCGCTCTCAAATACATTGTGAGCAAAGGATGATACGGCGCGTCATTGTGAACCAGCGGAAGGTGCCAGGAGGCTCATTCCAAGTGTTTTTGACGCAGCTTTGCATCCCGTTCTATCTGCAACAGTTTCAGGTGGCTGAGAAGCACTGCTGTGGAGTTACAGCTAAAATGAGAAAATGTGTTTCTCTCGCTGTGATAATGTATTTTCAAGCAACCTATAGGCTTTGTGATAAAAATTTTCTCCTTGTATGACACATGTGTGCCACGTCCAAAAAAGCACTCCACTCGCTCAAAGAAGGCCTCCGAAGAGCGTTTTGGCACTTATGGAACACATTTAGTGTGATGTGCTTTATTGTTTGGCTCACACAACCATTGTTCAAAAAAGCACTTTATTCGCTCTCAAATACATTGTGAGCAAAGGATGATACGGCGCGTCATTGTGAACTAGCGGAAGGTGCCAAGAGGCTCATTCCAAGTGTTTTTGACGCAGCTTTGCATCTCGTTCTATCTGCAACAGTTTCAGGTGGCTGAGAAGCACTGCTGTGGAGTTACAGCTAAAATCAGAAAATGTGTTTCTCTCGCTGTGATAATGTATTTCAAGCAACCTATTGGCTTTGTGGTAAAAGTTTTCTCCATATATGGCACATGTGTGCCACGTCCAAAAAAGCACTCCACTCGCTCAAAGAAGGCCTCCGAAGAGCGTTTTGGCACTTATGGAACACATTTAGTGTGATGTGCCTTATTTTGGCACACACAACCATTGTTCAAAAAAGCACTTTATTCGCTCTCAAATACATTGTGAGCAAAGGATGATACGGCGCGTCATTGTGAACCAGCGGAAGGTGCCAGGAGGCTCATTCCAAGTGTGCCTGACGCATCGTCGAATCCCGTTCTATCTGCAACAGTTTCAGGTGGCTGAGAAGCACTGCTGTGGAGTTACAGCTAAAATGAGAAAATGTGTTTCTCTCGCTGTGATAATGTATTTCAAGCAACCTATTGGCTTTGTGGTAAAATTTTTCTCCATATATGGCACATGTGTGCCACGTCCAAAAAAGCACTCCACTCGCTCAAAGAAGGCCTCCGAAGAGCGTTTTGGCACTTATGGAACACATTTAGTGTGATGTGCCTTATTGCTTGGCACACACAACCATTGTTCAAAAAAGCACTTTATTCGCTCTCAAATACATTGTGAGCAAAGGATGATACGGCGCGTCATTGTGAACTAGCGGAAGGTGCCAGGAGGCTCATTCCAAGTGTGCCTCACGCATCGTCGCATCCCGTTCTATCTGCAACAGTTTCAGGTGGCTGAGAAGCACTGCTTTGGAGTTACAGCTAAAATGAGAAAATGTGTTTCTCTCGCTGTGATAATGTATTTCAAGCAACCTATTGGCTTTGTGGTAAAAGTTTTCTCCATATATGGCACATGTGTGCCACGTCCAAAAAAGCACTCCACTCGCTCAAAGAAGGCCTCCGAAGAGCGTTTTGGCACTTATGGAACACATTTAGTGTGATGTGCCTTATTTTGGCACACACAACCATTGTTCAAAAAAGCACTTTATTCGCTCTCAAATACATTGTGAGCAAAGGATGATACGGCGCGTCATTGTGAACCAGCGGAAGGTGCCAGGAGGCTCATTCCAAGTGTGCCTGACGCATCGTCGAATCCCGTTCTATCTGCAACAGTTTCAGGTGGCTGAGAAGCACTGCTGTGGAGTTACAGCTAAAATGAGAAAATGTGTTTCTCTCGCTGTGATAATGTATTTCAAGCAACCTATTGGCTTTGTGGTAAAATTTTTCTCCATATATGGCACATGTGTGCCACGTCCAAAAAAGCACTCCACTCGCTCAAAGAAGGCCTCCGAAGAGCGTTTTGGCACTTATGGAACACATTTAGTGTGATGTGCCTTATTGCTGGGCACACACAACCATTGTTCAAAAAAGCACTTTATTCGCTCTCAAATACATTGTGAGCAAAGGATGATACGGCGCGTCATTGTGAACTAGCGGAAGGTGCCAGGAGGCTCATTCCAAGTGTGCCTCACGCATCGTCGCATCCCGTTCTATCTGCAACAGTTTCACGTGGCTGAGAAGCACTGCTGTGGAGTTAGAGCTAAGATGAGAAAATGTGTTCCTCTCGCTGTGATAATGTATTTCAAGCAACCTATAGGCTTTGTGGTAAAATTTTTCTCCATATATGGCACATGTGTGCCACGTCCAAAAAAGCACTCCACTCAATCAAAGAAGGCCTCCGAAGAGCGTTTTGGCACTTATGGAACACATTTAGTGTGATGTGCCTTATTGCTTGGCACACACAACCATTGTTCAAAAAAGCACTTTATTCGCTCTCAAATACATTGTGAGCAAAGGATGATACGGCGCGTCATTGTGAACCAGCGGAAGGTGCCAGGAGGCTCATTCCAAGTGTTTTTGACGCAGCTTTGCATCCTGTTCTATCTGCAACAGTTTCAGGTGGCTGAGAAGCACTGCTGTGGAGTTACAGCTAAAATGAGAAAATGTGTTTCTCTCGCTGTGATAATGTATTTTCAAGCAACCTATAGGCTTTGTGATAAAAATTTTCTCCTTGTATGACACATGTGTGCCACGTCCAAAAAAGCACTCCACTCGCTCAAAGAAGGCCTCCGAAGAGCGTTTTGGCACTTATGGAACACATTTAGTGTGATGTGCTTTATTGTTTGGCTCACACAACCATTGTTCAAAAAAGCACTTTATTCGCTCTCAAATACATTGTGAGCAAAGGATGATACGGCGCGTCATTGTGAACTAGCGGAAGGTGCCAAGAGGCTCATTCCAAGTGTTTTTGACGCAGCTTTGCATCTCGTTCTATCTGCAACAGTTTCAGGTGGCTGAGAAGCACTGCTGTGGAGTTACAGCTAAAATCAGAAAATGTGTTTCTCTCGCTGTGATAATGTATTTCAAGCAACCTATTGGCTTTGTGGTAAAAGTTTTCTCCATATATGGCACATGTGTGCCACGTCCAAAAAAGCACTCCACTCGCTCAAAGAAGGCCTCCGAAGAGCGTTTTGGCACTTATGGAACACATTTAGTGTGATGTGCCTTATTTTGGCACACACAACCATTGTTCAAAAAAGCACTTTATTCGCTCTCAAATACATTGTGAGCAAAGGATGATACGGCGCGTCATTGTGAACCAGCGGAAGGTGCCAGGAGGCTCATTCCAAGTGTGCCTGACGCATCGTCGAATCCCGTTCTATCTGCAACAGTTTCAGGTGGCTGAGAAGCACTGCTGTGGAGTTACAGCTAAAATGAGAAAATGTGTTTCTCTCGCTGTGATAATGTATTTCAAGCAACCTATTGGCTTTGTGGTAAAATTTTTCTCCATATATGGCACATGTGTGCCACGTCCAAAAAAGCACTCCACTCGCTCAAAGAAGGCCTCCGAAGAGCGTTTTGGCACTTATGGAACACATTTAGTGTGATGTGCCTTATTGCTTGGCACACACAACCATTGTTCAAAAAAGCACTTTATTCGCTCTCAAATACATTGTGAGCAAAGGATGATACGGCGCGTCATTGTGAACTAGCGGAAGGTGCCAGGAGGCTCATTCCAAGTGTGCCTCACGCATCGTCGCATCCCGTTCTATCTGCAACAGTTTCAGGTGGCTGAGAAGCACTGCTGTGGAGTTACAGCTAAAATGAGAAAATGTGTTTCTCTCGCTGTGATAATGTATTTCAAGCAACCTATTGGCTTTGTGGTAAAAGTTTTCTCCATATATGGCACATGTGTGCCACGTCCAAAAAAGCACTCCACTCGCTCAAAGAAGGCCTCCGAAGAGCGTTTTGGCACTTATGGAACACATTTAGTGTGATGTGCCTTATTTTGGCACACACAACCATTGTTCAAAAAAGCACTTTATTCGCTCTCAAATACATTGTGAGCAAAGGATGATACGGCGCGTCATTGTGAACCAGCGGAAGGTGCCAGGAGGCTCATTCCAAGTGTGCCTGACGCATCGTCGAATCCCGTTCTATCTGCAACAGTTTCAGGTGGCTGAGAAGCACTGCTGTGGAGTTACAGCTAAAATGAGAAAATGTGTTTCTCTCGCTGTGATAATGTATTTCAAGCAACCTATTGGCTTTGTGGTAAAATTTTTCTCCATATATGGCACATGTGTGCCACGTCCAAAAAAGCACTCCACTCGCTCAAAGAAGGCCTCCGAAGAGCGTTTTGGCACTTATGGAACACATTTAGTGTGATGTGCCTTATTGCTGGGCACACACAACCATTGTTCAAAAAAGCACTTTATTCGCTCTCAAATACATTGTGAGCAAAGGATGATACGGCGCGTCATTGTGAACTAGCGGAAGGTGCCAGGAGGCTCATTCCAAGTGTGCCTCACGCATCGTCGCATCCCGTTCTATCTGCAACAGTTTCACGTGGCTGAGAAGCACTGCTGTGGAGTTAGAGCTAAGATGAGAAAATGTGTTCCTCTCGCTGTGATAATGTATTTCAAGCAACCTATAGGCTTTGTGGTAAAATTTTTCTCCATATATGGCACATGTGTGCCACGTCCAAAAAAGCACTCCACTCAATCAAAGAAGGCCTCCGAAGAGCGTTTTGGCACTTATGGAACACATTTAGTGTGATGTGCCTTATTGCTTGGCACACACAACCATTGTTCAAAAAAGCACTTTATTCGCTCTCAAATACATTGTGAGCAAAGGATGATACGGCGCGTCATTGTGAACCAGCGGAAGGTGCCAGGAGGCTCATTCCAAGTGTTTTTGACGCAGCTTTGCATCCTGTTCTATCTGCAACAGTTTCAGGTGGCTGAGAAGCACTGCTGTGGAGTTACAGCTAAAATGAGAAAATGTGTTTCTCTCGCTGTGATAATGTATTTTCAAGCAACCTATAGGCTTTGTGATAAAAATTTTCTCCTTGTATGACACATGTGTGCCACGTCCAAAAAAGCACTCCACTCGCTCAAAGAAGGCCTCCGAAAAGCGTTTTGGCACTTATGGAACACATTTAGTGTGATGTGCTTTATTGTTTGGCTCACACAACCATTGTTCAAAAAAGCACTTTATTCGCTCTCAAATACATTGTGAGCAAAGGATGATACGGCGCGTCATTGTGAACTAGCGGAAGGTGCCAAGAGGCTCATTCCAAGTGTTTTTGACGCAGCTTTGCATCTCGTTCTATCTGCAACAGTTTCAGGTGGCTGAGAAGCACTGCTGTGGAGTTACAGCTAAAATCAGAAAATGTGTTTCTCTCGCTGTGATAATGTATTTCAAGCAACCTATTGGCTTTGTGGTAAAAGTTTTCGCCATATATGGCACATGTGTGCCACGTCCAAAAAAGCACTCCACTCGCTCAAAGAAGGCCTCCGAAGAGCGTTTTGGCACTTATGGAACACATTTAGTGTGATGTGCCTTATTTTGGCACACACAACCATTGTTCAAAAAAGCACTTTATTCGCTCTCAAATACATTGTGAGCAAAGGATGATACGGCGCGTCATTGTGAACCAGCGGAAGGTGCCAGGAGGCTCATTCCAAGTGTGCCTGACGCATCGTCGAATCCCGTTCTATCTGCAACAGTTTCAGGTGGCTGAGAAGCACTGCTGTGGAGTTACAGCTAAAATGAGAAAATGTGTTTCTCTCGCTGTGATAATGTATTTCAAGCAACCTATTGGCTTTGTGGTAAAATTTTTCTCCATATATGGCACATGTGTGCCACGTCCAAAAAAGCACTCCACTCGCTCAAAGAAGGCCTCCGAAGAGCGTTTTGGCACTTATGGAACACATTTAGTGTGATGTGCCTTATTGCTTGGCACACACAACCATTGTTCAAAAAAGCACTTTATTCGCTCTCAAATACATTGTGAGCAAAGGATGATACGGCGCGTCATTGTGAACTAGCGGAAGGTGCCAGGAGGCTCATTCCAAGTGTGCCTCACGCATCGTCGCATCCCGTTCTATCTGCAACAGTTTCAGGTGGCTGAGAAGCACTGCTGTGGAGTTACAGCTAAAATGAGAAAATGTGTTTCTCTCGCTGTGATAATGTATTTCAAGCAACCTATTGGCTTTGTGGTAAAAGTTTTCTCCATATATGGCACATGTGTGCCACGTCCAAAAAAGCACTCCACTCGCTCAAAGAAGGCCTCCGAAGAGCGTTTTGGCACTTATGGAACACATTTAGTGTGATGTGCCTTATTTTGGCACACACAACCATTGTTCAAAAAAGCACTTTATTCGCTCTCAAATACATTGTGAGCAAAGGATGATACGGCGCGTCATTGTGAACCAGCGGAAGGTGCCAGGAGGCTCATTCCAAGTGTGCCTGACGCATCGTCGAATCCCGTTCTATCTGCAACAGTTTCAGGTGGCTGAGAAGCACTGCTGTGGAGTTACAGCTAAAATGAGAAAATGTGTTTCTCTCGCTGTGATAATGTATTTCAAGCAACCTATTGGCTTTGTGGTAAAATTTTTCTCCATATATGGCACATGTGTGCCACGTCCAAAAAAGCACTCCACTCGCTCAAAGAAGGCCTCCGAAGAGCGTTTTGGCACTTATGGAACACATTTAGTGTGATGTGCCTTATTGCTGGGCACACACAACCATTGTTCAAAAAAGCACTTTATTCGCTCTCAAATACATTGTGAGCAAAGGATGATACGGCGCGTCATTGTGAACTAGCGGAAGGTGCCAGGAGGCTCATTCCAAGTGTGCCTCACGCATCGTCGCATCCCGTTCTATCTGCAACAGTTTCACGTGGCTGAGAAGCACTGCTGTGGAGTTAGAGCTAAGATGAGAAAATGTGTTCCTCTCGCTGTGATAATGTATTTCAAGCAACCTATAGGCTTTGTGGTAAAATTTTTCTCCATATATGGCACATGTGTGCCACGTCCAAAAAAGCACTCCACTCAATCAAAGAAGGCCTCCGAAGAGCGTTTTGGCACTTATGGAACACATTTAGTGTGATGTGCCTTATTGCTTGGCACACACAACCATTGTTCAAAAAAGCACTTTATTCGCTCTCAAATACATTGTGAGCAAAGGATGATACGGCGCGTCATTGTGAACCAGCGGAAGGTGCCAGGAGGCTCATTCCAAGTGTTTTTGACGCAGCTTTGCATCCTGTTCTATCTGCAACAGTTTCAGGTGGCTGAGAAGCACTGCTGTGGAGTTACAGCTAAAATGAGAAAATGTGTTTCTCTCGCTGTGATAATGTATTTTCAAGCAACCTATAGGCTTTGTGATAAAAATTTTCTCCTTGTATGACACATGTGTGCCACGTCCAAAAAAGCACTCCACTCGCTCAAAGAAGGCCTCCGAAGAGCGTTTTGGCACTTATGGAACACATTTAGTGTGATGTGCTTTATTGTTTGGCTCACACAACCATTGTTCAAAAAAGCACTTTATTCGCTCTCAAATACATTGTGAGCAAAGGATGATACGGCGCGTCATTGTGAACTAGCGGAAGGTGCCAAGAGGCTCATTCCAAGTGTTTTTGACGCAGCTTTGCATCTCGTTCTATCTGCAACAGTTTCAGGTGGCTGAGAAGCACTGCTGTGGAGTTACAGCTAAAATCAGAAAATGTGTTTCTCTCGCTGTGATAATGTATTTCAAGCAACCTATTGGCTTTGTGGTAAAAGTTTTCTCCATATATGGCACATGTGTGCCACGTCCAAAAAAGCACTCCACTCGCTCAAAGAAGGCCTCCGAAGAGCGTTTTGGCACTTATGGAACACATTTAGTGTGATGTGCCTTATTTTGGCACACACAACCATTGTTCAAAAAAGCACTTTATTCGCTCTCAAATACATTGTGAGCAAAGGATGATACGGCGCGTCATTGTGAACCAGCGGAAGGTGCCAGGAGGCTCATTCCAAGTGTGCCTGACGCATCGTCGAATCCCGTTCTATCTGCAACAGTTTCAGGTGGCTGAGAAGCACTGCTGTGGAGTTACAGCTAAAATGAGAAAATGTGTTTCTCTCGCTGTGATAATGTATTTCAAGCAACCTATTGGCTTTGTGGTAAAATTTTTCTCCATATATGGCACATGTGTGCCACGTCCAAAAAAGCACTCCACTCGCTCAAAGAAGGCCTCCGAAGAGCGTTTTGGCACTTATGGAACACATTTAGTGTGATGTGCCTTATTGCTTGGCACACACAACCATTGTTCAAAAAAGCACTTTATTCGCTCTCAAATACATTGTGAGCAAAGGATGATACGGCGCGTCATTGTGAACTAGCGGAAGGTGCCAGGAGGCTCATTCCAAGTGTGCCTCACGCATCGTCGCATCCCGTTCTATCTGCAACAGTTTCAGGTGGCTGAGAAGCACTGCTGTGGAGTTACAGCTAAAATGAGAAAATGTGTTTCTCTCGCTGTGATAATGTATTTCAAGCAACCTATTGGCTTTGTGGTAAAAGTTTTCTCCATATATGGCACATGTGTGCCACGTCCAAAAAAGCACTCCACTCGCTCAAAGAAGGCCTCCGAAGAGCGTTTTGGCACTTATGGAACACATTTAGTGTGATGTGCCTTATTTTGGCACACACAACCATTGTTCAAAAAAGCACTTTATTCGCTCTCAAATACATTGTGAGCAAAGGATGATACGGCGCGTCATTGTGAACCAGCGGAAGGTGCCAGGAGGCTCATTCCAAGTGTGCCTGACGCATCGTCGAATCCCGTTCTATCTGCAACAGTTTCAGGTGGCTGAGAAGCACTGCTGTGGAGTTACAGCTAAAATGAGAAAATGTGTTTCTCTCGCTGTGATAATGTATTTCAAGCAACCTATTGGCTTTGTGGTAAAATTTTTCTCCATATATGGCACATGTGTGCCACGTCCAAAAAAGCACTCCACTCGCTCAAAGAAGGCCTCCGAAGAGCGTTTTGGCACTTATGGAACACATTTAGTGTGATGTGCCTTATTGCTGGGCACACACAACCATTGTTCAAAAAAGCACTTTATTCGCTCTCAAATACATTGTGAGCAAAGGATGATACGGCGCGTCATTGTGAACTAGCGGAAGGTGCCAGGAGGCTCATTCCAAGTGTGCCTCACGCATCGTCGCATCCCGTTCTATCTGCAACAGTTTCACGTGGCTGAGAAGCACTGCTGTGGAGTTAGAGCTAAGATGAGAAAATGTGTTCCTCTCGCTGTGATAATGTATTTCAAGCAACCTATAGGCTTTGTGGTAAAATTTTTCTCCATATATGGCACATGTGTGCCACGTCCAAAAAAGCACTCCACTCAATCAAAGAAGGCCTCCGAAGAGCGTTTTGGCACTTATGGAACACATTTAGTGTGATGTGCCTTATTGCTTGGCACACACAACCATTGTTCAAAAAAGCACTTTATTCGCTCTCAAATACATTGTGAGCAAAGGATGATACGGCGCGTCATTGTGAACCAGCGGAAGGTGCCAGGAGGCTCATTCCAAGTGTTTTTGACGCAGCTTTGCATCCTGTTCTATCTGCAACAGTTTCAGGTGGCTGAGAAGCACTGCTGTGGAGTTACAGCTAAAATGAGAAAATGTGTTTCTCTCGCTGTGATAATGTATTTTCAAGCAACCTATAGGCTTTGTGATAAAAATTTTCTCCTTGTATGACACATGTGTGCCACGTCCAAAAAAGCACTCCACTCGCTCAAAGAAGGCCTCCGAAGAGCGTTTTGGCACTTATGGAACACATTTAGTGTGATGTGCTTTATTGTTTGGCTCACACAACCATTGTTCAAAAAAGCACTTTATTCGCTCTCAAATACATTGTGAGCAAAGGATGATACGGCGCGTCATTGTGAACTAGCGGAAGGTGCCAAGAGGCTCATTCCAAGTGTTTTTGACGCAGCTTTGCATCTCGTTCTATCTGCAACAGTTTCAGGTGGCTGAGAAGCACTGCTGTGGAGTTACAGCTAAAATCAGAAAATGTGTTTCTCTCGCTGTGATAATGTATTTCAAGCAACCTATTGGCTTTGTGGTAAAAGTTTTCTCCATATATGGCACATGTGTGCCACGTCCAAAAAAGCACTCCACTCGCTCAAAGAAGGCCTCCGAAGAGCGTTTTGGCACTTATGGAACACATTTAGTGTGATGTGCCTTATTTTGGCACACACAACCATTGTTCAAAAAAGCACTTTATTCGCTCTCAAATACATTGTGAGCAAAGGATGATACGGCGCGTCATTGTGAACCAGCGGAAGGTGCCAGGAGGCTCATTCCAAGTGTGCCTGACGCATCGTCGAATCCCGTTCTATCTGCAACAGTTTCAGGTGGCTGAGAAGCACTGCTGTGGAGTTACAGCTAAAATGAGAAAATGTGTTTCTCTCGCTGTGATAATGTATTTCAAGCAACCTATTGGCTTTGTGGTAAAATTTTTCTCCATATATGGCACATGTGTGCCACGTCCAAAAAAGCACTCCACTCGCTCAAAGAAGGCCTCCGAAGAGCGTTTTGGCACTTATGGAACACATTTAGTGTGATGTGCCTTATTGCTTGGCACACACAACCATTGTTCAAAAAAGCACTTTATTCGCTCTCAAATACATTGTGAGCAAAGGATGATACGGCGCGTCATTGTGAACTAGCGGAAGGTGCCAGGAGGCTCATTCCAAGTGTGCCTCACGCATCGTCGCATCCCGTTCTATCTGCAACAGTTTCAGGTGGCTGAGAAGCACTGCTGTGGAGTTACAGCTAAAATGAGAAAATGTGTTTCTCTCGCTGTGATAATGTATTTCAAGCAACCTATTGGCTTTGTGGTAAAAGTTTTCTCCATATATGGCACATGTGTGCCACGTCCAAAAAAGCACTCCACTCGCTCAAAGAAGGCCTCCGAAGAGCGTTTTGGCACTTATGGAACACATTTAGTGTGATGTGCCTTATTTTGGCACACACAACCATTGTTCAAAAAAGCACTTTATTCGCTCTCAAATACATTGTGAGCAAAGGATGATACGGCGCGTCATTGTGAACCAGCGGAAGGTGCCAGGAGGCTCATTCCAAGTGTGCCTGACGCATCGTCGAATCCCGTTCTATCTGCAACAGTTTCAGGTGGCTGAGAAGCACTGCTGTGGAGTTACAGCTAAAATGAGAAAATGTGTTTCTCTCGCTGTGATAATGTATTTCAAGCAACCTATTGGCTTTGTGGTAAAATTTTTCTCCATATATGGCACATGTGTGCCACGTCCAAAAAAGCACTCCACTCGCTCAAAGAAGGCCTCCGAAGAGCGTTTTGGCACTTATGGAACACATTTAGTGTGATGTGCCTTATTGCTGGGCACACACAACCATTGTTCAAAAAAGCACTTTATTCGCTCTCAAATACATTGTGAGCAAAGGATGATACGGCGCGTCATTGTGAACTAGCGGAAGGTGCCAGGAGGCTCATTCCAAGTGTGCCTCACGCATCGTCGCATCCCGTTCTATCTGCAACAGTTTCACGTGGCTGAGAAGCACTGCTGTGGAGTTAGAGCTAAGATGAGAAAATGTGTTCCTCTCGCTGTGATAATGTATTTCAAGCAACCTATAGGCTTTGTGGTAAAATTTTTCTCCATATATGGCACATGTGTGCCACGTCCAAAAAAGCACTCCACTCAATCAAAGAAGGCCTCCGAAGAGCGTTTTGGCACTTATGGAACACATTTAGTGTGATGTGCCTTATTGCTTGGCACACACAACCATTGTTCAAAAAAGCACTTTATTCGCTCTCAAATACATTGTGAGCAAAGGATGATACGGCGCGTCATTGTGAACCAGCGGAAGGTGCCAGGAGGCTCATTCCAAGTGTTTTTGACGCAGCTTTGCATCCTGTTCTATCTGCAACAGTTTCAGGTGGCTGAGAAGCACTGCTGTGGAGTTACAGCTAAAATGAGAAAATGTGTTTCTCTCGCTGTGATAATGTATTTTCAAGCAACCTATAGGCTTTGTGATAAAAATTTTCTCCTTGTATGACACATGTGTGCCACGTCCAAAAAAGCACTCCACTCGCTCAAAGAAGGCCTCCGAAAAGCGTTTTGGCACTTATGGAACACATTTAGTGTGATGTGCTTTATTGTTTGGCTCACACAACCATTGTTCAAAAAAGCACTTTATTCGCTCTCAAATACATTGTGAGCAAAGGATGATACGGCGCGTCATTGTGAACTAGCGGAAGGTGCCAAGAGGCTCATTCCAAGTGTTTTTGACGCAGCTTTGCATCTCGTTCTATCTGCAACAGTTTCAGGTGGCTGAGAAGCACTGCTGTGGAGTTACAGCTAAAATCAGAAAATGTGTTTCTCTCGCTGTGATAATGTATTTCAAGCAACCTATTGGCTTTGTGGTAAAAGTTTTCGCCATATATGGCACATGTGTGCCACGTCCAAAAAAGCACTCCACTCGCTCAAAGAAGGCCTCCGAAGAGCGTTTTGGCACTTATGGAACACATTTAGTGTGATGTGCCTTATTTTGGCACACACAACCATTGTTCAAAAAAGCACTTTATTCGCTCTCAAATACATTGTGAGCAAAGGATGATACGGCGCGTCATTGTGAACCAGCGGAAGGTGCCAGGAGGCTCATTCCAAGTGTGCCTGACGCATCGTCGAATCCCGTTCTATCTGCAACAGTTTCAGGTGGCTGAGAAGCACTG
This sequence comes from Doryrhamphus excisus, assembly GCF_030265055.1. Lineage (NCBI taxonomy): Eukaryota > Metazoa > Chordata > Actinopteri > Syngnathiformes > Syngnathidae > Doryrhamphus > Doryrhamphus excisus. Next base: position 10,961,079 of record NC_080468.1, read on the forward strand.
CTGTGGAGTTACAGCTAAAATGAGAAAATGTGTTTCTCTCGCTGTGATAATGTATTTCAAGCAACCTATTGGCTTTGTGGTAAAATTTTTCTCCATATATGGCACATGTGTGCCACGTCCAAAAAAGCACTCCACTCGCTCAAAGAAGGCCTCCGAAGAGCGTTTTGGCACTTATGGAACACATTTAGTGTGATGTGCCTTATTGCTTGGCACACACAACCATTGTTCAAAAAAGCACTTTATTCGCTCTCAAATACATTGTGAGCAAAGGATGATACGGCGCGTCATTGTGAACTAGCGGAAGGTGCCAGGAGGCTCATTCCAAGTGTGCCTCACGCATCGTCGCATCCCGTTCTATCTGCAACAGTTTCAGGTGGCTGAGAAGCACTGCTGTGGAGTTACAGCTAAAATGAGAAAATGTGTTTCTCTCGCTGTGATAATGTATTTCAAGCAACCTATTGGCTTTGTGGTAAAAGTTTTCTCCATATATGGCACATGTGTGCCACGTCCAAAAAAGCACTCCACTCGCTCAAAGAAGGCCTCCGAAGAGCGTTTTGGCACTTATGGAACACATTTAGTGTGATGTGCCTTATTTTGGCACACACAACCATTGTTCAAAAAAGCACTTTATTCGCTCTCAAATACATTGTGAGCAAAGGATGATACGGCGCGTCATTGTGAACCAGCGGAAGGTGCCAGGAGGCTCATTCCAAGTGTGCCTGACGCATCGTCGAATCCCGTTCTATCTGCAACAGTTTCAGGTGGCTGAGAAGCACTGCTGTGGAGTTACAGCTAAAATGAGAAAATGTGTTTCTCTCGCTGTGATAATGTATTTCAAGCAACCTATTGGCTTTGTGGTAAAATTTTTCTCCATATATGGCACATGTGTGCCACGTCCAAAAAAGCACTCCACTCGCTCAAAGAAGGCCTCCGAAGAGCGTTTTGGCACTTATGGAACACATTTAGTGTGATGTGCCTTATTGCTGGGCACACACAACCATTGTTCAAAAAAGCACTTTATTCGCTCTCAAATACATTGTGAGCAAAGGATGATACGGCGCGTCATTGTGAACTAGCGGAAGGTGCCAGGAGGCTCATTCCAAGTGTGCCTCACGCATCGTCGCATCCCGTTCTATCTGCAACAGTTTCACGTGGCTGAGAAGCACTGCTGTGGAGTTAGAGCTAAGATGAGAAAATGTGTTCCTCTCGCTGTGATAATGTATTTCAAGCAACCTATAGGCTTTGTGGTAAAATTTTTCTCCATATATGGCACATGTGTGCCACGTCCAAAAAAGCACTCCACTCAATCAAAGAAGGCCTCCGAAGAGCGTTTTGGCACTTATGGAACACATTTAGTGTGATGTGCCTTATTGCTTGGCACACACAACCATTGTTCAAAAAAGCACTTTATTCGCTCTCAAATACATTGTGAGCAAAGGATGATACGGCGCGTCATTGTGAACCAGCGGAAGGTGCCAGGAGGCTCATTCCAAGTGTTTTTGACGCAGCTTTGCATCCTGTTCTATCTGCAACAGTTTCAGGTGGCTGAGAAGCACTGCTGTGGAGTTACAGCTAAAATGAGAAAATGTGTTTCTCTCGCTGTGATAATGTATTTTCAAGCAACCTATAGGCTTTGTGATAAAAATTTTCTCCTTGTATGACACATGTGTGCCACGTCCAAAAAAGCACTCCACTCGCTCAAAGAAGGCCTCCGAAGAGCGTTTTGGCACTTATGGAACACATTTAGTGTGATGTGCTTTATTGTTTGGCTCACACAACCATTGTTCAAAAAAGCACTTTATTCGCTCTCAAATACATTGTGAGCAAAGGATGATACGGCGCGTCATTGTGAACTAGCGGAAGGTGCCAAGAGGCTCATTCCAAGTGTTTTTGACGCAGCTTTGCATCTCGTTCTATCTGCAACAGTTTCAGGTGGCTGAGAAGCACTGCTGTGGAGTTACAGCTAAAATCAGAAAATGTGTTTCTCTCGCTGTGATAATGTATTTCAAGCAACCTATTGGCTTTGTGGTAAAAGTTTTCTCCATATATGGCACATGTGTGCCACGTCCAAAAAAGCACTCCACTCGCTCAAAGAAGGCCTCCGAAGAGCGTTTTGGCACTTATGGAACACATTTAGTGTGATGTGCCTTATTTTGGCACACACAACCATTGTTCAAAAAAGCACTTTATTCGCTCTCAAATACATTGTGAGCAAAGGATGATACGGCGCGTCATTGTGAACCAGCGGAAGGTGCCAGGAGGCTCATTCCAAGTGTGCCTGACGCATCGTCGAATCCCGTTCTATCTGCAACAGTTTCAGGTGGCTGAGAAGCACTGCTGTGGAGTTACAGCTAAAATGAGAAAATGTGTTTCTCTCGCTGTGATAATGTATTTCAAGCAACCTATTGGCTTTGTGGTAAAATTTTTCTCCATATATGGCACATGTGTGCCACGTCCAAAAAAGCACTCCACTCGCTCAAAGAAGGCCTCCGAAGAGCGTTTTGGCACTTATGGAACACATTTAGTGTGATGTGCCTTATTGCTGGGCACACACAACCATTGTTCAAAAAAGCACTTTATTCGCTCTCAAATACATTGTGAGCAAAGGATGATACGGCGCGTCATTGTGAACTAGCGGAAGGTGCCAGGAGGCTCATTCCAAGTGTGCCTCACGCATCGTCGCATCCCGTTCTATCTGCAACAGTTTCACGTGGCTGAGAAGCACTGCTGTGGAGTTAGAGCTAAGATGAGAAAATGTGTTCCTCTCGCTGTGATAATGTATTTCAAGCAACCTATAGGCTTTGTGGTAAAATTTTTCTCCATATATGGCACATGTGTGCCACGTCCAAAAAAGCACTCCACTCAATCAAAGAAGGCCTCCGAAGAGCGTTTTGGCACTTATGGAACACATTTAGTGTGATGTGCCTTATTGCTTGGCACACACAACCATTGTTCAAAAAAGCACTTTATTCGCTCTCAAATACATTGTGAGCAAAGGATGATACGGCGCGTCATTGTGAACCAGCGGAAGGTGCCAGGAGGCTCATTCCAAGTGTTTTTGACGCAGCTTTGCATCCTGTTCTATCTGCAACAGTTTCAGGTGGCTGAGAAGCACTGCTGTGGAGTTACAGCTAAAATGAGAAAATGTGTTTCTCTCGCTGTGATAATGTATTTTCAAGCAACCTATAGGCTTTGTGATAAAAATTTTCTCCTTGTATGACACATGTGTGCCACGTCCAAAAAAGCACTCCACTCGCTCAAAGAAGGCCTCCGAAGAGCGTTTTGGCACTTATGGAACACATTTAGTGTGATGTGCTTTATTGTTTGGCTCACACAACCATTGTTCAAAAAAGCACTTTATTCGCTCTCAAATACATTGTGAGCAAAGGATGATACGGCGCGTCATTGTGAACTAGCGGAAGGTGCCAAGAGGCTCATTCCAAGTGTTTTTGACGCAGCTTTGCATCTCGTTCTATCTGCAACAGTTTCAGGTGGCTGAGAAGCACTGCTGTGGAGTTACAGCTAAAATCAGAAAATGTGTTTCTCTCGCTGTGATAATGTATTTCAAGCAACCTATTGGCTTTGTGGTAAAAGTTTTCTCCATATATGGCACATGTGTGCCACGTCCAAAAAAGCACTCCACTCGCTCAAAGAAGGCCTCCGAAGAGCGTTTTGGCACTTATGGAACACATTTAGTGTGATGTGCCTTATTTTGGCACACACAACCATTGTTCAAAAAAGCACTTTATTCGCTCTCAAATACATTGTGAGCAAAGGATGATACGGCGCGTCATTGTGAACCAGCGGAAGGTGCCAGGAGGCTCATTCCAAGTGTGCCTGACGCATCGTCGAATCCCGTTCTATCTGCAACAGTTTCAGGTGGCTGAGAAGCACTGCTGTGGAGTTACAGCTAAAATGAGAAAATGTGTTTCTCTCGCTGTGATAATGTATTTCAAGCAACCTATTGGCTTTGTGGTAAAATTTTTCTCCATATATGGCACATGTGTGCCACGTCCAAAAAAGCACTCCACTCGCTCAAAGAAGGCCTCCGAAGAGCGTTTTGGCACTTATGGAACACATTTAGTGTGATGTGCCTTATTGCTTGGCACACACAACCATTGTTCAAAAAAGCACTTTATTCGCTCTCAAATACATTGTGAGCAAAGGATGATACGGCGCGTCATTGTGAACTAGCGGAAGGTGCCAGGAGGCTCATTCCAAGTGTGCCTCACGCATCGTCGCATCCCGTTCTATCTGCAACAGTTTCAGGTGGCTGAGAAGCACTGCTGTGGAGTTACAGCTAAAATGAGAAAATGTGTTTCTCTCGCTGTGATAATGTATTTCAAGCAACCTATTGGCTTTGTGGTAAAAGTTTTCTCCATATATGGCACATGTGTGCCACGTCCAAAAAAGCACTCCACTCGCTCAAAGAAGGCCTCCGAAGAGCGTTTTGGCACTTATGGAACACATTTAGTGTGATGTGCCTTATTTTGGCACACACAACCATTGTTCAAAAAAGCACTTTATTCGCTCTCAAATACATTGTGAGCAAAGGATGATACGGCGCGTCATTGTGAACCAGCGGAAGGTGCCAGGAGGCTCATTCCAAGTGTGCCTGACGCATCGTCGAATCCCGTTCTATCTGCAACAGTTTCAGGTGGCTGAGAAGCACTGCTGTGGAGTTACAGCTAAAATGAGAAAATGTGTTTCTCTCGCTGTGATAATGTATTTCAAGCAACCTATTGGCTTTGTGGTAAAATTTTTCTCCATATATGGCACATGTGTGCCACGTCCAAAAAAGCACTCCACTCGCTCAAAGAAGGCCTCCGAAGAGCGTTTTGGCACTTATGGAACACATTTAGTGTGATGTGCCTTATTGCTGGGCACACACAACCATTGTTCAAAAAAGCACTTTATTCGCTCTCAAATACATTGTGAGCAAAGGATGATACGGCGCGTCATTGTGAACTAGCGGAAGGTGCCAGGAGGCTCATTCCAAGTGTGCCTCACGCATCGTCGCATCCCGTTCTATCTGCAACAGTTTCACGTGGCTGAGAAGCACTGCTGTGGAGTTAGAGCTAAGATGAGAAAATGTGTTCCTCTCGCTGTGATAATGTATTTCAAGCAACCTATAGGCTTTGTGGTAAAATTTTTCTCCATATATGGCACATGTGTGCCACGTCCAAAAAAGCACTCCACTCAATCAAAGAAGGCCTCCGAAGAGCGTTTTGGCACTTATGGAACACATTTAGTGTGATGTGCCTTATTGCTTGGCACACACAACCATTGTTCAAAAAAGCACTTTATTCGCTCTCAAATACATTGTGAGCAAAGGATGATACGGCGCGTCATTGTGAACCAGCGGAAGGTGCCAGGAGGCTCATTCCAAGTGTTTTTGACGCAGCTTTGCATCCCGTTCTATCTGCAACAGTTTCAGGTGGCTGAGAAGCACTGCTGTGGAGTTACAGCTAAAATGAGAAAATGTGTTTCTCTCGCTGTGATAATGTATTTTCAAGCAACCTATAGGCTTTGTGATAAAAATTTTCTCCTTGTATGACACATGTGTGCCACGTCCAAAAAAGCACTCCACTCGCTCAAAGAAGGCCTCCGAAGAGCGTTTTGGCACTTATGGAACACATTTAGTGTGATGTGCTTTATTGTTTGGCTCACACAACCATTGTTCAAAAAAGCACTTTATTCGCTCTCAAATACATTGTGAGCAAAGGATGATACGGCGCGTCATTGTGAACTAGCGGAAGGTGCCAAGAGGCTCATTCCAAGTGTTTTTGACGCAGCTTTGCATCTCGTTCTATCTGCAACAGTTTCAGGTGGCTGAGAAGCACTGCTGTGGAGTTACAGCTAAAATCAGAAAATGTGTTTCTCTCGCTGTGATAATGTATTTCAAGCAACCTATTGGCTTTGTGGTAAAAGTTTTCTCCATATATGGCACATGTGTGCCACGTCCAAAAAAGCACTCCACTCGCTCAAAGAAGGCCTCCGAAGAGCGTTTTGGCACTTATGGAACACATTTAGTGTGATGTGCCTTATTTTGGCACACACAACCATTGTTCAAAAAAGCACTTTATTCGCTCTCAAATACATTGTGAGCAAAGGATGATACGGCGCGTCATTGTGAACCAGCGGAAGGTGCCAGGAGGCTCATTCCAAGTGTGCCTGACGCATCGTCGAATCCCGTTCTATCTGCAACAGTTTCAGGTGGCTGAGAAGCACTGCTGTGGAGTTACAGCTAAAATGAGAAAATGTGTTTCTCTCGCTGTGATAATGTATTTCAAGCAACCTATTGGCTTTGTGGTAAAATTTTTCTCCATATATGGCACATGTGTGCCACGTCCAAAAAAGCACTCCACTCGCTCAAAGAAGGCCTCCGAAGAGCGTTTTGGCACTTATGGAACACATTTAGTGTGATGTGCCTTATTGCTTGGCACACACAACCATTGTTCAAAAAAGCACTTTATTCGCTCTCAAATACATTGTGAGCAAAGGATGATACGGCGCGTCATTGTGAACTAGCGGAAGGTGCCAGGAGGCTCATTCCAAGTGTGCCTCACGCATCGTCGCATCCCGTTCTATCTGCAACAGTTTCAGGTGGCTGAGAAGCACTGCTGTGGAGTTACAGCTAAAATGAGAAAATGTGTTTCTCTCGCTGTGATAATGTATTTCAAGCAACCTATTGGCTTTGTGGTAAAAGTTTTCTCCATATATGGCACATGTGTGCCACGTCCAAAAAAGCACTCCACTCGCTCAAAGAAGGCCTCCGAAGAGCGTTTTGGCACTTATGGAACACATTTAGTGTGATGTGCCTTATTTTGGCACACACAACCATTGTTCAAAAAAGCACTTTATTCGCTCTCAAATACATTGTGAGCAAAGGATGATACGGCGCGTCATTGTGAACCAGCGGAAGGTGCCAGGAGGCTCATTCCAAGTGTGCCTGACGCATCGTCGAATCCCGTTCTATCTGCAACAGTTTCAGGTGGCTGAGAAGCACTGCTGTGGAGTTACAGCTAAAATGAGAAAATGTGTTTCTCTCGCTGTGATAATGTATTTCAAGCAACCTATTGGCTTTGTGGTAAAATTTTTCTCCATATATGGCACATGTGTGCCACGTCCAAAAAAGCACTCCACTCGCTCAAAGAAGGCCTCCGAAGAGCGTTTTGGCACTTATGGAACACATTTAGTGTGATGTGCCTTATTGCTGGGCACACACAACCATTGTTCAAAAAAGCACTTTATTCGCTCTCAAATACATTGTGAGCAAAGGATGATACGGCGCGTCATTGTGAACTAGCGGAAGGTGCCAGGAGGCTCATTCCAAGTGTGCCTCACGCATCGTCGCATCCCGTTCTATCTGCAACAGTTTCACGTGGCTGAGAAGCACTGCTGTGGAGTTAGAGCTAAGATGAGAAAATGTGTTCCTCTCGCTGTGATAATGTATTTCAAGCAACCTATAGGCTTTGTGGTAAAATTTTTCTCCATATATGGCACATGTGTGCCACGTCCAAAAAAGCACTCCACTCAATCAAAGAAGGCCTCCGAAGAGCGTTTTGGCACTTATGGAACACATTTAGTGTGATGTGCCTTATTGCTTGGCACACACAACCATTGTTCAAAAAAGCACTTTATTCGCTCTCAAATACATTGTGAGCAAAGGATGATACGGCGCGTCATTGTGAACCAGCGGAAGGTGCCAGGAGGCTCATTCCAAGTGTTTTTGACGCAGCTTTGCATCCCGTTCTATCTGCAACAGTTTCAGGTGGCTGAGAAGCACTGCTGTGGAGTTACAGCTAAAATGAGAAAATGTGTTTCTCTCGCTGTGATAATGTATTTTCAAGCAACCTATAGGCTTTGTGATAAAAATTTTCTCCTTGTATGACACATGTGTGCCACGTCCAAAAAAGCACTCCACTCGCTCAAAGAAGGCCTCCGAAGAGCGTTTTGGCACTTATGGAACACATTTAGTGTGATGTGCTTTATTGTTTGGCTCACACAACCATTGTTAAAAAAAGCACTTTATTCGCTCTCAAATACATTGTGAGCAAAGGATGATACGGCGCGTCATTGTGAACCAGCGGAAGGTGCCAGGAGGCTCATTCCAAGTGTGCCTGACGCATCGTCGCATCCCGTTCTATCTGCAACAGTTTCACGTGGCTGAGAAGCACTGCTGTGGAGTTACAGCTAAAATGAGAAAATGTGTTCCTCTCGCTGTGATAATGTATTTCAAGCAACCTATAGGCTTTGTGGTAAAAGTTTCTCCATATATGGCACATGTGTGCCACGTCCAAAAAAGCACTCCACTCACTCAAAGAAGGCCTCCGAAGAGCGTTTTGGCACTTATGGAACACATTTAGTGTGATGTGCCTTATTGCTTGGCACACACAACCATTGTTCAAAAAAGCACTTTATTCGCTCTCAAATACATTGTGAGCAAAGGATGATACGGCGCGTCATTGTGAACCAGCGGAAGGTGCCAGGAGGCTCATTCCAAGTGTTTTTGACGCAGCTTTGCATCCCGTTCTATCTGCAACAGTTTCAGGTGGCTGAGAAGCACTGCTGTGGAGTTACAGCTAAAATGAGAAAATGTGTTTCTCTCGCTGTGATAATGTATTTCAAGCAACCTATTGGCTTTGTGGTAAAAGTTTTCTCCATATATGGCACATGTGTGCCACGTCCAAAAAAGCACTCCACTCGCTCAAAGAAGGCCTCCGAAGAGCGTTTTGGCACTTATGGAACACATTTAGTGTGATGTGCCTTATTGCTTGGCACACACAACCATTGTTCAAAAAAGCACTTTATTCGCTCTCAAATACATTGTGAGCAAAGGATGATACGGCGCGTCATTGTGAACTAGCGGAAGGTGCCAGGAGGCTCATTCCAAGTGTGCCTGACGCAGCTTTGCATCCCGCTCTATCTGCAACAGTTTCAGGTGGCTGAGAAGCACTGCTGTGGAGTTACAGCTAAAATGAGAAAATGTGTTTCTCTCGCTGTGATAATTTATTTCAAGCAACCTATAGGCTTTGTGATAAAAATTTTCTCCTTGTATGGCACATGTGTGCCACGTCCAAAAAAGCACTCCACTCGCTCAAAGAAGGCCTCCGAAGAGCGTTTTGGCACTTATGGAACACATTTAGTGTGATGTGCTTTATTGTTTGGCTCACACAACCATTGTTCAAAAAAGCACTTTATTCGCTCTCAAATACATTGTGAGCAAAGGATGATACGGCGCGTCATTGTGAACTAGCGGAAGGTGCCAAGAGGCTCATTCCAAGTGTTTTTGACGCAGCTTTGCATCTCGTTCTATCTGCAACAGTTTCAGGTGGCTGAGAAGCACTGCTGTGGAGTTACAGCTAAAATCAGAAAATGTGTTTCTCTCGCTGTGATAATGTATTTCAAGCAACCTATTGGCTTTGTGGTAAAAGTTTTCTCCATATATGGCACATGTGTGCCACGTCCAAAAAAGCACTCCACTCGCTCAAAGAAGGCCTCCGAAGAGCGTTTTGGCACTTATGGAACACATTTAGTGTGATGTGCCTTATTTTGGCACACACAACCATTGTTCAAAAAAGCACTTTATTCGCTCTCAAATACATTGTGAGCAAAGGATGATACGGCGCGTCATTGTGAACCAGCGGAAGGTGCCAGGAGGCTCATTCCAAGTGTGCCTGACGCATCGTCGAATCCCGTTCTATCTGCAACAGTTTCAGGTGGCTGAGAAGCACTGCTGTGGAGTTACAGCTAAAATGAGAAAATGTGTTTCTCTCGCTGTGATAATGTATTTCAAGCAACCTATTGGCTTTGTGGTAAAATTTTTCTCCATATATGGCACATGTGTGCCACGTCCAAAAAAGCACTCCACTCGCTCAAAGAAGGCCTCCGAAGAGCGTTTTGGCACTTATGGAACACATTTAGTGTGATGTGCCTTATTGCTTGGCACACACAACCATTGTTCAAAAAAGCACTTTATTCGCTCTCAAATACATTGTGAGCAAAGGATGATACGGCGCGTCATTGTGAACTAGCGGAAGGTGCCAGGAGGCTCATTCCAAGTGTGCCTCACGCATCGTCGCATCCCGTTCTATCTGCAACAGTTTCAGGTGGCTGAGAAGCACTGCTGTGGAGTTACAGCTAAAATGAGAAAATGTGTTTCTCTCGCTGTGATAATGTATTTCAAGCAACCTATTGGCTTTGTGGTAAAAGTTTTCTCCATATATGGCACATGTGTGCCACGTCCAAAAAAGCACTCCACTCGCTCAAAGAAGGCCTCCGAAGAGCGTTTTGGCACTTATGGAACACATTTAGTGTGATGTGCCTTATTTTGGCACACACAACCATTGTTCAAAAAAGCACTTTATTCGCTCTCAAATACATTGTGAGCAAAGGATGATACGGCGCGTCATTGTGAACCAGCGGAAGGTGCCAGGAGGCTCATTCCAAGTGTGCCTGACGCATCGTCGAATCCCGTTCTATCTGCAACAGTTTCAGGTGGCTGAGAAGCACTGCTGTGGAGTTACAGCTAAAATGAGAAAATGTGTTTCTCTCGCTGTGATAATGTATTTCAAGCAACCTATTGGCTTTGTGGTAAAATTTTTCTCCATATATGGCACATGTGTGCCACGTCCAAAAAAGCACTCCACTCGCTCAAAGAAGGCCTCCGAAGAGCGTTTTGGCACTTATGGAACACATTTAGTGTGATGTGCCTTATTGCTTGGCACACACAACCATTGTTCAAAAAAGCACTTTATTCGCTCTCAAATACATTGTGAGCAAAGGATGATACGGCGCGTCATTGTGAACTAGCGGAAGGTGCCAAGAGGCTCATTCCAAGTGTGCCTCACGCATCGTCGCATCCCGTTCTATCTGCAACAGTTTCACGTGGCTGAGAAGCACTGCTGTGGAGTTAGAGCTAAGATGAGAAAATGTGTTCCTCTCGCTGTGATAATGTATTTCAAGCAACCTATAGGCTTTGTGGTAAAATTTTTCTCCATATATGGCACATGTGTGCCACGTCCAAAAAAGCACTCCACTCAATCAAAGAAGGCCTCCGAAGAGCGTTTTGGCACTTATGGAACACATTTAGTGTGATGTGCCTTATTGCTTGGCACACACAACCATTGTTCAAAAAAGCACTTTATTCGCTCTCAAATACATTGTGAGCAAAGGATGATACGGCGCGTCATTGTGAACCAGCGGAAGGTGCCAGGAGGCTCATTCCAAGTGTTTTTGACGCAGCTTTGCATCCCGTTCTATCTGCAACAGTTTCAGGTGGCTGAGAAGCACTGCTGTGGAGTTACAGCTAAAATGAGAAAATGTGTTTCTCTCGCTGTGATAATGTATTTTCAAGCAACCTATAGGCTTTGTGATAAAAATTTTCTCCTTGTATGACACATGTGTGCCACGTCCAAAAAAGCACTCCACTCGCTCAAAGAAGGCCTCCGAAGAGCGTTTTGGCACTTATGGAACACATTTAGTGTGATGTGCTTTATTGTTTGGCTCACACAACCATTGTTAAAAAAAGCACTTTATTCGCTCTCAAATACATTGTGAGCAAAGGATGATACGGCGCGTCATTGTGAACCAGCGGAAGGTGCCAGGAGGCTCATTCCAAGTGTGCCTGACGCATCGTCGCATCCCGTTCTATCTGCAACAGTTTCACGTGGCTGAGAAGCACTGCTGTGGAGTTACAGCTAAAATGAGAAAATGTGTTCCTCTCGCTGTGATAATGTATTTCAAGCAACCTATAGGCTTTGTGGTAAAAGTTTCTCCATATATGGCACATGTGTGCCACGTCCAAAAAAGCACTCCACTCACTCAAAGAAGGCCTCCGAAGAGCGTTTTGGCACTTATGGAACACATTTAGTGTGATGTGCCTTATTGCTTGGCACACACAACCATTGTTCAAAAAAGCACTTTATTCGCTCTCAAATACATTGTGAGCAAAGGATGATACGGCGCGTCATTGTGAACTAGCGGAAGGTGCCAGGAGGCTCATTCCAAGTGTGCCTGACGCAGCTTTGCATCCCGCTCTATCTGCAACAGTTTCAGGTGGCTGAGAAGCACTGCTGTGGAGTTACAGCTAAAATGAGAAAATGTGTTTCTCTCGCTGTGATAATTTATTTCAAGCAACCTATAGGCTTTGTGATAAAAATTTTCTCCTTGTATGGCACATGTGTGCCACGTCCAAAAAAGCACTCCACTCGCTCAAAGAAGGCCTCCGAAGAGCGTTTTGGCACTTATGGAACACATTTAGTGTGATGTGCTTTATTGTTTGGCTCACACAACCATTGTTCAAAAAAGCACTTTATTCGCTCTCAAATACATTGTGAGCAAAGGATGATACGGCGCGTCATTGTGAACCAGCGGAAGGTGCCAGGAGGCTCATTCTAAGTGTGCCTGACGCATCGTCGAATCCCGTTCTATCTGCAACAGTTTCAGGTGGCTGAGAAGCACTGCTGTGGAGTTACAGCTAAAATGAGAAAATGTGTTTCTCTCGCTGTGATAATGTATTTCAAGCAACCTATTGGCTTTGTGGTAAAATTTTTCTCCATATATGGCACATGTGTGCCACGTCCAAAAAAGCACTCCACTCGCTCAAAGAAGGCCTCCGAAGAGCGTTTTGGCACTTATGGAACACATTTAGTGTGATGTGCCTTATTGCTTGGCACACACAACCATTGTTCAAAAAAGCACTTTATTCGCTCTCAAATACATTGTGAGCAAAGGATGATACGGCGCGTCATTGTGAACCAGCGGAAGGTGCCAGGAGGCTCATTCCAAGTGTTTTTGACGCAGCTTTGCATCCCGTTCTATCTGCAACAGTTTCAGGTGGCTGAGAAGCACTGCTGTGGAGTTACAGCTAAAATGAGAAAATGTGTTTCTCTCGCTGTGATAATGTATTTCAAGCAACCTATAGGCTTTGTGATAAAAATTTTCTCCTTGTATGACACATGTGTGCCACGTCCAAAAAAGCACTCCACTCGCTCAAAGAAGGCCTCCGAAGAGCGTTTTGGCACTTATGGAACACATTTAGTGTGATGTGCTTTATTGTTTGGCTCACACAACCATTGTTAAAAAAAGCACTTTATTCGCTCTCAAATACATTGTGAGCAAAGGATGATACGGCGCGTCATTGTGAACCAGCGGAAGGTGCCAGGAGGCTCATTCCAAGTGTTTTTGACGCAGCTTTGCATCCCGTTCTATCTGCAACAGTTTCAGGTGGCTGAGAAGCACTGCTGTGGAGTTACAGCTAAAATGAGAAAATGTGTTTCTCTCGCTGTGATAATGTATTTCAAGCAACCTATTGGCTTTGTGGTAAAAGTTTTCTCCATATATGGCACATGTTTTCCACGTCCAAAAAAGCACTCCACTCGCTCAAAGAAGGCCTCCGAAGAGCGTTTTGGCACTTATGGAACACATTTAGTGTGATGTGCCTTATTGCTTGGCACACACAACCATTGTTCAAAAAAGCACTTTATTCGCTCTCAAATACATTGTGAGCAAAGGATGATACGGCGCGTCATTGTGAACTAGCGGAAGGTGCCAGGAGGCTCATTCCAAGTGTGCCTGACGCAGCTTTGCATCCCGCTCTATCTGCAACAGTTTCAGGTGGCTGAGAAGCACTGCTGTGGAGTTACAGCTAAAATGAGAAAATGTGTTTCTCTCGCTGTGATAATTTATTTCAAGCAACCTATAGGCTTTGTGATAAAAATTTTCTCCTTGTATGGCACATGTGTGCCACGTCCAAAAAAGCACTCCACTCGCTCAAAGAAGGCCTCCGAAGAGCGTTTTGGCACTTATGGAACACATTTAGTGTGATGTGCTTTATTGTTTGGCTCACACAACCATTGTTCAAAAAAGCACTTTATTCGCTCTCAAATACATTGTGAGCAAAGGATGATACGGCGCGTCATTGTGAACTAGCGGAAGGTGCCAAGAGGCTCATTCCAAGTGTTTTTGACGCAGCTTTGCATCTCGTTCTATCTGCAACAGTTTCAGGTGGCTGAGAAGCACTGCTGTGGAGTTACAGCTAAAATCAGAAAATGTGTTTCTCTCGCTGTGATAATGTATTTCAAGCAACCTATTGGCTTTGTGGTAAAAGTTTTCTCCATATATGGCACATGTGTGCCACGTCCAAAAAAGCACTCCACTCGCTCAAAGAAGGCCTCCGAAGAGCGTTTTGGCACTTATGGAACACATTTAGTGTGATGTGCCTTATTTTGGCACACACAACCATTGTTCAAAAAAGCACTTTATTCGCTCTCAAATACATTGTGAGCAAAGGATGATACGGCGCGTCATTGTGAACTAGCGGAAGGTGCCAGGAGGCTCATTCCAAGTGTTTTTGACGCAGCTTTGCATCCCGTTCTATCTGCAACAGTTTCAGGTGGCTGAGAAGCACTGCTGTGGAGTTACAGCTAAAATGAGAAAATGTGTTTCTCTCGCTGTGATAATGTATTTCAAGCAACCTATTGGCTTTGTGGTAAAAGTTTTCTCCATATATGGCACATGTTTTCCACGTCCAAAAAAGCACTCCACTCGCTCAAAGAAGGCCTCCGAAGAGCGTTTTGGCACTTATGGAACACATTTAGTGTGATGTGCCTTATTGCTTGGCACACACAACCATTGTTCAAAAAAGCACTTTATTCGCTCTCAAATACATTGTGAGCAAAGGATGATACGGCGCGTCATTGTGAACTAGCGGAAGGTGCCAGGAGGCTCATTCCAAGTGTGCCTGACGCAGCTTTGCATCCCGCTCTATCTGCAACAGTTTCAGGTGGCTGAGAAGCACTGCTGTGGAGTTACAGCTAAAATGAGAAAATGTGTTTCTCTCGCTGTGATAATTTATTTCAAGCAACCTATAGGCTTTGTGATAAAAATTTTCTCCTTGTATGGCACATGTGTGCCACGTCCAAAAAAGCACTCCACTCGCTCAAAGAAGGCCTCCGAAGAGCGTTTTGGCACTTATGGAACACATTTAGTGTGATGTGCTTTATTGTTTGGCTCACACAACCATTGTTCAAAAAAGCACTTTATTCGCTCTCAAATACATTGTGAGCAAAGGATGATACGGCGCGTCATTGTGAACTAGCGGAAGGTGCCAAGAGGCTCATTCCAAGTGTTTTTGACGCAGCTTTGCATCTCGTTCTATCTGCAACAGTTTCAGGTGGCTGAGAAGCACTGCTGTGGAGTTACAGCTAAAATCAGAAAATGTGTTTCTCTCGCTGTGATAATGTATTTCAAGCAACCTATTGGCTTTGTGGTAAAAGTTTTCTCCATATATGGCACATGTGTGCCACGTCCAAAAAAGCACTCCACTCGCTCAAAGAAGGCCTCCGAAGAGCGTTTTGGCACTTATGGAACACATTTAGTGTGATGTGCCTTATTTTGGCACACACAACCATTGTTCAAAAAAGCACTTTATTCGCTCTCAAATACATTGTGAGCAAAGGATGATACGGCGCGTCATTGTGAACTAGCGGAAGGTGCCAGGAGGCTCATTCCAAGTGTGCCTGACGCATCGTCGAATCCCGTTCTATCTGCAACAGTTTCAGGTGGCTGAGAAGCACTGCTGTGGAGTTACAGCTAAAATGAGAAAATGTGTTTCTCTCGCTGTGATAATGTATTTCAAGCAACCTATTGGCTTTGTGGTAAAATTTTTCTCCATATATGGCACATGTGTGCCACGTCCAAAAAAGCACTCCACTCGCTCAAAGAAGGCCTCCGAAGAGCGTTTTGGCACTTATGGAACACATTTAGTGTGATGTGCCTTATTGCTTGGCACACACAACCATTGTTCAAAAAAGCACTTTATTCGCTCTCAAATACATTGTGAGCAAAGGATGATACGGCGCGTCATTGTGAACTAGCGGAAGGTGCCAGGAGGCTCATTCCAAGTGTGCCTCACTCATCGTCGCATCCCGTTCTATCTGCAACAGTTTCAGGTGGCTGAGAAGCACTGCTGTGGAGATACAGCTAAAATGAGAAAATGTGTTTCTCTCGCTGTGATAATGTATTTCAAGCAACCTATTGGCTTTGTGGTAAAAGTTTTCTCCATATATGGCACATGTGTGCCACGTCCAAAAAAGCACTCCACTCGCTCAAAGAAGGCCTCCGAAGAGCGTTTTGGCACTTATGGAACACATTTAGTGTGATGTGCCTTATTTTGGCACACACAACCATTGTTCAAAAAAGCACTTTATTCGCTCTCAAATACATTGTGAGCAAAGGATGATACGGCGCGTCATTGTGAACCAGCGGAAGGTGCCAGGAGGCTCATTCCAAGTGTGCCTGACGCATCGTCGAATCCCGTTCTATCTGCAACAGTTTCAGGTGGCTGAGAAGCACTGCTGTGGAGTTACAGCTAAAATGAGAAAATGTGTTTCTCTCGCTGTGATAATGTATTTCAAGCAACCTATTGGCTTTGTGGTAAAATTTTTCTCCATATATGGCACATGTGTGCCACGTCCAAAAAAGCACTCCACTCGCTCAAAGAAGGCCTCCGAAGAGCGTTTTGGCACTTATGGAACACATTTAGTGTGATGTGCCTTATTGCTTGGCACACACAACCATTGTTCAAAAAAGCACTTTATTCGCTCTCAAATACATTGTGAGCAAAGGATGATACGGCGCGTCATTGTGAACTAGCGGAAGGTGCCAGGAGGCTCATTCCAAGTGTGCCTCACGCATCGTCGCATCCCGTTCTATCTGCAACAGTTTCACGTGGCTGAGAAGCACTGCTGTGGAGTTAGAGCTAAGATGAGAAAATGTGTTCCTCTCGCTGTGATAATGTATTTCAAGCAACCTATAGGCTTTGTGGTAAAATTTTTCTCCATATATGGCACATGTGTGCCACGTCCAAAAAAGCACTCCACTCAATCAAAGAAGGCCTCCGAAGAGCGTTTTGGCACTTATGGAACACATTTAGTGTGATGTGCCTTATTGCTTGGCACACACAACCATTGTTCAAAAAAGCACTTTATTCGCTCTCAAATACATTGTGAGCAAAGGATGATACGGCGCGTCATTGTGAACCAGCGGAAGGTGCCAGGAGGCTCATTCCAAGTGTTTTTGACGCAGCTTTGCATCCCGTTCTATCTGC
The DNA here is from genome assembly GCF_030265055.1 of Doryrhamphus excisus. Taxonomy (NCBI): domain Eukaryota; kingdom Metazoa; phylum Chordata; class Actinopteri; order Syngnathiformes; family Syngnathidae; genus Doryrhamphus; species Doryrhamphus excisus. The sequence continues at coordinate 10,978,192 of NC_080468.1, forward strand.
AACAGTTTCAGGTGGCTGAGAAGCACTGCTGTGGAGTTACAGCTAAAATGAGAAAATGTGTTTCTCTCGCTGTGATAATGTATTTTCAAGCAACCTATAGGCTTTGTGATAAAAATTTTCTCCTTGTATGACACATGTGTGCCACGTCCAAAAAAGCACTCCACTCGCTCAAAGAAGGCCTCCGAAGAGCGTTTTGGCACTTATGGAACACATTTAGTGTGATGTGCTTTATTGTTTGGCTCACACAACCATTGTTAAAAAAAGCACTTTATTCGCTCTCAAATACATTGTGAGCAAAGGATGATACGGCGCGTCATTGTGAACCAGCGGAAGGTGCCAGGAGGCTCATTCCAAGTGTGCCTGACGCATCGTCGCATCCCGTTCTATCTGCAACAGTTTCACGTGGCTGAGAAGCACTGCTGTGGAGTTACAGCTAAAATGAGAAAATGTGTTCCTCTCGCTGTGATAATGTATTTCAAGCAACCTATAGGCTTTGTGGTAAAAGTTTCTCCATATATGGCACATGTGTGCCACGTCCAAAAAAGCACTCCACTCACTCAAAGAAGGCCTCCGAAGAGCGTTTTGGCACTTATGGAACACATTTAGTGTGATGTGCCTTATTGCTTGGCACACACAACCATTGTTCAAAAAAGCACTTTATTCGCTCTCAAATACATTGTGAGCAAAGGATGATACGGCGCGTCATTGTGAACTAGCGGAAGGTGCCAGGAGGCTCATTCCAAGTGTGCCTGACGCAGCTTTGCATCCCGCTCTATCTGCAACAGTTTCAGGTGGCTGAGAAGCACTGCTGTGGAGTTACAGCTAAAATGAGAAAATGTGTTTCTCTCGCTGTGATAATTTATTTCAAGCAACCTATAGGCTTTGTGATAAAAATTTTCTCCTTGTATGGCACATGTGTGCCACGTCCAAAAAAGCACTCCACTCGCTCAAAGAAGGCCTCCGAAGAGCGTTTTGGCACTTATGGAACACATTTAGTGTGATGTGCTTTATTGTTTGGCTCACACAACCATTGTTCAAAAAAGCACTTTATTCGCTCTCAAATACATTGTGAGCAAAGGATGATACGGCGCGTCATTGTGAACCAGCGGAAGGTGCCAGGAGGCTCATTCTAAGTGTGCCTGACGCATCGTCGAATCCCGTTCTATCTGCAACAGTTTCAGGTGGCTGAGAAGCACTGCTGTGGAGTTACAGCTAAAATGAGAAAATGTGTTTCTCTCGCTGTGATAATGTATTTCAAGCAACCTATTGGCTTTGTGGTAAAAGTTTTCTCCATATATGGCACATGTGTGCCACGTCCAAAAAAGCACTCCACTCGCTCAAAGAAGGCCTCCGAAGAGCGTTTTGGCACTTATGGAACACATTTAGTGTGATGTGCCTTATTGCTTGGCACACACAACCATTGTTCAAAAAAGCACTTTATTCGCTCTCAAATACATTGTGAGCAAAGGATGATACGGCGCGTCATTGTGAACTAGCGGAAGGTGCCAGGAGGCTCATTCCAAGTGTGCCTCACGCATCGTCGCATCCCGTTCTATCTGCAACAGTTTCACGTGGCTGAGAAGCACTGCTGTGGAGTTACAGCTAAAATGAGAAAATGTGTTCCTCTCGCTGTGATAATGTATTTCAAGCAACCTATAGGCTTTGTGGTAAAATTTTTCTCCATATATGGCACATGTGTGCCACGTCCAAAAAAGCACTCCACTCAATCAAAGAAGGCCTCCGAAGAGCGTTTTGGCACTTATGGAACACATTTAGTGTGATGTGCCTTATTGCTTGGCACACACAACCATTGTTCAAAAAAGCACTTTATTCGCTCTCAAATACATTGTGAGCAAAGGATGATACGGCGCGTCATTGTGAACTAGCGGAAGGTGCCAGGAGGCTCATTCCAAGTGTGCCTGACGCATCGTCGCATCCCGTTCTATCTGCAACAGTTTCAGGTGGCTGAGAAGCACTGCTGTGGAGTTACAGCTAAAATGAGAAAATGTGTTTCTCTCGCTGTGATAATGTATTTCAAGCAACCTATTGGCTTTGTGGTAAAAGTTTTCTCCATATATGGCACATGTGTGCCACGTCCAAAAAAGCACTCCACTCACTCAAAGAAGGCCTCCGAAGAGCGTTTTGGCACTTATGGAACACATTTAGTGTGATGTGCCTTATTGCTTGGCACACACAACCATTGTTCAAAAAAGCACTTTATTCGCTCTCAAATACATTGTGAGCAAAGGATGATACGGCGCGTCATTGTGAACCAGCGGAAGGTGCCAGGAGGCTCATTCCAAGTGTTTTTGACGCAGCTTTGCATCCCGTTCTATCTGCAACAGTTTCAGGTGGCTGAGAAGCACTGCTGTGGAGTTACAGCTAAAATGAGAAAATGTGTTTCTCTCGCTGTGATAATGTATTTCAAGCAACCTATTGGCTTTGTGGTAAAAGTTTTCTCCATATATGGCACATGTGTGCCACGTCCAAAAAAGCACTCCACTCGCTCAAAGAAGGCCTCCGAAGAGCGTTTTGGCACTTATGGAACACATTTAGTGTGATGTGCCTTATTGCTTGGCACACACAACCATTGTTCAAAAAAGCACTTTATTCGCTCTCAAATACATTGTGAGCAAAGGATGATACGGCGCGTCATTGTGAACTAGCGGAAGGTGCCAGGAGGCTCATTCCAAGTGTGCCTGACGCAGCTTTGCATCCCGCTCTATCTGCAACAGTTTCAGGTGGCTGAGAAGCACTGCTGTGGAGTTACAGCTAAAATGAGAAAATGTGTTTCTCTCGCTGTGATAATTTATTTCAAGCAACCTATAGGCTTTGTGATAAAAATTTTCTCCTTGTATGGCACATGTGTGCCACGTCCAAAAAAGCACTCCACTCGCTCAAAGAAGGCCTCCGAAGAGGGTTTTGGCACTTATGGAACACATTTAGTGTGATGTGCTTTATTGTTTGGCTCACACAACCATTGTTCAAAAAAGCACTTTATTCGCTCTCAAATACATAGTGAGCAAAGGATGATACGGCGCGTCATTGTGAACTAGCGGAAGGTGCCAAGAGGCTCATTCCAAGTGTTTTTGACGCAGCTTTGCATCTCGTTCAATCTGCAACAGTTTCAGGTGGCTGAGAAGCACTGCTGTGGAGTTACAGCTAAAATGAGAAAATGTGTTTCTCTCGCTGTGATAATGTATTTCAAGCAACCTATTGGCTTTGTGGTAAAAGTTTTCTCCATATATGGCACATGTGTGCCACGTCCAAAAAAGCACTCCACTCGCTCAAAGAAGGCCTCCGAAGAGCGTTTTGGCACTTATGGAACACATTTAGTGTGATGTGCCTTATTTTGGCACACACAACCATTGTTCAAAAAAGCACTTTATTCGCTCTCAAATACATTGTGAGCAAAGGATGATACGGCGCGTCATTGTGAACCAGCAGAAGGTGCCAGGAGGCTCATTCCAAGTGTGCCTGACGCATCGTCGAATCCCGTTCTATCTGCAACAGTTTCAGGTGGCTGAGAAGCACTGCTGTGGAGTTACAGCTAAAATGAGAAAATGTGTTTCTCTCGCTGTGATAATGTATTTCAAGCAACCTATTGGCTTTGTGGTAAAATTTTTCTCCATATATGGCACATGTGTGCCACGTCCAAAAAAGCACTCCACTCGCTCAAAGAAGGCCTCCGAAGAGCGTTTTGGCACTTATGGAACACATTTAGTGTGATGTGCCTTATTGCTTGGCACACACAACCATTGTTCAAAAAAGCACTTTATTCGCTCTCAAATACATTGTGAGCAAAGGATGATACGGCGCGTCATTGTGAACTAGCGGAAGGTGCCAGGAGGCTCATTCCAAGTGTGCCTCACGCATCGTCGCATCCCGTTCTATCTGCAACAGTTTCAGGTGGCTGAGAAGCACTGCTGTGGAGTTACAGCTAAAATGAGAAAATGTGTTTCTCTCGCTGTGATAATGTATTTCAAGCAACCTATTGGCTTTGTGGTAAAAGTTTTCTCCATATATGGCACATGTGTGCCACGTCCAAAAAAGCACTCCACTCGCTCAAAGAAGGCCTCCGAAGAGCGTTTTGGCACTTATGGAACACATTTAGTGTGATGTGCCTTATTTTGGCACACACAACCATTGTTCAAAAAAGCACTTTATTCGCTCTCAAATACATTGTGAGCAAAGGATGATACGGCGCGTCATTGTGAACCAGCGGAAGGTGCCAGGAGGCTCATTCCAAGTGTTTTTGACGCAGCTTTGCATCCCGTTCTATCTGCAACAGTTTCAGGTGGCTGAGAAGCACTGCTGTGGAGTTACAGCTAAAATGAGAAAATGTGTTTCTCTCGCTGTGATAATGTATTTTCAAGCAACCTATAGGCTTTGTGATAAAAATTTTCTCCTTGTATGACACATGTGTGCCACGTCCAAAAAAGCACTCCACTCGCTCAAAGAAGGCCTCCGAAGAGCGTTTTGGCACTTATGGAACACATTTAGTGTGATGTGCTTTATTGTTTGGCTCACACAACCATTGTTAAAAAAAGCACTTTATTCGCTCTCAAATACATTGTGAGCAAAGGATGATACGGCGCGTCATTGTGAACCAGCGGAAGGTGCCAGGAGGCTCATTCCAAGTGTGCCTGACGCATCGTCGCATCCCGTTCTATCTGCAACAGTTTCACGTGGCTGAGAAGCACTGCTGTGGAGTTACAGCTAAAATGAGAAAATGTGTTCCTCTCGCTGTGATAATGTATTTCAAGCAACCTATAGGCTTTGTGGTAAAAGTTTCTCCATATATGGCACATGTGTGCCACGTCCAAAAAAGCACTCCACTCACTCAAAGAAGGCCTCCGAAGAGCGTTTTGGCACTTATGGAACACATTTAGTGTGATGTGCCTTATTGCTTGGCACACACAACCATTGTTCAAAAAAGCACTTTATTCGCTCTCAAATACATTGTGAGCAAAGGATGATACGGCGCGTCATTGTGAACTAGCGGAAGGTGCCAGGAGGCTCATTCCAAGTGTGCCTGACGCAGCTTTGCATCCCGCTCTATCTGCAACAGTTTCAGGTGGCTGAGAAGCACTGCTGTGGAGTTACAGCTAAAATGAGAAAATGTGTTTCTCTCGCTGTGATAATTTATTTCAAGCAACCTATAGGCTTTGTGATAAAAATTTTCTCCTTGTATGGCACATGTGTGCCACGTCCAAAAAAGCACTCCACTCGCTCAAAGAAGGCCTCCGAAGAGCGTTTTGGCACTTATGGAACACATTTAGTGTGATGTGCTTTATTGTTTGGCTCACACAACCATTGTTCAAAAAAGCACTTTATTCGCTCTCAAATACATTATGAGCAAAGGATGATATGGCGCGTCATTGTGAACTAGCGGAAGGTGCCAAGAGGCTCATTCCAAGTGTTTTTGACGCAGCTTTGCATCTCGTTCTATCTGCAACAGTTTCAGGTGGCTGAGAAGCACTGCTGTGGAGTTACAGCTAAAATGAGAAAATGTGTTTCTCTCGCTGTGATAATGTATTTCAAGCAACCTATTGGCTTTGTGGTAAAAGTTTTCTCCATATATGGCACATGTGTGCCACGTCCAAAAAAGCACTCCACTCGCTCAAAGAAGGCCTCCGAAGAGCGTTTTGGCACTTATGGAACACATTTAGTGTGATGTGCTTTATTGTTTGGCTCACACAACCATTGTTCAAAAAAGCACTTTATTCGCTCTCAAATACATTGTGAGCAAAGGATGATACGGCGCGTCATTGTGAACTAGCGGAAGGTGCCAAGAGGCTCATTCCAAGTGTTTTTGACGTAGCTTTGCATCTCGTTCTATCTGCAACAGTTTCAGGTGGCTGAGAAGCACTGCTGTGGAGTTACAGCTAAAATGAGAAAATGTGTTTCTCTCGCTGTGATAATGTATTTCAAGCAACCTATTGGCTTTGTGGTAAAAGTTTTCTCCATATATGGCACATGTGTGCCACGTCCAAAAAAGCACTCCACTCGCTCAAAGAAGGCCTCCGAAGAGCGTTTTGGCACTTATGGAACACATTTAGTGTGATGTGCCTTATTGCTTGGCACACACAACCATTGTTCAAAAAAGCACTTTATTCGCTCTCAAATACATTGTGAGCAAAGGATGATACGGCGCGTCATTGTGAACTAGCGGAAGGTGCCAGGAGGCTCATTCCAAGTGTGCCTGACGCATCGTCGCATCCCGTTCTATCTGCAACAGTTTCAGGTGGCTGAGAAGCACTGCTGTGGAGTTACAGCTAAAATGAGAAAATGTGTTTCTCTCGCTGTGATAATGTATTTCAAGCAACCTATTGGCTTTGTGGTAAAAGTTTTCTCCATATATGGCACATGTGTGCCACGTCCAAAAAAGCACTCCACTCACTCAAAGAAGGCCTCCGAAGAGCGTTTTGGCACTTATGGAACACATTTAGTGTGATGTGCCTTATTGCTTGGCACACACAACCATTGTTCAAAAAAGCACTTTATTCGCTCTCAAATACATTGTGAGCAAAGGATGATACGGCGCGTCATTGTGAACCAGCGGAAGGTGCCAGGAGGCTCATTCCAAGTGTTTTTGACGCAGCTTTGCATCCCGTTCTATCTGCAACAGTTTCAGGTGGCTGAGAAGCACTGCTGTGGAGTTACAGCTAAAATGAGAAAATGTGTTTCTCTCGCTGTGATAATGTATTTCAAGCAACCTATTGGCTTTGTGGTAAAAGTTTTCTCCATATATGGCACATGTGTGCCACGTCCAAAAAAGCACTCCACTCGCTCAAAGAAGGCCTCCGAAGAGCGTTTTGGCACTTATGGAACACATTTAGTGTGATGTGCCTTATTGCTTGGCACACACAACCATTGTTCAAAAAAGCACTTTATTCGCTCTCAAATACATTGTGAGCAAAGGATGATACGGCGCGTCATTGTGAACTAGCGGAAGGTGCCAGGAGGCTCATTCCAAGTGTGCCTGACGCAGCTTTGCATCCCGCTCTATCTGCAACAGTTTCAGGTGGCTGAGAAGCACTGCTGTGGAGTTACAGCTAAAATGAGAAAATGTGTTTCTCTCGCTGTGATAATTTATTTCAAGCAACCTATAGGCTTTGTGATAAAAATTTTCTCCTTGTATGGCACATGTGTGCCACGTCCAAAAAAGCACTCCACTCGCTCAAAGAAGGCCTCCGAAGAGCGTTTTGGCACTTATGGAACACATTTAGTGTGATGTGCTTTATTGTTTGGCTCACACAACCATTGTTCAAAAAAGCACTTTATTCGCTCTCAAATACATTGTGAGCAAAGGATGATACGGCGCGTCATTGTGAACTAGCGGAAGGTGCCAAGAGGCTCATTCCAAGTGTTTTTGACGCAGCTTTGCATCCCGTTCTATCTGCAACAGTTTCAGTTGGCTGAGAAGCACTGCTGTGGAGTTACAGCTAAAATGAGAAAATGTGTTTCTCTCGCTGTGATAATGTATTTCAAGCAACCTATTGGCTTTGTGGAAAAAGTTTTCTCCATATATGGCACATGTGTGCCACGTCCAAAAAAGCACTCCACTCGCTCAAAGAAGGCCTCCGAAGAGCGTTTTGGCACTTATGGAACACATTTAGTGTGATGTGCCTTATTGCTTGGCACACACAACCATTGTTCAAAGAAGCACTTTATTCGCTCTCAAATACATTGTGAGCAAAGGATGATACGGCGCGTCATTGTGAACTAGCGGAAGGTGCCAGGAGGCTCATTCCAAGTGTGCCTCACGCATCGTCGCATCCCGTTCTATCTGCAACAGTTCCACGTGGCTGAGAAGCACTGCTGTGGAGTTACAGCTAAAATGAGAAAATGTGTTCCTCTCGCTGTGATAATGTATTTCAAGCAACCTATTGGCTTTGTGGTAAAAGTTTTCTCCATATATGGCACATGTGTGCCACGTCCAAAAAAGCACTCCACTCACTCAAAGAAGGCCTCCGAAGAGCGTTTTGGCACTTATGGAACACATTTAGTGTGATGTGCCTTATTGCTTGGCACACACAACCATTGTTCAAAAAAGCACTTTATTCGCTCTCAAATACATTGTGAGCAAAGGATGATACGGCGCGTCATTGTGAACTAGCGGAAGGTGCCATGAGGCTCATTCCAAGTGTGCCTGACGCAGCTTTGCATCCCGTTCTATCTGCAACAGTTTCAGGTGGCTGAGAAGCACTGCTGTGGAGTTACAGCTAAAATTAGAAAATGTGTTCCTCTCGCTGTGATAATGTATTTCAAGCAACCTATTGGCTTTGTGGTAAAAGTTTTCTCCATATATGGCACGTGTGCCACGTCCAAAAAAGCACTCCACTCACTCAAAGAAGGCCTCCGAAGAGCGTTTTGGCACTTATGGAACACATTTAGTGTGATGTGCCTTATTGCTTGGCACACACAACCATTGTTCAAAAAAGCACTTTATTCGCTCTCAAATACATTGTGAGCAAAGGATGATACGGCGCGTCATTGTGAACTAGCGGAAGGTGCCAGGAGGCTCATTTCAAGTGTGCCTCACGCATCGTCGCATCCCGTTCTATCTGCAACAGTTTCACGTGGCTGAGAAGCACTGCTGTGGAGTTACAGCTAAAATGAGAAAATGTGTTCCTCTCGCTGTGATAATGTATTTCAAGCAACCTATAGGCTTTGTGGTAAAAGTTTTCTCCATATATGGCACATGTGTGCCACGTCCAAAATGCACTCCACTCGCTCAAAGAAGGCCTCCGAAGAGCGTTTTGGCACTTATGGAACACATTTAGTGTGATGTGCCTTATTGCTTGGCACACACAACCATTGTTCAAAAAAGCACTTTATTCGCTCTCAAATACATTGTGAGCAAAGGATGATACGGCGCGTCATTGTGAACTAGCGGAAGGTGCCAGGAGGCTCATTCCAAGTGTGCCTGACGCAGCTTTGCATCCCGTTCTATCTGCAACAGTTTCAGGTGGCTGAGAAGCACTGCTGTGGAGTTAAAGCTAAAATGAGAAAATGTGTTTCTCTCGCTGTGATAATGTATTTCAAGCAACCTATTGGCTTTGTGGTAAAAGTTTTCTCCATATATGGCACATGTGTGCCACGTCCAAAAAAGCACTCTACTCGCTCAAAGAAGGCCTCCGAAGAGCGTTTTGGCACTTATGGAACACATTTAGTGTGATGTGCCTTATTGCTTGGCACACACAACCATTGTTCAAAAAAGCACTTTATTCGCTCTCAAATACATTGTGAGCAAAGGATGATACGGCGCGTCATTGTGAACTAGCGGAAGGTGCCAGGAGGCTCATTCTAAGTGTGCCTCACGCATCGTCGCATCCCGTTCTATCTGCAACAGTTTCACGTGGCTGAGAAGCACTGCTGTGGAGTTACAGCTAAAATGAGAAAATGTGTTTCTCTCGCTGTGATAATGTATTTCAAGCAACCTATAGGCTTTGTGGTAAAAGTTTTCTCCATATATGGCACATGTGTGCCACGTCCAAAAAAGCACTCCACTCACTCAAAGAAGGCCTCCGAAGAGCGTTTTGGCACTTATGGAACACATTTAGTGTGATGTGCCTTATTGCTTGGCACACACAACCATTGTTCAAAAAAGCACTTTATTCGCTCTCAAATACATTGTGAGCAAAGGATGATACGGCGCGTCATTGTGAACTAGCGGAAGGTGCCAGGAGGCTCATTCCAAGTGTGCCTCACGCATCGTCGCATCCCGTTCTATCTGCAACAGTTTCACGTGGCTGAGAAGCACTGCTGTGGAGTTACAGCTAAAATGAGAAAATGTGTTCCTCTCGCTGTGATAATGTATTTCAAGCAACCTATAGGCTTTGTGGTAAAATTTTTCTCCATATATGGCACATGTGTGCCACGTCCAAAAAAGCACTCCACTCACTCAAAGAAGGCCTCCGAAGAGCGTTTTGGCACTTATGGAACACATTTAGTGTGATGTGCCTTATTGCTTGGCACACACAACCATTGTTCAAAAAAGCACTTTATTCGCTCTCAAATACATTGTGAGCAAAGGATGATACGGCGCGTCATTGTGAACTAGCGGAAGGTGCCAGGAGGCTCATTCCAAGTGTGCCTGACGCAGCTTTGCATCCCGCTCTATCTGCAACAGTTTCAGGTGGCTGAGAAGCACTGCTGTGGAGTTACAGCTAAAATGAGAAAATGTGTTTCTCTCGCTGTGATAATTTATTTCAAGCAACCTATAGGCTTTGTGATAAAAATTTTCTCCTTGTATGGCACATGTGTGCCACGTCCAAAAAAGCACTCCACTCGCTCAAAGAAGGCCTCCGAAGAGCGTTTTGGCACTTATGGAACACATTTAGTGTGATGTGCTTTATTGTTTGGCTCACACAACCATTGTTCAAAAAAGCACTTTATTCGCTCTCAAATACATTGTGAGCAAAGGATGATACGGCGCGTCATTGTGAACTAGCGGAAGGTGCCAAGAGGCTCATTCCAAGTGTTTTTGACGCAGCTTTGCATCCCGTTCTATCTGCAACAGTTTCAGGTGGCTGAGAAGCACTGCTGTGGAGTTACAGCTAAAATGAGAAAATGTGTTTCTCTCGCTGTGATAATGTATTTCAAGCAACCTATTGGCTTTGTGGTAAAAGTTTTCTCCATATATGGCACATGTGTGCCACGTCCAAAAAAGCACTCCACTCGCTCAAAGAAGGCCTCCAAAGAGCGTTTTGGCACTTATGGAACACATTTAGTGTGATGTGCCTTATTGCTTGGCACACACAACCATTGTTCAAAAAAGCACTTTATTCGCTCTCAAATACATTGTGAGCAAAGGATGATACGGCGCGTCATTGTGAACCAGCGGAAGGTGCCAGGAGGCTCATTCCAAGTGTGCCTGACGCATCGTCGAATCCCGTTCTATCTGCAACAGTTTCAGGTGGCTGAGAAGCACTGCTGTGGAGTTAGAGCTAAAATGAGAAAATGTGTTTCTCTCGCTGTGATAATGTATTTCAAGCAACCTATTGGCTTTGTGGTAAAAGTTTTCTCCATATATGGCACATCTGTGCCACGTCCAAAAAAGCACTCCACTCGCTCAAAGAAGGCCTCCGAAGAGCGTTTTGGCACTTATGGAACACATTTAGTGTGATGTGCCTTATTGCTTGGCACACACAACCATTGTTCAAAAAAGCACTTTATTCGCTCTCAAATACATTGTGAGCAAAGGATGATACGGCGCGTCATTGTGAACTAGCGGAAGGTGCCAGGAGGCTCATTCTAAGTGTGCCTCACGCATCGTCGCATCCCGTTCTATCTGCAACAGTTTCACGTGGCTGAGAAGCACTGCTGTGGAGTTACAGCTAAAATGAGAAAATGTGTTTCTCTCGCTGTGATAATGTATTTCAAGCAACCTATAGGCTTTGTGGTAAAAGTTTTCTCCATATATGGCACATGTGTGCCACGTCCAAAAAAGCACTCCACTCACTCAAAGAAGGCCTCCGAAGAGCGTTTTGGCACTTATGGAACACATTTAGTGTGATGTGCCTTATTGCTTGGCACACACAACCATTGTTCAAAAAAGCACTTTATTCGCTCTCAAATACATTGTGAGCAAAGGATGATACGGCGCGTCATTGTGAACTAGCGGAAGGTGCCAGGAGGCTCATTCCAAGTGTGCCTCACGCATCGTCGCATCCCGTTCTATCTGCAACAGTTTCACGTGGCTGAGAAGCACTGCTGTGGAGTTACAGCTAAAATGAGAAAATGTGTTCCTCTCGCTGTGATAATGTATTTCAAGCAACCTATAGGCTTTGTGGTAAAATTTTTCTCCATATATGGCACATGTGTGCCACGTCCAAAAAAGCACTCCACTCACTCAAAGAAGGCCTCCGAAGAGCGTTTTGGCACTTATGGAACACATTTAGTGTGATGTGCCTTATTGCTTGGCACACACAACCATTGTTCAAAAAAGCACTTTATTCGCTCTCAAATACATTGTGAGCAAAGGATGATACGGCGCGTCATTGTGAACTAGCGGAAGGTGCCAGGAGGCTCATTCCAAGTGTGCCTGACGCAGCTTTGCATCCCGCTCTATCTGCAACAGTTTCAGGTGGCTGAGAAGCACTGCTGTGGAGTTACAGCTAAAATGAGAAAATGTGTTTCTCTCGCTGTGATAATTTATTTCAAGCAACCTATAGGCTTTGTGATAAAAATTTTCTCCTTGTATGGCACATGTGTGCCACGTCCAAAAAAGCACTCCACTCGCTCAAAGAAGGCCTCCGAAGAGCGTTTTGGCACTTATGGAACACATTTAGTGTGATGTGCTTTATTGTTTGGCTCACACAACCATTGTTCAAAAAAGCACTTTATTCGCTCTCAAATACATTGTGAGCAAAGGATGATACGGCGCGTCATTGTGAACTAGCGGAAGGTGCCAAGAGGCTCATTCCAAGTGTTTTTGACGCAGCTTTGCATCCCGTTCTATCTGCAACAGTTTCAGGTGGCTGAGAAGCACTGCTGTGGAGTTACAGCTAAAATGAGAAAATGTGTTTCTCTCGCTGTGATAATGTATTTCAAGCAACCTATTGGCTTTGTGGTAAAAGTTTTCTCCATATATGGCACATGTGTGCCACGTCCAAAAAAGCACTCCACTCACTCAAAGAAGGCCTCCGAAGAGCGTTTTGGCACTTATGGAACACATTTAGTGTGATGTGCCTTATTGCTTGGCACACACAACCATTGTTCAAAAAAGCACTTTATTCGCTCTCAAATACATTGTGAGCAAAGGATGATACGGCGCGTCATTGTGAACCAGCGGAAGGTGCCAGGAGGCTCATTCCAAGTGTTTTTGACGCAGCTTTGCATCCCGTTCTATCTGCAACAGTTTCAGGTGGCTGAGAAGCACTGCTGTGGAGTTACAGCTAAAATGAGAAAATGTGTTTCTCTCGCTGTGATAATGTATTTCAAGCAACCTATTGGCTTTGTGGTAAAAGTTTTCTCCATATATGGCACATGTGTGCCACGTCCAAAAAAGCACTCCACTCGCTCAAAGAAGGCCTCCGAAGAGCGTTTTGGCACTTATGGAACACATTTAGTGTGATGTGCCTTATTGCTTGGCACACACAACCATTGTTCAAAAAAGCACTTTATTCGCTCTCAAATACATTGTGAGCAAAGGATGATACGGCGCGTCATTGTGAACTAGCGGAAGGTGCCAGGAGGCTCATTCCAAGTGTGCCTGACGCAGCTTTGCATCCCGCTCTATCTGCAACAGTTTCAGGTGGCTGAGAAGCACTGCTGTGGAGTTACAGCTAAAATGAGAAAATGTGTTTCTCTCGCTGTGATAATTTATTTCAAGCAACTTATAGGCTTTGTGATAAAAATTTTCTCCTTGTATGGCACATGTGTGCCACGTCCAAAAAAGCACTCCACTCGCTCAAAGAAGGCCTCCGAAGAGCGTTTTGGCACTTATGGAACACATTTAGTGTGATGTGCTTTATTGTTTGGCTCACACAACCATTGTTCAAAAAAGCACTTTATTCGCTCTCAAATACATTGTGAGCAAAGGATGATACGGCGCGTCATTGTGAACTAGCGGAAGGTGCCAGGAGGCTCATTCCAAGTGTGCCTGAAGCAGCTTTGCATCCCGTTCTATCTGCAACAGTTTCAGGTGGCTGAGAAGCACTGCTGTGGAGTTACAGCTAAAATTAGAAAATGTGTTCCTCTCGCTGTGATAATGTATTTCAAGCAACCTATTGGCTTTGTGGTAAAAGTTTTCTCCATATATGGCACGTGTGCCAGGTCCAAAAAAGCACTCCACTCACTCAAAGAAGGCCTCCGAAGAGCGTTTTGGCACTTATGGAACACATTTAGTGTGATGTGCCTTATTGCTTGGCACACACAACCATTGTTCAAAAAAGCACTTTATTCGCTCTCAAATACATTGTGAGCAAAGGATGATACGGCGCGTCATTGTGAACTAGCGGAAGGTGCCAGGAGGCTCATTTCAAGTGTGCCTCACGCATCGTCGCATCCCGTTCTATCTGCAACAGTTTCACGTGGCTGAGAAGCACTGCTGTGGAGTTACAGCTAAAATGAGAAAATGTGTTCCTCTCGCTGTGATAATGTATTTCAAGCAACCTATAGGCTTTGTGGTAAAATTTTTCTCCATATATGGCACATGTGTGCCACGTCCAAAAAAGCACTCCACTCAATCAAAGAAGGCCTCCGAAGAGCGTTTTGGCACTTATGGAACACATTTAGTGTGATGTGCCTTATTGCTTGGCACACACAACCATTGTTCAAAAAAGCACTTTATTCGCTCTCAAATACATTGTGAGCAAAGGATGATACGGCGCGTCATTGTGAACTAGTGGAAGGTGCCAGGAGGCTCATTCCAAGTGTGCCTGACGCATCGTCGCATCCCGTTCTATCTGCAACAGTTTCAGGTGGCTGAGAAGCACTGCTGTGGAGTTACAGCTAAAATGAGAAAATGTGTTTCTCTCGCTGTGATAATGTATTTCAAGCAACCTATTGGCTTTGTGGTAAAAGTTTTCTCCATATATGGCACATGTGTGCCACGTCCAAAAAAGCACTCCACTCGCTCAAAGAAGGCCCCCGAAGAGCGTTTTGGCACTTATGGAACACATTTAGTGTGATGTGCCTTATTGCTTGGCACACACAACCATTGTTCAAAAATGCACTTTATTCGCTCTCAAATACATTGTGAGCAAAGGATGATACGGCGCGTCATTGTGAACTAGCGGAAGGTGCCAGGAGGCTCATTCCAAGTGTGCCTGACGCAGCTTTGCATCCCGCTCTATCTGCAACAGTTTCAGGTGGCTGAGAAGCACTGCTGTGGAGTTACAGCTAAAATGAGAAAATGTGTTTCTCTCGCTGTGATAATTTATTTCAAGCAACCTATAGGCTTTGTGATAAAAATTTTCTCCTTGTATGGCACATGTGTGCCACGTCCAAAAAAGCACTCCACTCGCTCAAAGAAGGCCTCCGAAGAGCGTTTTGGCACTTATGGAACACATTTAGTGTGATGTGCTTTATTGTTTGGCTCACACAACCATTGTTCAAAAAAGCACTTTATTCGCTCTCAAATACATTGTGAGCAAAGGATGATACGGCGCGTCATTGTGAACTAGCGGAAGGTGCCAAGAGGCTCATTCCAAGTGTTTTTGACGCAGCTTTGCATCCCGTTCTATCTGCAACAGTTTCAGGTGGCTGAGAAGCACTGCTGTGGAGTTACAGCTAAAATGAGAAAATGTGTTTCTCTCGCTGTGATAATGTATTTCAAGCAACCTATTGGCTTTGTGGTAAAAGTTTTCTCCATATATGGCACATGTGTGCCACGTCCAAAAAAGCACTCCACTCACTCAAAGAAGGCCTCCGAAGAGCGTTTTGGCACTTATGGAACACATTTAGTGTGATGTGCCTTATTGCTTGGCACACACAACCATTGTTCAAAAAAGCACTTTATTCGCTCTCAAATACATTGTGAGCAAAGGATGATACGGCGCGTCATTGTGAACCAGCGGAAGGTGCCAGGAGGCTCATTCCAAGTGTTTTTGACGCAGCTTTGCATCCCGTTCTATCTGCAACAGTTTCAGGTGGCTGAGAAGCACTGCTGTGGAGTTACAGCTAAAATGAGAAAATGTGTTTCTCTCGCTGTGATAATGTATTTCAAGCAACCTATTGGCTTTGTGGTAAAAGTTTTCTCCATATATGGCACATGTGTGCCACGTCCAAAAAAGCACTCCACTCGCTCAAAGAAGGCCTCCGAAGAGCGTTTTGGCACTTATGGAACACATTTAGTGTGATGTGCCTTATTGCTTGGCACACACAACCATTGTTCAAAAAAGCACTTTATTCGCTCTCAAATACATTGTGAGCAAAGGATGATACGGCGCGTCATTGTGAACTAGCGGAAGGTGCCAGGAGGCTCATTCCAAGTGTGCCTGACGCAGCTTTGCATCCCGCTCTATCTGCAACAGTTTCAGGTGGCTGAGAAGCACTGCTGTGGAGTTACAGCTAAAATGAGAAAATGTGTTTCTCTCGCTGTGATAATTTATTTCAAGCAACTTATAGGCTTTGTGATAAAAATTTTCTCCTTGTATGGCACATGTGTGCCACGTCCAAAAAAGCACTCCACTCGCTCAAAGAAGGCCTCCGAAGAGCGTTTTGGCACTTATGGAACACATTTAGTGTGATGTGCTTTATTGTTTGGCTCACACAACCATTGTTCAAAAAAGCACTTTATTCGCTCTCAAATACATTGTGAGCAAAGGATGATACGGCGCGTCATTGTGAACTAGCGGAAGGTGCCAGGAGGCTCATTCCAAGTGTGCCTGAAGCAGCTTTGCATCCCGTTCTATCTGCAACAGTTTCAGGTGGCTGAGAAGCACTGCTGTGGAGTTACAGCTAAAATTAGAAAATGTGTTCCTCTCGCTGTGATAATGTATTTCAAGCAACCTATTGGCTTTGTGGTAAAAGTTTTCTCCATATATGGCACGTGTGCCAGGTCCAAAAAAGCACTCCACTCACTCAAAGAAGGCCTCCGAAGAGCGTTTTGGCACTTATGGAACACATTTAGTGTGATGTGCCTTATTGCTTGGCACACACAACCATTGTTCAAAAAAGCACTTTATTCGCTCTCAAATACATTGTGAGCAAAGGATGATACGGCGCGTCATTGTGAACTAGCGGAAGGTGCCAGGAGGCTCATTTCAAGTGTGCCTCACGCATCGTCGCATCCCGTTCTATCTGCAACAGTTTCACGTGGCTGAGAAGCACTGCTGTGGAGTTACAGCTAAAATGAGAAAATGTGTTCCTCTCGCTGTGATAATGTATTTCAAGCAACCTATAGGCTTTGTGGTAAAATTTTTCTCCATATATGGCACATGTGTGCCACGTCCAAAAAAGCACTCCACTCAATCAAAGAAGGCCTCCGAAGAGCGTTTTGGCACTTATGGAACACATTTAGTGTGATGTGCCTTATTGCTTGGCACACACAACCATTGTTCAAAAAAGCACTTTATTCGCTCTCAAATACATTGTGAGCAAAGGATGATACGGCGCGTCATTGTGAACTAGTGGAAGGTGCCAGGAGGCTCATTCCAAGTGTGCCTGACGCATCGTCGCATCCCGTTCTATCTGCAACAGTTTCAGGTGGCTGAGAAGCACTGCTGTGGAGTTACAGCTAAAATGAGAAAATGTGTTTCTCTCGCTGTGATAATGTATTTCAAGCAACCTATTGGCTTTGTGGTAAAAGTTTTCTCCATATATGGCACATGTGTGCCACGTCCAAAAAAGCACTCCACTCGCTCAAAGAAGGCCCCCGAAGAGCGTTTTGGCACTTATGGAACACATTTAGTGTGATGTGCCTTATTGCTTGGCACACACAACCATTGTTCAAAAATGCACTTTATTCGCTCTCAAATACATTGTGAGCAAAGGATGATACGGCGCGTCATTGTGAACTAGCGGAAGGTGCCAGGAGGCTCATTCCAAGTGTGCCTGACGCAGCTTTGCATCCCGTTCTATCTGCAACAGTTTCAGGTGGCTGAGAAGCACTGCTGTGGAGTTAAAGCTAAAATGAGAAAATGTGTTTCTCTCGCTGTGATAATGTATTTCAAGCAACCTATTGGCTTTGTGGTAAAAGTTTTCTCCATATATGGCACATGTGTGCCACGTCCAAAAAAGCACTCCACTCGCTCAAAGAAGGCCTCCGAAGAGCGTTTTGGCACTTATGGAACACATTTAGTGTGATGTGCCTTATTGCTTGGCACACACAACCATTGTTCAAAAAAGCACTTTATTCGCTCTCAAATACATTGTGAGCAAAGGATGATACGGCGCGTCATTGTGAACTAGCGGAAGGTGCCAGGAGGCTCATTCCAAGTGTGCCTCACGCATCGTCGCATCCCGTTCTATCTGCAACAGTTTCACGTGGCTGAGAAGCACTGCTGTGGAGTTACAGCTAAAATGAGAAAATGTGTTCCTCTCGCTGTGATAATGTATTTCAAGCAACCTATAGGCTTTGTGGTAAAATTTTTCTCCATATATGGCACATGTGTGCCACGTCCAAAAAAGCACTCCACTCACTCAAAGAAGGCCTCCGAAGAGCGTTTTGGCACTTATGGAACACATTTAGTGTGATGTGCCTTATTGCTTGGCACACACAACCATTGTTCAAAAAAGCACTTTATTCGCTCTCAAATACATTGTGAGCAAAGGATGATATGGCGCGTCATTGTGAACTAGCGGAAGGTGCCAGGAGGCTCATTCCAAGTGTGCCAGACGCAGCTTTGCATCACGCTCTATCTGCAACAGTTTCAGGTGGCTGAGAAGCACTGCTGTGGAGTTACAGCTAAAATGAGAAAATGTGTTTCTCTCACTGTGATAATTTATTTCAAGCAACCTATAGGCTTTGTGATAAAAATTTTCTCCTTGTATGGCACATGTGTGCCACGTCCAAAAAAGCACTCCACTCGCTCAAAGAAGGCCTCCGAAGAGCGTTTTGGCACTTATGGAACACATTTAGTGTGATGTGCTTATTGTTTGGCTCACACAACCATTGTTCAAAAAAGCACTTTATTCGCTCTCAAATACATTGTGAGCAAAGGATGATACGGCGCGTCATTGTGAACTAGCGGAAGGTGCCAAGAGGCTCATTCCAAGTGTTTTTGACGCAGCTTTGCATCCCGTTCTATCTGCAACAGTTTCAGGTGGCTGAGAAGCACTGCTGTGGAGTTACAGCTAAAATGAGAAAATGTGTTTCTCTCGCTGTGATAATGTATTTCAAGCAACCTATTGGCTTTGTGGTAAAAGTTTTCTCCATATATGGCACATGTGTGCCACGTCCAAAAAAGCACTCCACTCGCTCAAAGAAGGCCTCCGAAGAGCGTTTTGGCACTTATGGAACACATTTAGTGTGATGTGCCTTATTTTGGCACACACAACCATTGTTCAAAAAAGCACTTTATTCGCTCTCAAATACATTGTGAGCAAAGGATGATACGGCGCGTCATTGTGAACCAGCGGAAGGTGCCAGGAGGCTCATTCCAAGTGTGCCTGACGCATCGTCGAATCCCGTTCTATGTGCAATAGTTTCAGGTGGCTGAGAAGCACTGCTGTGGAGTTACAGCTAAAATGAGAAAATGTGTTTCTCTCGCTGTGATAATGTATTTCAAGCAACCTATTGGCTTTGTGGTAAAAGTTTTCTCCATATATGGCACATGTGTGCCACGTCCAAAAAAGCACTCCACTCGCTCAAAGAAGGCCTCCGAAGAGCGTTTTGGCACTTATGGAACACATTTAGTGTGATGTGCCTTATTGCTTGGCACACACAACCATTGTTCAAAAAAGCACTTTATTCGCTCTCAAATACATTGTGAGCAAAGGATGATACGGCGCGTCATTGTGAACTAGCGGAAGGTGCCAGGAGGCTCATTCTAAGTGTGCCTCACGCATCGTTGCATCCCGTTCTATCTGCAACAGTTTCACGTGGCTGAGAAGCACTGCTGTGGAGTTACAGCTAAAATGAGAAAATGTGTTTCTCTCGCTGTGATAATGTATTTCAAGCAACCTATAGGCTTTGTGGTAAAAGTTTTCTCCATATATGGCACATGTGTGCCACGTCCAAAAAAGCACTCCACTCACTCAAAGAAGGCCTCCGAAGAGCGTTTTGGCACTTATGGAACACATTTAGTGTGATGTGCCTTTATTGCTTGGCACACACAACCATTGTTCAAAAAAGCACTTTATTCGCTCTCAAATACATTGTGAGCAAAGGATGATACGGCGCGTCATTGTGAACTAGCGGAAGGTGCCAGGAGGCTCATTCCAAGTGTGCCTCACGCATCGTCGCATCCCGTTCTATCTGCAACAGTTTCACGTGGCTGAGAAGCACTGCTGTGGAGTTACAGCTAAAATGAGAAAATGTGTTCCTCTCGCTGTGATAATGTATTTCAAGCAACCTATAGGCTTTGTGGTAAAATTTTTCTCCATATATGGCACATGTGTGCCACGTCCAAAAAAGCACTCCACTCACTCAAAGAAGGCCTCTGAAGAGCGTTTTGGCACTTATGGAACACATTTAGTGTGATGTGCCTTTATTGCTTGGCACACACAACCATTGTTCAAAAAAGCACTTTATTCGCTCTCAAATACATTGTGAGCAAAGGATGATACGGCGCGTCATTGTGAACTAGCGGAAGGTGCCAGGAGGCTCATTCCAAGTGTGCCTGACGCAGCTTTGCATCCCGCTCTATCTGCAACAGTTTCAGGTGGCTGAGAAGCACTGCTGTGGAGTTACAGCTAAAATGAGAAAATGTGTTTCTCTCGCTGTGATAATTTATTTCAAGCAACCTATAGGCTTTGTGATAAAAATTTTCTCCTTGTATGGCACATGTGTGCCACGTCCAAAAAAGCACTCCACTCGCTCAAAGAAGGCCTCCGAAGAGCGTTTTGGCACTTATGGAACACATTTAGTGTGATGTGCTTTATTGTTTGGCTCACACAACCATTGTTCAAAAAAGCACTTTATTCGCTCTCAAATACATTGTGAGCAAAGGATGATACGGCGCGTCATTGTGAACTAGCGGAAGGTGCCAAGAGGCTCATTCCAAGTGTTTTTGACGCAGCTTTGCATCCCGTTCTATCTGCAACAGTTTCAGGTGGCTGAGAAGCACTGCTGTGGAGTTACAGCTAAAATGAGAAAATGTGTTTCTCTCGCTGTGATAATGTATTTCAAGCAACCTATTGGCTTTGTGGTAAAAGTTTTCTCCATATATGGCACATGTGTGCCACGTCCAAAAAAGCACTCCACTCGCTCAAAGAAGGCCTCCGAAGAGCGTTTTGGCACTTATGGAACACATTTAGTGTGATGTGCCTTATTTTGGCACACACAACCATTGTTCAAAAAAGCACTTTATTCGCTCTCAAATACATTGTGAGCAAAGGATGATACGGCGCGTCATTGTGAACCAGCGGAAGGTGCCAGGAGGCTCATTCCAAGTGTGCCTGACGCATCGTCGAATCCCGTTCTATGTGTAACAGTTTCAGGTGGCTGAGAAGCACTGCTGTGGAGTTACAGCTAAAATGAGAAAATGTGTTTCTCTCGCTGTGATAATGTATTTCAAGCAACCTATTGGCTTTGTGGTAAAAGTTTTCTCCATATATGGCACGTGTGCCACGTCCAAAAAAGCACTCCACTCACTCAAAGAAGGCCTCCGAAGAGCGTTTTGGCACTTATGGAACACATTTAGTGTGATGTGCCTTATTGCTTGGCACACACAACCATTGTTCAAAAAAGCACTTTATTCGCTCTCAAATACATTGTGAGCAAAGGATGATACGGCGCGTCATTGTGAACTAGCGGAAGGTGCCAGGAGGCTCATTCTAAGTGTGCCTCACGCATCGTCGCATCCCGTTCTATCTGCAACAGTTTCACGTGGCTGAGAAGCACTGCTGTGGAGTTACAGCTAAAATGAGAAAATGTGTTTCTCTCGCTGTGATAATGTATTTCAAGCAACCTATAGGCTTTGTGGTAAAAGTTTTCTCCATATATGGCACATGTGTGCCACGTCCAAAAAAGCACTCCACTCACTCAAAGAAGGCCTCCGAAGAGCGTTTTGGCACTTATGGAACACATTTAGTGTGATGTGCCTTTATTGCTTGGCACACACAACCATTGTTCAAAAAAGCACTTTATTCGCTCTCAAATACATTGTGAGCAAAGGATGATACGGCGCGTCATTGTGAACTAGCGGAAGGTGCCAGGAGGCTCATTCCAAGTGTGCCTCACGCATCGTCGCATCCCGTTCTATCTGCAACAGTTTCACGTGGCTGAGAAGCACTGCTGTGGAGTTACAGCTAAAATGAGAAAATGTGTTCCTCTCGCTGTGATAATGTATTTCAAGCAACCTATAGGCTTTGTGGTAAAATTTTTCTCCATATATGGCACATGTGTGCCACGTCCAAAAAAGCACTCCACTCACTCAAAGAAGGCCTCCGAAGAGCGTTTTGGCACTTATGGAACACATTTAGTGTGATGTGCCTTATTGCTTGGCACACACAACCATTGTTCAAAAAAGCACTTTATTCGCTCTCAAATACATTGTGAGCAAAGGATGATACGGCGCGTCATTGTGAACTAGCGGAAGGTGCCAGGAGGCTCATTCCAAGTGTGCCTGACGCAGCTTTGCATCCCGCTCTATCTGCAACAGTTTCAGGTGGCTGAGAAGCACTGCTGTGGAGTTACAGCTAAAATGAGAAAATGTGTTTCTCTCGCTGTGATAATGTATTTCAAGCAACCTATAGGCTTTGTGATAAAAATTTTCTCCTTGTATGGCACATGTGTGCCACGTCCAAAAAAGCACTCCACTCGCTCAAAGAAGGCCTCCGAAGAGCGTTTTGGCACTTATGGAACACATTTAGTGTGATGTGCTTATTGTTTGGCTCACACAACCATTGTTCAAAAAAGCACTTTATTCGCTCTCAAATACATTGTGAGCAAAGGATGATACGGCGCGTCATTGTGAACTAGCGGAAGGTGCCAAGAGGCTCATTCCAAGTGTTTTTGACGCAGCTTTGCATCCCGTTCTATCTGCAACAGTTTCAGGTGGCTGAGAAGCACTGCTGTGGAGTTACAGCTAAAATGAGAAAATGTGTTTCTCTCGCTGTGATAATGTATTTCAAGCAACCTATTGGCTTTGTGGTAAAAGTTTTCTCCATATATGGCACATGTGTGCCACGTCCAAAAAAGCACTCCACTCGCTCAAAGAAGGCCTCCGAAGAGCGTTTTGGCACTTATGGAACACATTTAGTGTGATGTGCCTTATTTTGGCACACACAACCATTGTTCAAAAAAGCACTTTATTCGCTCTCAAATACATTGTGAGCAAAGGATGATACGGCGCGTCATTGTGAACCAGCGGAAGGTGCCAGGAGGCTCATTCCAAGTGTGCCTGACGCATCGTCGAATCCCATTCTATGTGCAACAGTTTCAGGTGGCTGAGAAGCACTGCTGTGGAGTTACAGCTAAAATGAGAAAATGTGTTTCTCTCGCTGTGATAATGTATTTCAAGCAACCTATTGGCTTTGTGGTAAAAGTTTTCTCCATATATGGCACATGTGTGCCACGTCCAAAAAAGCACTCCACTCGCTCAAAGAAGGCCTCCGAAGAGCGTTTTGGCACTTATGGAACACATTTAGTGTGATGTGCCTTATTGCTTGGCACACACAACCATTGTTCAAAAAAGCACTTTATTCGCTCTCAAATACATTGTGAGCAAAGGATGATACGGCGCGTCATTGTGAACTAGCGGAAGGTGCCAGGAGGCTCATTCCAAGTGTGCCTCACGCATCGTCGCATCCCGTTCTATCTGCAACAGTTTCACGTGGCTGAGAAGCACTGCTGTGGAGTTACAGCTAAAATGAGAAAATGTGTTCCTCTCGCTGTGATAATGTATTTCAAGCAACCTATAGGCTTTGTGGTAAAATTTTTCTCCATATATGGCACATGTGTGCCACGTCCAAAAAAGCACTCCACTCAATCAAAGAAGGCCTCCGAAGAGCGTTTTGGCACTTATGGAACACATTTAGTGTGATGTGCCTTATTGCTTGGCACACACAACCATTGTTCAAAAAAGCACTTTATTCGCTCTCAAATACATTGTGAGCAAAGGATGATACGGCGCGTCATTGTGAACTAGCGGAAGGTGCCAGGAGGCTCATTCCAAGTGTGCCTGACGCATCGTCGCATCCCGTTCTATCTGCAACAGTTTCAGGTGGCTGAGAAGCACTGCTGTGGAGTTACAGCTAAAATGAGAAAATGTGTTTCTCTCGCTATGATAATGTATTTCAAGCAACCTATTGGCTTTGTGGTAAAAGTTTTCTCCATATATGGCACATGTGTGCCACGTCCAAAAAAGCACTCCACTCACTCAAAGAAGGCCTCCGAAGAGCGTTTTGGCACTTATGGAACACATTTAGTGTGATGTGCCTTATTGCTTGGCACACACAACCATTGTTCAAAAAAGCACTTTATTCGCTCTCAAATACATTGTGAGCAAAGGATGATACGGCGCGTCATTGTGAACCAGCGGAAGGTGCCAGGAGGCTCATTCCAAGTGTTTTTGACGCAGCTTTGCATCCCGTTCTATCTGCAACAGTTTCAGGTGGCTGAGAAGCACTGCTGTGGAGTTACAGCTAAAATGAGAAAATGTGTTACTCTCGCTGTGATAATGTATTTCAAGCAACCTATTGGCTTTGTGGTAAAAGTTTTCTCCATATATGGCACATGTGTGCCACGTCCAAAAAAGCACTCCACTCACTCAAAGAAGGCCTCCGAAGAGCGTTTTGGCACTAATGGAACACATTTAGTGTGATGTGCCTTATTGCTTGGCACACACAACCATTGTTCAAAAAAGCACTTTATTCGCTCTCAAATACATTGAGAGCAAAGGATGATACGGCGCGTCATTGTGAACTAGCGGAAGGTGCCAGGAGGCTCATTCCAAGTGTGCCTGACGCATCGTCGCATCCCGTTCTATCTGCAACAGTTTCACGTGGCAGAGAAGCACTGCTGTGGAGTTACAGCTAAAATAAGAAAATGTGTTCCTCTCGCTGTGATAATGTATTTCAAGCAACCTATAGGCTTTGTGGTAAAATTTTTCTCCACATATGGCACATGTGTGCCACGTCCAAAAAAGCACTCCACTCACTCAAAGAAGGCCTCCGAAGAGCGTTTTGGCACTAATGGAACACATTTAGTGTGATGTGCCTTATTGCTTGGCACACACAACCATTGTTCAAAAAAGCACTTTATTCGCTCTCAAATACATTGTGAGCAAAGGATGATATGGCGCGTCATTGTGAACTAGCGGAAGGTGCCAGGAGGCTCATTCCAAGTGTGCCTGACGCATCGTCGCATCCCGTTCTATCTGCAACAGTTTCACGTGGCTGAGAAGCACTGCTGTGGAGTTACAGCTAAAATGAGAAAATGTGTTCCTCTCGCTGTGATAATGTATTTCAAGCAACCTATAGGCTTTGTGGTAAAATTTTTCTCCATATATGGCACATGTGTGCCACGTCCAAAAAAAGCACTCCACTCACTCAAAGAAGGCCTCCGAAGAGCGTTTTGGCACTAATGGAACACATTTAGTGTGATGTGCCTTATTGCTTGGCACACACAACCATTGTTCAAAAAAGCACTTTATTCGCTCTCAAATACATTGTGAGCAAAGGATGATACGGCGCGTCATTGTGAACTAGCGGAAGGTGCCAGGAGGCTCATTCCAAGTGTGCCTGACGCAGCTTTGCATCCCGTTCTATCTGCAACAGTTTCAGGTGGCTGAGAAGCACTGCTGTGGAGTTACAGCTAAAATGAGAAAATGTGTTTCTCCCGCTGTGATAATGTATTTCAAGCAACCTATTGGCTTTGTGGTAAAAGTTTTCTCCATATATGGCACATGTGTGCCACGTCCAAAAAAGCACTCCACTCGCTCAAAGAAGGCCTCCGAAGAGCGTTTTGGCACTTATGGAACACATTTAGTGTGATGTGCCTTATTGCTTGGCACACACAACCATTGTTCAAAAAAGCACTTTATTCGCTCTCAAATACATTGTGAGCAAAGGATGATACGGCGCGTCATTGTGAACTAGCGGAAGGTGCCAGGAGGCTCATTCCAAGTGTGCCTCACGCATCGTCGCATCCCGTTCTATCTGCAACAGTTTCACGTGGCTGAGAAGCACTGCTGTGGAGTTACAGCTAAAATGAGAAAATGTGTTTCTCTCGCTGTGATAATGTATTTCAAGCAACCTATTGGCTTTGTGGTAAAAGTTTTCTCCATATATGGCACATGTGTGCCACGTCCAAAAAAGCACTCCACTCGCTCAAAGAAGGCCTCCGAAGAGCGTTTTGGCACTTATGGAACACATTTAGTGTGATGTGCCTTATTGCTTGGCACACACAACCATTGTTCAAAAAAGCACTTTATTCGCTCTCAAATACATTGTGAGCAAAGGATGATACGGCGCGTCATTGTGAACTAGCGGAAGGTGCCAGGAGGCTCATTCCAAGTGTGCCTGACGCATCGTCGCATCCCGTTCTATCTGCAACAGTTTCACGTGGCTGAGAAGCACTGCTGTGGAGTTACAGCTAAAATGAGAAAATGTGTTCCTCTCGCTGTGATAATGTATTTCAAGCAACCTATAGGCTTTGTGGTAAAATTTTTCTCCATATATGGCACATGTGTGCCACGTCCAAAAAAGCACTCCACTCACTCAAAGAAGGCCTCCGAAGAGCGTTTTGGCACTTATGGAACACATTTAGTGTGATGTGCCTTATTGCTTGGCACACACAACCATTGTTCAAAAAAGCACTTTATTCGCTCTCAAATACATTGTGAGCAAAGGATGATACGGCGCGTCATTGTGAACTAGCGGAAGGTGCCAGGAGGCTCATTCCAAGTGTGCCTGACGCAGCTTTGCATCCCGTTCTATCTGCAACAGTTTCAGGTGGCTGAGAAGCACTGCTGTGGAGTTACAGCTAAAATGAGAAAATGTGTTTCTCTCGCTGTGATAATGTATTTCAAGCAACCTATTGGCTTTGTGGTAAAAGTTTTCTCCATATATGGCACATGTGTGCCACGTCCAAAAAAGCACTCCACTCACTCAAAGAAGGCCTCCGAAGAGCGTTTTGGCACTAATGGAAAACATTTAGTGTGATGTGCCTTATTGCTTGGCACACACAACCATTGTTCAAAAAAGCACTTTATTCGCTCTCAAATACATTGTGAGCAAAGGATGATACTGCGCGTCATTGTGAACCAGCGGAAGGTGCCAGGAGGCTCATTCCAAGTGTGCCTGGCGCATCTTGGTATCCCGTTCTATCTGCAACAGTTTCACGTGGCTGAGAAGCACTGCTGTGGAGTTACAGCTAAAATGAGAAAATGTGTTCCTCTCGCTGTGATAATGTATTTCAAGCAACCTATAGGCTTTGTGGTAAAATTTTTCTCCATATATGGCACGTGTGCCACGTCCAAAAAAGCACTCCACTCATTCAGAAAAGAGCGTTTTGGCACTTATGGAACACATTTAGTGTGATGTGCTTTATTGCTTGGCTCACACAACCATTGTTCGAAAATGCACTTTATTCGCTCTCAAACACATTCTGAGCAAAGCATGATACGTCATGTCATTGTGAGCCAGCGGAGGCTCATTCCAAGTGTTCCTGACGCAGCTTCACATCCCGTTCTATCTGCAACAGTTTCAGGTGGCTGAGAAGCACTGCTGTGGAGTTACAGCTAAAATGAGAAAATGTGTTTCTCTCGCTGTGATAATGTATTTCAAGCAACCTATAGGCTTTGTGGTAAAAGTTTTCTCCATATATGGCACATGTGTGCCACGTCCAAAAAAGCACTCCACTCACTCAAAGAAGGCCTCCGAAGAGCGTTTTGGCACTTATGGAACACCTTTAGTGTGATGTGCCTTATTGCTTGGCACACACAACCATTGTTCAAAAAAGCACTTTATTCGCTCTCAAATACATTGTGAGCAAAGGATGATACGGCGCGTCATTGTGAACCAGCGGAAGGTGCCAGGAGGCTCATTCCAAGTGTGCCTGGCGCATCTTGGTATCCCGTTCTATCTGCAACAGTTTCACGTGGCTGAGAAGCACTGCTGTGGAGTTACAGCTAAAATGAGAAAATGTGTTTCTCCCGCTGTGATAATGTATTTCAAGCAACCTATTGGCTTTGTGGTAAAAGTTTTCTCTATATATGGCACATGTGTGCTACGTCCAAAAAAGCACTCCACTCGCTCAAAGAAGGCCTCCGAAGAGCGTTTTGGCACTAATGGAACACATTTAGTGTGATGTGCCTTATTGCTTGGCACACACAACCATTGTTCAAAAAAGCACTTTATTCGCTCTCAAATACATTGTGAGCAAAGGATGATACGGCGCGTCATTGTGAACTAGCGGAACGTGCCAGGAGGCTCATTCCAAGTGTGCCTGACGCATCGTCGCATCCCGTTCTATCTGCAACAGTTTCAGGTGGCTGAGAAGCACTGCTGTGGAGTTACAGCTAAAATGAGAAAATGTGTTCCTCTCGCTGTGATAATGTATTTCAAGCAACCTATTGGCTTTGTGGTAAAAGTTTTCTCCATATATGGCACATGTGTGCCACGTCCAAAAAAGCACTCCACTCACTCAAAGAAGGCCTCCGAAGAGCGTTTTGGCACTAATGGAACACATTTAGTGTGATGTGCCTTATTGCTTGGCACACACAACCATTGTTCAAAAAAGCACTTTATTCGCTCTCAAATACATTGAGAGCAAAGGATGATACGGCGCGTCATTGTGAACTAGCGGAAGGTGCCAGGAGGCTCATTCCAAGTGTGCCTGACGCATCGTCGCATCCCGTTCTATCTGCAACAGTTTCACGTGGCTGAGAAGCACTGCTGTGGAGTTACAGCTAAAATAAGAAAATGTGTTCCTCTCGCTGTGATAATGTATTTCAAGCAACCTATAGGCTTTGTGGTAAAATTTTTCTCCACATATGGCACATGTGTGCCACGTCCAAAAAAGCACTCCACTCACTCAAAGAAGGCCTCCGAAGAGCGTTTTGGCACTAATGGAACACATTTAGTGTGATGTGCCTTATTGCTTGGCACACACAACCATTGTTCAAAAAAGCACTTTATTCGCTCTCAAATACATTGTGAGCAAAGGATGATACGGCGCGTCATTGTGAACTAGCGGAAGGTGCCAGGAGGCTCATTCCAAGTGTGCCTGACGCAGCTTTGCATCCCGCTCTATCTGCAACAGTTTCAGGTGGCTGAGAAGCACTGCTGTGGAGTTACAGCTAAAATGAGAAAATGTGTTCCTCTCGCTGTGATAATGTATTTCAAGCAACCTATTGGCTTTGTGGTAAAAGTTTTCTCCATATATGGCACATGTGTGCCACGTCCAAAAAAGCACTCCACTCGCTCAAAGAAGGCCTCCGAAGAGCGTTTTGGCACTTATGGAACACATTTAGTGTGATGTGCCTTATTGCTTGGCACACACAACCATTGTTCAAAAAAGCACTTTATTCGCTCTCAAATACATTGTGAGCAAAGGATGATACGGCGCGTCATTGTGAACCAGCGGAAGGTGCCAGGAGGCTCATTCCAAGTGTTTTTGACGCTGCTTTGCATCCCGTTCTATCTGCAACAGTTTCAGGTGGCTGAGAAGCACTGCTGTGGAGTTACAGCTAAAATGAGAAAATGTGTTTCTCTCGCTGTGATAATGTATTTCAAGCAACCTATTGGCTTTGTGGTAAAAGTTTTCTCCATATATGGCACATGTGTGCCACGTCCAAAAAAGCACTCCACTCGCTCAAAGAAGGCCTCCGAAGAGCGTTTTGGCACTTATGGAACACATTTAGTGTGATGTGCCTTATTGCTTGGCACACACAACCATTGTTCAAAAAAGCACTTTATTCGCTCTCAAATACATTGTGAGCAAAGGATGATACGGCGCGTCATTGTGAACTAGCGAAAGGTGCCAGGAGGCTCATTCCAAGTGTGCCTCACGCATCGTCGCATCCCGTTCTATCTGCAACAGTTTCACGTGGCTGAGAAGCACTGCTGTGGAGTTACAGCTAAAATGAGAAAATGTGTTTCTCTCGCTGTGATAATGTATTTCAAGCAACCTATTGGCTTTGTGGTAAAAGTTTTCTCCATATATGGCACATGTGTGCCACGTCCAAAAAAGCACTCCACTCGCTCAAAGAAGGCCTCCGAAGAGCGTTTTGGCACTTATGGAACATATTTAGTGTGATGTGCCTTATTGCTTGGCACACACAACCATTGTTCAAAAAAGCACTTTATTCGCTCTCAAATACATTGTGAGCAAAGGATGATACGGCGCGTCATTGTGAACTAGCGGAAGGTGCCAGGAGGCTCATTCCAAGTGTGCCTGACGCATCGTCGCATCCCGTTCTATCTGCAACAGTTTCACGTGGCTGAGAAGCACTGCTGTGGAGTTACAGCTAAAATGAGAAAATGTGTTCCTCTCGCTGTGATAATGTATTTCAAGCAACCTATAGGCTTTGTGGTAAAATTTTTCTCCATATATGGCACATGTGTGCCACGTCCAAAAAAGCACTCCACTCACTCAAAGAAGGCCTCCGAAGAGCGTTTTGGCACTTATGGAACACATTTAGTGTGATGTGCCTTATTGCTTGGCACACACAACCATTGTTCAAAAAAGCACTTTATTCGCTCTCAAATACATTGTGAGCAAAGGATGATACGGCGCGTCATTGTGAACTAGCGGAAGGTGCCAGGAGGCTCATTCCAAGTGTGCCTGACGCAGCTTTGCATCCCGTTCTATCTGCAACAGTTTCAGGTGGCTGAGAAGCACTGCTGTGGAGTTACAGCTAAAATGAGAAAATGTGTTTCTCTCGCTGTGATAATGTATTTCAAGCAACCTATTGGCTTTGTGGTAAAAGTTTTCTCCATATATGGCACATGTGTGCCACGTCCAAAAAAGCACTCCACTCGCTCAAAGAAGGCCTCCGAAGAGCGTTTTGGCACTTATGGAACACATTTAGTGTGATGTGCCTTATTGCTTGGCACACACAACCATTGTTCAAAAAAGCACTTTATTCGCTCTCAAATACATTGTGAGCAAAGGATGATACGGCGCGTCATTGTGAACTAGCGGAAGGTGCCAGGAGGCTCATTCCAAGTGTGCCTCACGCATCGTCGCATCCCGTTCTATCTGCAACAGTTTCACGTGGCTGAGAAGCACTGCTGTGGAGTTACAGCTAAAATGAGAAAATGTGTTTCTCTCGCTGTGATAATGTATTTCAAGCAACCTATTGGCTTTGTGGTAAAAGTTTTCTCCATATATGGCACATGTGTGCCACGTCCAAAAAAGCACTCCACTCGCTCAAAGAAGGCCTCCGAAGAGCGTTTTGGCACTTATGGAACACATTTAGTGTGATGTGCCTTATTGCTTGGCACACACAACCATTGTTCAAAAAAGCACTTTATTCGCTCTCAAATACATTGTGAGCAAAGGATGATACGGCGCGTCATTGTGAACTAGCGGAAGGTGCCAGGAGGCTCATTCCAAGTGTGCCTGACGCATCGTCGCATCCCGTTCTATCTGCAACAGTTTCACGTGGCTGAGAAGCACTGCTGTGGAGTTACAGCTAAAATGAGAAAATGTGTTCCTCTCGCTGTGATAATGTATTTCAAGCAACCTATAGGCTTTGTGGTAAAATTTTTCTCCATATATGGCACATGTGTGCCACGTCCAAAAAAGCACTCCACTCACTCAAAGAAGGCCTCCGAAGAGCGTTTTGGCACTTATGGAACACATTTAGTGTGATGTGCCTTATTGCTTGGCACACACAACCATTGTTCAAAAAAGCACTTTATTCGCTCTCAAATACATTGTGAGCAAAGGATGATACGGCGCGTCAATGTGAACTAGCGGAAGGTGCCAGGAGGCTCATTCCAAGTGTGCCTGACGCAGCTTTGCATCCCGTTCTATCTGCAACAGTTTCAGGTGGCTGAGAAGCACTGCTGTGGAGTTACAGCTAAAATGAGAAAATGTGTTTCTCTCGCTGTGATAATGTATTTCAAGCAACCTATTGGCTTTGTGGTAAAAGTTTTCTCCATATATGGCACATGTGTGCCACGTCCAAAAAAGCACTCCACTCACTCAAAGAAGGCCTCCGAAGAGCGTTTTGGCACTAATGGAAAACATTTAGTGTGATGTGCCTTATTGCTTGGCACACACAACCATTGTTCAAAAAAGCACTTTATTCGCTTTCAAATACATTGTGAGCAAAGGATGATACTGCGCGTCATTGTGAACCAGCGGAAGGTGCCAGGAGGCTCATTCCAAGTGTGCCTGGCGCATCTTGGTATCCCGTTCTATCTGCAACAGTTTCACGTGGCTGAGAAGCACTGCTGTGGAGTTACAGCTAAAATGAGAAAATGTGTTCCTCTCGCTGTGATAATGTATTTCAAGCAACCTATAGGCTTTGTGGTAAAATTTTTCTCCATATATGGCACATGTGCCACGTCCAAAAAAGCACTCCACTCATTCAGAAAAGAGCGTTTTGGCACTTATGGAACACATTTAGTGTGATGTGCTTTATTGCTTGGCTCACACAACCATTGTTCGAAAATGCACTTTATTCGCTCTCAAACACATTCTGAGCAAAGCATGATACGTCATGTCATTGTGAGCCAGCGGAGGCTCATTCCAAGTGTTCCTGACGCAGCTTCACATCCCGTTCTATCTGCAACAGTTTCAGGTGGCTGAGAAGCACTGCTGTGGAGTTACAGCTAAAATGAGAAAATGTGTTTCTCTCGCTGTGATAATGTATTTCAAGCAACCTATAGGCTTTGTGGTAAAAGTTTTCTCCATATATGGCACATGTGTGCCACGTCCAAAAAAGCACTCCACTCACTCAAAGAAGGCCTCCGAAGAGCGTTTTGGCACTTATGGAACACCTTTAGTGTGATGTGCCTTATTGCTTGGCACACACAACCATTGTTCAAAAAAGCACTTTATTCGCTCTCAAATACATTGTGAGCAAAGGATGATACGGCGCGTCATTGTGAACTAGCGGAAGGTGCCAGGAGGCTCATTCCAAGTGTGCCTGACGCAGCTTTGCATCCCGTTCTATCTGCAACAGTTTCAGGTGGCTGAGAAGCACTGCTGTGGAGTTACAGCTAAAATGAGAAAATGTGTTTCTCTCGCTGTGATAATGTATTTCAAGCAACCTATTGGCTTTGTGGTAAAAGTTTTCTCCATATATGGCACATGTGTGCCACGTCCAAAAAAGCACTCCACTCGCTCAAAGAAGGCCTCCGAAGAGCGTTTTGGCACTTATGGAACACATTTAGTGTGATGTGCCTTATTTTGGCACACACAACCATTGTTCAAAAAAGCACTTTATTCGCTCTCAAATACATTGTGAGCAAAGGATGATACGGCGCGTCATTGTGAACTAGCGGAAGGTGCCAGGAGGCTCATTCCTAGTGTTTTTGACGCAGCTTCGCATCCCGTTCTAGCTGCAACAGTTTCGTGTGGCTGAGAAGCACTGCTGTGGAGTTACAGCTAAAATGAGAAAATGTGTTTCTCTCGCTGTGATAATGTATTTCAAGCAACCTATTGGCTTTGTGGTAAAAGTTTTCTCCATATATGGCACATGTGTGCCACGTCCAAAATGCACTCCACTCGCTCAAAGAAGGCCTCCGAAGAGCGTTTTGGCACTTATGGAACACATTTAGTGTGATGTGCCTTATTGCTTGGCACACACAACCATTGTTCAAAAAAGCACTTTATTCGCTCTCAAATACATTGTGAGCAAAGGATGATACTGCGCGTCATTGTGAACCAGCGGAAGGTGCCAGGAGGCTCATTCCAAGTGTGCCTGGCGCATCTTGGTATCCCGTTCTATCTGCAACAGTTTCACGTGGCTGAGAAGCACTGCTGTGGAGTTACAGCTAAAATGAGAAAATGTGTTCCTCTCGCTGTGATAATGTATTTCAAGCAACCTATAGGCTTTGTGGTAAAATTTTTCTCCATATATGGCACGTGTGCCACGTCCAAAAAAGCACTCCACTCATTCAGAAAAGAGCGTTTTGGCACTTATGGAACACATTTAGTGTGATGTGCTTTATTGCTTGGCTCACACAACCATTGTTCGAAAATGCACTTTATTCGCTCTCAAACACATTCTGAGCAAAGCATGATACGTCATGTCATTGTGAGCCAGCAGAGGCTCATTCCAAGTGTTCCTGACGCAGCTTCACATCCCGTTCTATCTGCAACAGTTTCAGGTGGCTGAGAAGCACTGCTGTGGAGTTACAGCTAAAATGAGAAAATGTGTTTCTCTCGCTGTGATAATGTATTTCAAGCAACCTATAGGCTTTGTGGTAAAAGTTTTCTCCATATATGGCACATGTGTGCCACGTCCAAAAAAGCACTCCACTCACTCAAAGAAGGCCTCCGAAGAGCGTTTTGGCACTTATGGAACACCTTTAGTGTGATGTGCCTTATTGCTTGGCACACACAACCATTGTTCAAAAAAGCACTTTATTCGCTCTCAAATACATTGTGAGCAAAGGATGATACGGCGCGTCATTGTGAACTAGCGGAAGGTGCCAGGAGGCTCATTCCAAGTGTGCCTGACGCAGCTTTGCATCCCGTTCTATCTGCAACAGTTTCAGGTGGCTGAGAAGCACTGCTGTGGAGTTACAGCTAAAATGAGAAAATGTGTTTCTCTCGCTGTGATAATGTATTTCAAGCAACCTATTGGCTTTGTGGTAAAAGTTTTCTCCATATATGGCACATGTGTGCCACGTCCAAAAAAGCACTCCACTCGCTCAAAGAAGGCCTCCGAAGAGCGTTTTGGCACTTATGGAACACATTTAGTGTGATGTGCCTTATTTTGGCACACACAACCATTGTTCAAAAAAGCACTTTATTCGCTCTCAAATACATTGTGAGCAAAGGATGATACGGCGCGTCATTGTGAACTAGCGGAAGGTGCCAGGAGGCTCATTCCTAGTGTTTTTGACGCAGCTTCGCATCCCGTTCTAGCTGCAACAGTTTCGTGTGGCTGAGAAGCACTGCTGTGGAGTTACAGCTAAAATGAGAAAATGTGTTTCTCTCGCTGTGATAATGTATTTCAAGCAACCTATTGGCTTTGTGGTAAAAGTTTTCTCCATATATGGCACATGTGTGCCACGTCCAAAATGCACTCCACTCGCTCAAAGAAGGCCTCCGAAGAGCGTTTTGGCACTTATGGAACACATTTAGTGTGATGTGCCTTATTGCTTGGCACACACAACCATTGTTCAAAAAAGCACTTTATTCGCTCTCAAATACATTGTGAGCAAAGGATGATACTGCGCGTCATTGTGAACCAGCGGAAGGTGCCAGGAGGCTCATTCCAAGTGTGCCTGGCGCATCTTGGTATCCCGTTCTATCTGCAACAGTTTCACGTGGCTGAGAAGCACTGCTGTGGAGTTACAGCTAAAATGAGAAAATGTGTTCCTCTCGCTGTGATAATGTATTTCAAGCAACCTATAGGCTTTGTGGTAAAATTTTTCTCCATATATGGCACGTGTGCCACGTCCAAAAAAGCACTCCACTCATTCAGAAAAGAGCGTTTTGGCACTTATGGAACACATTTAGTGTGATGTGCTTTATTGCTTGGCTCACACAACCATTGTTCGAAAATGCACTTTATTCGCTCTCAAACACATTCTGAGCAAAGCATGATACGTCATGTCATTGTGAGCCAGCAGAGGCTCATTCCAAGTGTTCCTGACGCAGCTTCACATCCCGTTCTATCTGCAACAGTTTCAGGTGGCTGAGAAGCACTGCTGTGGAGTTACAGCTAAAATGAGAAAATGTGTTTCTCTCGCTGTGATAATGTATTTCAAGCAACCTATAGGCTTTGTGGTAAAAGTTTTCTCCATATATGGCACATGTGTGCCACGTCCAAAAAAGCACTCCACTCACTCAAAGAAGGCCTCCGAAGAGCGTTTTGGCACTTATGGAACACCTTTAGTGTGATGTGCCTTATTGCTTGGCACACACAACCATTGTTCAAAAAAGCACTTTATTCGCTCTCAAATACATTGTGAGCAAAGGATGATACGGCGCGTCATTGTGAACTAGCGGAAGGTGCCAGGAGGCTCATTCCAAGTGTGCCTGACGCAGCTTTGCATCCCGTTCTATCTGCAACAGTTTCAGGTGGCTGAGAAGCACTGCTGTGGAGTTACAGCTAAAATGAGAAAATGTGTTTCTCTCGCTGTGATAATGTATTTCAAGCAACCTATTGGCTTTGTGGTAAAAGTTTTCTCCATATATGGCACATGTGTGCCACGTCCAAAAAAGCACTCCACTCGCTCAAAGAAGGCCTCCGAAGAGCGTTTTGGCACTTATGGAACACATTTAGTGTGATGTGCCTTATTTTGGCACACACAACCATTGTTCAAAAAAGCACTTTATTCGCTCTCAAATACATTGTGAGCAAAGGATGATACGGCGCGTCATTGTGAACTAGCGGAAGGTGCCAGGAGGCTCATTCCTAGTGTTTTTGACGCAGCTTCGCATCCCGTTCTAGCTGCAACAGTTTCGTGTGGCTGAGAAGCACTGCTGTGGAGTTACAGCTAAAATGAGAAAATGTGTTTCTCTCGCTGTGATAATGTATTTCAAGCAACCTATTGGCTTTGTGGTAAAAGTTTTCTCCATATATGGCACATGTGTGCCACGTCCAAAATGCACTCCACTCGCTCAAAGAAGGCCTCCGAAGAGCGTTTTGGCACTTATGGAACACATTTAGTGTGATGTGCCTTATTGCTTGGCACACACAACCATTGTTCAAAAAAGCACTTTATTCGCTCTCAAATACATTGTGAGCAAAGGATGATACTGCGCGTCATTGTGAACCAGCGGAAGGTGCCAGGAGGCTCATTCCAAGTGTGCCTGGCGCATCTTGGTATCCCGTTCTATCTGCAACAGTTTCACGTGGCTGAGAAGCACTGCTGTGGAGTTACAGCTAAAATGAGAAAATGTGTTCCTCTCGCTGTGATAATGTATTTCAAGCAACCTATAGGCTTTGTGGTAAAATTTTTCTCCATATATGGCACGTGTGCCACGTCCAAAAAAGCACTCCACTCATTCAGAAAAGAGCGTTTTGGCACTTATGGAACACATTTAGTGTGATGTGCTTTATTGCTTGGCTCACACAACCATTGTTCGAAAATGCACTTTATTCGCTCTCAAACACATTCTGAGCAAAGCATGATACGTCATGTCATTGTGAGCCAGCGGAGGCTCATTCCAAGTGTTCCTGACGCAGCTTCACATCCCGTTCTATCTGCAACAGTTTCAGGTGGCTGAGAAGCACTGCTGTGGAGTTACAGCTAAAATGAGAAAATGTGTTTCTCTCGCTGTGATAATGTATTTCAAGCAACCTATAGGCTTTGTGGTAAAAGTTTTCTCCATATATGGCACATGTGTGCCACGTCCAAAAAAGCACTCCACTCACTCAAAGAAGGCCTCCGAAGAGCGTTTTGGCACTTATGGAACACCTTTAGTGTGATGTGCCTTATTGCTTGGCACACACAACCATTGTTCAAAAAAGCACTTTATTCGCTCTCAAATACATTGTGAGCAAAGGATGATACGGCGCGTCATTGTGAACTAGCGGAAGGTGCCAGGAGGCTCATTCCAAGTGTGCCTGACGCAGCTTTGCATCCCGTTCTATCTGCAACAGTTTCAGGTGGCTGAGAAGCACTGCTGTGGAGTTACAGCTAAAATGAGAAAATGTGTTTCTCTCGCTGTGATAATGTATTTCAAGCAACCTATTGGCTTTGTGGTAAAAGTTTTCTCCATATATGGCACATGTGTGCCACGTCCAAAAAAGCACTCCACTCGCTCAAAGAAGGCCTCCGAAGAGCGTTTTGGCACTTATGGAACACATTTAGTGTGATGTGCCTTATTTTGGCACACACAACCATTGTTCAAAAAAGCACTTTATTCGCTCTCAAATACATTGTGAGCAAAGGATGATACGGCGCGTCATTGTGAACTAGCGGAAGGTGCCAGGAGGCTCATTCCTAGTGTTTTTGACGCAGCTTCGCATCCCGTTCTAGCTGCAACAGTTTCGTGTGGCTGAGAAGCACTGCTGTGGAGTTACAGCTAAAATGAGAAAATGTGTTTCTCTCGCTGTGATAATGTATTTCAAGCAACCTATTGGCTTTGTGGTAAAAGTTTTCTCCATATATGGCACATGTGTGCCACGTCCAAAATGCACTCCACTCGCTCAAAGAAGGCCTCCGAAGAGCGTTTTGGCACTTATGGAACACATTTAGTGTGATGTGCCTTATTGCTTGGCACACACAACCATTGTTCAAAAAAGCACTTTATTCACTCTCAAATACATTGTGAGCAAAGGATGATACGGCGCGTCATTGTGAACTAGCGGAAGGTGCCAGGAGGCTCATTCCAAGTGTGCCTCACGCATCGTCGCATCCCGTTCTATCTGCAACAGTTTCACGTGGCTGAGAAGCACTGCTGTGGAGTTACAGCTAAAATGAGAAAATGTGTTCCTCTCGCTGTGATAATGTATTTCAAGCAACCTATAGGCTTTGTGGTAAAATTTTTCTCCATATATGGCACATGTGTGCCACGTCCAAAAAAGCACTCCACTCACTCAAAGAAGGCCTCCGAAGAGCGTTTTGGCACTAATGGAACACATTTAGTGTGATGTGCCTTATTGCTTGGCACACACAACCATTGTTCAAAAAAGCACTTTATTCGCTCTCAAATACATTGTGAGCAAAGGATGATACTGCGCGTCATTGTGAACCAGCGGAAGGTGCCAGGAGGCTCATTCCAAGTGTGCCTGGCGCATCTTGGTATCCCGTTCTATCTGCAACAGTTTCACGTGGCTGAGAAGCACTGCTGTGGAGTTACAGCTAAAATGAGAAAATGTGTTCCTCTCGCTGTGATAATGTATTTCAAGCAACCTATAGGCTTTGTGGTAAAATTTTTCTCCATATATGGCACGTGTGCCACGTCCAAAAAAGCACTCCACTCATTCAGAAAAGAGCGTTTTGGCACTTATGGAACACATTTAGTGTGATGTGCTTTATTGCTTGGCTCACACAACCATTGTTCGAAAATGCACTTTATTCGCTCTCAAACACATTCTGAGCAAAGCATGATACGTCATGTCATTGTGAGCCAGCGGAGGCTCATTCCAAGTGTTCCTGACGCAGCTTCACATCCCGTTCTATCTGCAACAGTTTCAGGTGGCTGAGAAGCACTGCTGTGGAGTTACAGCTAAAATGAGAAAATGTGTTTCTCTCGCTGTGATAATGTATTTCAAGCAACCTATAGGCTTTGTGGTAAAAGTTTTCTCCATATATGGCACATGTGTGCCACGTCCAAAAAAGCACTCCACTCACTCAAAGAAGGCCTCCGAAGAGCGTTTTGGCACTTATGGAACACCTTTAGTGTGATGTGCCTTATTGCTTGGCACACACAACCATTGTTCAAAAAAGCACTTTATTCGCTCTCAAATACATTGTGAGCAAAGGATGATACGGCGCGTCATTGTGAACTAGCGGAAGGTGCCAGGAGGCTCATTCCAAGTGTGCCTGACGCAGCTTTGCATCCCGTTCTATCTGCAACAGTTTCAGGTGGCTGAGAAGCACTGCTGTGGAGTTACAGCTAAAATGAGAAAATGTGTTTCTCTCGCTGTGATAATGTATTTCAAGCAACCTATTGGCTTTGTGGTAAAAGTTTTCTCCATATATGGCACATGTGTGCCACGTCCAAAAAAGCACTCCACTCGCTCAAAGAAGGCCTCCGAAGAGCGTTTTTAACACTTATGGAACACATTTAGTGTGATGTGCCTTATTTTGGCACACACAACCATTGTTCAAAAAAGCACTTTATTCGCTCTCAAATACATTGTGAGCATAGGATGACACGGCGCGTCATTGTGAACTAGCGGAAGGTGCCAGGAGGCTCATTCCTAGTGTTTTTGACGCAGCTTCGCATCCCGTTCTAGCTGCAACAGTTTCGTGTGGCTGAGAAGCACTGCTGTGGAGTTACAGCTAAAATGAGAAAATGTGTTTCTCTCGCTGTGATAATGTATTTCAAGCAACCTATTGGCTTTGTGGTAAAAGTTTTCTCCATATATGGCACATGTGTGCCACGTCCAAAATGCACTCCACTCGCTCAAAGAAGGCCTCCGAAGAGCGTTTTGGCACTTATGGAACACATTTAGTGTGATGTGCCTTATTGCTTGGCACACACAACCATTGTTCAAAAAAGCACTTTATTCGCTCTCAAATACATTGTGAGCAAAGGATGATACGGCGCGTCATTGTGAACTAGCGGAAGGTGCCAGGAGGCTCATTCCAAGTGTGCCTCACGCATCGTCGCATCCCGTTCTATCTGCAACAGTTTCACGTGGCTGAGAAGCACTGCTGTGGAGTTACAGCTAAAATGAGAAAATGTGTTTCTCTCGCTGTGATAATGTATTTCAAGCAACCTATAGGCTTTGTGGTAAAATTTTTCTCCATATATGGCACATGTGTGCCACGTCCAAAAAAGCACTCCACTCACTCAAAGAAGGCCTCCGAAGAGCGTTTTGGCACTAATGGAACACATTTAGTGTGATGTGCCTTATTGCTTGGCACACACAACCATTGTTCAAAAAAGCACTTTATTCGCTCTCAAATACATTGTGAGCAAAGGATGATACGGCGCGTCATTGTGAACTAGCGGAAGGTGCCAGGAGGCTCATTCCAAGTGTGCCTGACGCAGCTTTGCATCCCGCTCTATCTGCAACAGTTTCAGGTGGCTGAGAAGCACTGCTGTGGAGTTACAGCTAAAATGAGAAAATGTGTTCCTCTCGCTGTGATAATGTATTTCAAGCAACCTATTGGCTTTGTGGTAAAAGTTTTCTCCATATATGGCACATGTGTGCCACGTCCAAAAAAGCACTCCACTCGCTCAAAGAAGGCCTCCGAAGAGCGTTTTGGCACTTATGGAACACATTTAGTGTGATGTGCCTTATTGCTTGGCACACACAACCATTGTTCAAAAAAGCACTTTATTCGCTCTCAAATACATTGTGAGCAAAGGATGATACGGCGCGTCATTGTGAACTAGCGGAAGGTGCCAGGAGGCTCATTCCAAGTGTGCCTCACGCATCGTCGCATCCCGTTCTATCTGCAACAGTTTCACGTGGCTGAGAAGCACTGCTGTGGAGTTACAGCTAAAATGAGAAAATGTGTTCCTCTCGCTGTGATAATGTATTTCAAGCAACCTATAGGCTTTGTGG
Source organism: Doryrhamphus excisus (assembly GCF_030265055.1). NCBI lineage: Eukaryota > Metazoa > Chordata > Actinopteri > Syngnathiformes > Syngnathidae > Doryrhamphus > Doryrhamphus excisus. The sequence continues at coordinate 11,019,081 of NC_080468.1, forward strand.
TAAAATTTTTCTCCATATATGGCACATGTGTGCCACGTCCAAAAAAGCACTCCACTCACTCAAAGAAGGCCTCCGAAGAGCGTTTTGGCACTTATGGAACACATTTAGTGTGATGTGCCTTATTGCTTGGCACACACAACCATTGTTCAAAAAAGCACTTTATTCGCTCTCAAATACATTGTGAGCAAAGGATGACACGGCGCGTCATTGTGAACTAGCGGAAGGTGCCAGGAGGCTCATTCCAAGTGTGCCTGACGCAGCTTCGCATCCCGTTCTATCTGCAACAGTTTCAGGTGGCTGAGAAGCACTGCTGTGGAGTTACAGCTAAAATGAGAAAATGTGTTTCTCTCGCTGTGATAATGTATTTCAAGCAACCTATTGGCTTTGTGGTAAAAGTTTTCTCCATATATGGCACATGTGTGCCACGTCCAAAAAAGCACTCCACTCACTCAAAGAAGGCCTCCGAAGAGCGTTTTGGCACTAATGGAAAACATTTAGTGTGATGTGCCTTATTGCTTGGCACACACAACCATTGTTCAAAAAAGCACTTTATTCGCTCTCAAATACATTGTGAGCAAAGGATGATACTGCGCGTCATTGTGAACCAGCGGAAGGTGCCAGGAGGCTCATTCCAAGTGTGCCTGGCGCATCTTGGTATCCCGTTCTATCTGCAACAGTTTCACGTGGCTGAGAAGCACTGCTGTGGAGTTACAGCTAAAATGAGAAAATGTGTTCCTCTCGCTGTGATAATGTATTTCAAGCAACCTATAGGCTTTGTGGTAAAATTTTTCTCCATATATGGCACGTGTGCCACGTCCAAAAAAGCACTCCACTCGCTCAAAGAAGGCCTCCGAAGAGCGTTTTGGCACTTATGGAACACATTTAGTGTGATGTGCCTTATTGCTTGGCACACACAACCATTGTTCAAAAAAGCACTTTATTCGCTCTCAAATACATTGTGAGCAAAGGATGATACGGCGCGTCATTGTGAACTAGCGGAAGGTGCCAGGAGGCTCATTCCAAGTGTGCCTGACGCATCGTCGCATCCCGTTCTATCTGCAACAGTTTCACGTGGCTGAGAAGCACTGCTGTGGAGTTACAGCTAAAATGAGAAAATGTGTTCCTCTCGCTGTGATAATGTATTTCAAGCAACCTATAGGCTTTGTGGTAAAATTTTTCTCCATATATGGCACATGTGTGCCACGTCCAAAAAAGCACTCCACTCACTCAAAGAAGGCCTCCGAAGAGCGTTTTGGCACTTATGGAACACATTTAGTGTGATGTGCCTTATTGCTTGGCACACACAACCATTGTTCAAAAAAGCACTTTATTCGCTCTCAAATACATTGTGAGCAAAGGATGATACGGCGCGTCATTGTGAACTAGCGGAAGGTGCCAGGAGGCTCATTCCAAGTGTGCCTGACGCAGCTTTGCATCCCGTTCTATCTGCAACAGTTTCAGGTGGCTGAGAAGCACTGCTGTGGAGTTACAGCTAAAATGAGAAAATGTGTTTCTCTCGCTGTGATAATGTATTTCAAGCAACCTATTGGCTTTGTGGTAAAAGTTTTCTCCATATATGGCACATGTGTGCCACGTCCAAAAAAGCACTCCACTCACTCAAAGAAGGCCTCCGAAGAGCGTTTTGGCACTAATGGAAAACATTTAGTGTGATGTGCCTTATTGCTTGGCACACACAACCATTGTTCAAAAAAGCACTTTATTCGCTCTCAAATACATTGTGAGCAAAGGATGATACTGCGCGTCATTGTGAACCAGCGGAAGGTGCCAGGAGGCTCATTCCAAGTGTGCCTGGCGCATCTTGGTATCCCGTTCTATCTGCAACAGTTTCACGTGGCTGAGAAGCACTGCTGTGGAGTTACAGCTAAAATGAGAAAATGTGTTCCTCTCGCTGTGATAATGTATTTCAAGCAACCTATAGGCTTTGTGGTAAAATTTTTCTCCATATATGGCACGTGTGCCACGTCCAAAAAAGCACTCCACTCATTCAGAAAAGAGCGTTTTGGCACTTATGGAACACATTTAGTGTGATGTGCTTTATTGCTTGGCTCACACAACCATTGTTCGAAAATGCACTTTATTCGCTCTCAAACACATTCTGAGCAAAGCATGATACGTCATGTCATTGTGAGCCAGCGGAGGCTCATTCCAAGTGTTCCTGACGCAGCTTCACATCCCGTTCTATCTGCAACAGTTTCAGGTGGCTGAGAAGCACTGCTGTGGAGTTACAGCTAAAATGAGAAAATGTGTTTCTCTCGCTGTGATAATGTATTTCAAGCAACCTATAGGCTTTGTGGTAAAAGTTTTCTCCATATATGGCACATGTGTGCCACGTCCAAAAAAGCACTCCACTCACTCAAAGAAGGCCTCCGAAGAGCGTTTTGGCACTTATGGAACACCTTTAGTGTGATGTGCCTTATTGCTTGGCACACACAACCATTGTTCAAAAAAGCACTTTATTCGCTCTCAAATACATTGTGAGCAAAGGATGATACGGCGCGTCATTGTGAACCAGCGGAAGGTGCCAGGAGGCTCATTCCAAGTGTGCCTCACGCATCGTCGCATCCCGTTGTATCTGCAACAGTTTCACGTGGCTGAGAAGCACTGCTGTGGAGTTACAGCTAAAATGAGAAAATGTGTTCCTCTCGCTGTGATAATGTATTTCAAGCAACCTATAGGCTTTGTGGTAAAATTTTTCTCCATATATGGCACATGTGTGCCACGTCCAAAAAAGCACTCCACTCACTCAAAGAAGGCCTCCGAAGAGCGTTTTGGCACTAATGGAACACATTTAGTGTGATGTGCCTTATTGCTTGGCACACACAACCATTGTTCAAAAAAGCACTTTATTCGCTCTCAAATACATTGTGAGCAAAGGATGATACGGCGCGTCATTGTGAACTAGCGGAAGGTGCCAGGAGGCTCATTCCAAGTGTGCCTGACGCAGCTTTGCATCCCGCTCTATCTGCAACAGTTTCAGGTGGCTGAGAAGCACTGCTGTGGAGTTACAGCTAAAATGAGAAAATGTGTTTCTCTCGCTGTGATAATGTATTTCAAGCAACCTATTGGCTTTGTGGTAAAAGTTTTCTCCATATATGGCACATGTGTGCCACTCCAAAAAAGCACTCCACTCAATCAAAGAAGGCCTCCGAAGAGCGTTTTGGCACTTATGGAACACATTTAGTGTGATGTGCCTTATTGCTTGGCACACACAACCATTGTTCAAAAAAGCACTTTATTCGCTCTCAAATACATTGTGAGCAAAGGATGATACGGCGCGTCATTGTGAACTAGTGGAAGGTGCCAGGAGGCTCATTCCAAGTGTGCCTGACGCATCGTCGCATCCCGTTCTATCTGCAACAGTTTCAGGTGGCTGAGAAGCACTGCTGTGGAGTTACAGCTAAAATGAGAAAATGTGTTTCTCTCGCTGTGATAATGTATTTCAAGCAACCTATTGGCTTTGTGGTAAAAGTTTTCTCCATATATGGCACATGTGTGCCACGTCCAAAAAAGCACTCCACTCACTCAAAGAAGGCCTCCGAAGAGCGTTTTGGCACTTATGGAACACATTTAGTGTGATGTGCCTTATTGCTTGGCACACACAACCATTGTTCAAAAAAGCACTTTATTCGCTCTCAAATACATTGTGAGCAAAGGATGATACGGCGCGTCATTGTGAACCAGCGGAAGGTGCCAGGAGGCTCATTCCAAGTGTTTTTGACGCAGCTTTGCATCCCGTTCTATCTGCAACAGTTTCAGGTGGCTGAGAAGCACTGCTGTGGAGTTACAGCTAAAATGAGAAAATGTGTTTCTCTCGCTGTGATAATGTATTTCAAGCAACCTATTGGCTTTGTGGTAAAAGTTTTCTCCATATATGGCACATGTGTGCCACGTCCAAAATGCACTCCACTCGCTCAAAGAAGGCCTCCGAAGAGCGTTTTGGCACTTATGGAACACATTTAGTGTGATGTGCCTTATTGCTTGGCACACACAACCATTGTTCAAAAAAGCACTTTATTCGCTCTCAAATACATTGTGAGCAAAGGATGATACGGCGCGTCATTGTGAACTAGCGGAAGGTGCCAGGAGGCTCATTCCAAGTGTGCCTCACGCATCGTCGCATCCCGTTCTATCTGCAACAGTTTCACGTGGCTGAGAAGCACTGCTGCGGAGTTACAGCTAAAATGAGAAAATGTGTTCCTCTCGCTGTGATAATGTATTTCAAGCAACCTATAGGCTTTGTGGTAAAATTTTTCTCCATATATGGCACATGTGTGCCACGTCCAAAAAAGCACTCCACTCACTCAAAGAAGGCCTCCGAAGAGCGTTTTGGCACTTATGGAACACATTTAGTGTGATGTGCCTTATTGCTTGGCACACACAACCATTGTTCAAAAAAGCACTTTATTCGCTCTCAAATACATTGTGAGCAAAGGATGATACGGCGCGTCATTGTGAACTAGCGGAAGGTGCCAGGAGGCTCATTCCAAGTGTGCCTGACGCAGCTTTGCATCCCGCTCTATCTGCAACAGTTTCAGGTGGCTGAGAAGCACTGCTGTGGAGTTACAGCTAAAATGAGAAAATGTGTTTCTCTCGCTGTGATAATTTATTTCAAGCAACCTATAGGCTTTGTGATAAAAATTTTCTCCTTGTATGGCACATGTGTGCCACGTCCAAAAAAGCACTCCACTCGCTCAAAGAAGGCCTCCGAAGAGCGTTTTGGCACTTATGGAACACATTTAGTGTGATGTGCCTTATTGTTTGGCTCACACAACCATTGTTCAAAAAAGCACTTTATTCGCTCTCAAATACATTGTGAGCAAAGGATGATACGGCGCGTCATTGTGAACTAGCGGAAGGTGCCAAGAGGCTCATTCCAAGTGTTTTTGACGCAGCTTTGCATCCCGTTCTATCTGCAACAGTTTCAGGTGGCTGAGAAGCACTGCTGTGGAGTTACAGCTAAAATGAGAAAATGTGTTTCTCTCGCTGTGATAATGTATTTCAAGCAACCTATTGGCTTTGTGGTAAAAGTTTTCTCCATATATGGCACATGTGTGCCACGTCCAAAAAAGCACTCCACTCACTCAAAGAAGGCCTCCGAAGAGCGTTTTGGCACTTATGGAACACATTTAGTGTGATGTGCCTTATTGCTTGGCACACACAACCATTGTTCAAAAAAGCACTTTATTCGCTCTCAAATACATTGTGAGCAAAGGATGATACGGCGCGTCATTGTGAACTAGCGGAAGGTGCCAGGAGGCTCATTCCAAGTGTGCCTGACGCATCGTCGCACCCCGTTCTATCTGCAACAGTTTCAGGTGGCTGAGAAGCACTGCTGTGGAGTTACAGCTAAAATGAGAAAATGTGTTTCTCTCGCTGTGATAATGTATTTCAAGCAACCTATTGGCTTTGTGGTAAAAGTTTTCTCCATATATGGCACATGTGTGCCACGTCCAAAAAAGCACTCCACTCGCTCAAAGAAGGCCTCCGAAGAGCGTTTTGGCACTTATGGAACACATTTAGTGTGATGTGCCTTATTGCTTGGCACACACAACCATTGTTCAAAAAAGCACTTTATTCGCTCTCAAATACATTGTGAGCAAAGGATGATACGGCGCGTCATTGTGAACTAGCGGAAGGTGCCAGGAGGCTCATTCCAAGTGTGCCTCACGCATCGTCGCATCCCGTTCTATCTGCAACAGTTTCAGGTGGCTGAGAAGCACTGCTGTGGAGTTACAGCTAAAATGAGAAAATGTGTTTCTCTCGCTGTGATAATGTATTTCAAGCAACCTATTGGCTTTGTGGTAAAAGTTTTCTCCATATATGGCACATGTGTGCCACGTCCAAAAAAGCACTCCACTCACTCAAAGAAGGCCTCCGAAGAGCGTTTTGGCACTTATGGAACACATTTAGTGTGATGTGCCTTATTGCTTGGCACACACAACCATTGTTCAAAAAAGCACTTTATTCGCTCTCAAATACATTGTGAGCAAAGGATGATACGGCGCGTCATTGTGAACCAGCGGAAGGTGCCAGGAGGCTCATTCCAAGTGTTTTTGACGCAGCTTTGCATCCCGTTCTATCTGCAACAGTTTCAGGTGGCTGAGAAGCACTGCTGTGGAGTTACAGCTAAAATGAGAAAATGTGTTTCTCTCGCTGTGATAATGTATTTCAAGCAACCTATTGGCTTTGTGGTAAAAGTTTTCTCCATATATGGCACATGTGTGCCACGTCCAAAATGCACTCCACTCGCTCAAAGAAGGCCTCCGAAGAGCGTTTTGGCACTTATGGAACACATTTAGTGTGATGTGCCTTATTGCTTGGCACACACAACCATTGTTCAAAAAAGCACTTTATTCGCTCTCAAATACATTGTGAGCAAAGGATGATACGGCGCGTCATTGTGAACTAGCGGAAGGTGCCAGGAGGCTCATTCCAAGTGTGCCTCACGCATCGTCGCATCCCGTTCTATCTGCAACAGTTTCACGTGGCTGAGAAGCACTGCTGCGGAGTTACAGCTAAAATGAGAAAATGTGTTCCTCTCGCTGTGATAATGTATTTCAAGCAACCTATAGGCTTTGTGGTAAAATTTTTCTCCATATATGGCACATGTGTGCCACGTCCAAAAAAGCACTCCACTCACTCAAAGAAGGCCTCCGAAGAGCGTTTTGGCACTTATGGAACACATTTAGTGTGATGTGCCTTATTGCTTGGCACACACAACCATTGTTCAAAAAAGCACTTTATTCGCTCTCAAATACATTGTGAGCAAAGGATGATACGGCGCGTCATTGTGAACTAGCGGAAGGTGCCAGGAGGCTCATTCCAAGTGTGCCTGACGCAGCTTTGCATCCCGCTCTATCTGCAACAGTTTCAGGTGGCTGAGAAGCACTGCTGTGGAGTTACAGCTAAAATGAGAAAATGTGTTTCTCTCGCTGTGATAATTTATTTCAAGCAACCTATAGGCTTTGTGATAAAAATTTTCTCCTTGTATGGCACATGTGTGCCACGTCCAAAAAAGCACTCCACTCGCTCAAAGAAGGCCTCCGAAGAGCGTTTTGGCACTTATGGAACACATTTAATGTGATGTGCCTTATTGTTTGGCTCACACAACCATTGTTCAAAAAAGCACTTTATTCGCTCTCAAATACATTGTGAGCAAAGGATGATACGGCGCGTCATTGTGAACTAGCGGAAGGTGCCAAGAGGCTCATTCCAAGTGTTTTTGACGCAGCTTTGCATCCCGTTCTATCTGCAACAGTTTCAGGTGGCTGAGAAGCACTGCTGTGGAGTTACAGCTAAAATGAGAAAATGTGTTTCTCTCGCTGTGATAATGTATTTCAAGCAACCTATTGGCTTTGTGGTAAAAGTTTTCTCCATATATGGCACATGTGTGCCACGTCCAAAAAAGCACTCCACTCACTCAAAGAAGGCCTCCGAAGAGCGTTTTGGCACTTATGGAACACATTTAGTGTGATGTGCCTTATTGCTTGGCACACACAACCATTGTTCAAAAAAGCACTTTATTCGCTCTCAAATACATTGTGAGCAAAGGATGATACGGCGCGTCATTGTGAACTAGCGGAAGGTGCCAGGAGGCTCATTCCAAGTGTGCCTGACGCATCGTCGCATCCCGTTCTATCTGCAACAGTTTCAGGTGGCTGAGAAGCACTGCTGTGGAGTTACAGCTAAAATGAGAAAATGTGTTTCTCTCGCTGTGATAATGTATTTCAAGCAACCTATTGGCTTTGTGGTAAAAGTTTTCTCCATATATGGCACATGTGTGCCACTCCAAAAAAGCACTCCACTCAATCAAAGAAGGCCTCCGAAGAGCGTTTTGGCACTTATGGAACACATTTAGTGTGATGTGCCTTATTGCTTGGCACACACAACCATTGTTCAAAAAAGCACTTTATTCGCTCTCAAATACATTGTGAGCAAAGGATGATACGGCGCGTCATTGTGAACTAGTGGAAGGTGCCAGGAGGCTCATTCCAAGTGTGCCTGACGCATCGTCGCATCCCGTTCTATCTGCAACAGTTTCAGGTGGCTGAGAAGCACTGCTGTGGAGTTACAGCTAAAATGAGAAAATGTGTTTCTCTCGCTGTGATAATGTATTTCAAGCAACCTATTGGCTTTGTGGTAAAAGTTTTCTCCATATATGGCACATGTGTGCCACGTCCAAAAAAGCACTCCACTCACTCCAAGAAGGCCTCCGAAGAGCGTTTTGGCACTTATGGAACACATTTAGTGTGATGTGCCTTATTGCTTGGCACACACAACCATTGTTCAAAAAAGCACTTTATTCGCTCTCAAATACATTGTGAGCAAAGGATGATACGGCGCGTCATTGTGAACTAGCGGAAGGTGCCAGGAGGCTCATTCCAAGTGTGCCTCACGCATCGTCGCATCCCGTTCTATCTGCAACAGTTTCACGTGGCTGAGAAGCACTGCTGCGGAGTTACAGCTAAAATGAGAAAATGTGTTCCTCTCGCTGTGATAATGTATTTCAAGCAACCTATAGGCTTTGTGGTAAAATTTTTCTCCATATATGGCACATGTGTGCCACGTCCAAAAAAGCACTCCACTCACTCAAAGAAGGCCTCCGAAGAGCGTTTTGGCACTTATGGAACACATTTAGTGTGATGTGCCTTATTGCTTGGCACACACAACCATTGTTCAAAAAAGCACTTTATTCGCTCTCAAATACATTGTGAGCAAAGGATGATACGGCGCGTCATTGTGAACTAGCGGAAGGTGCCAGGAGGCTCATTCCAAGTGTGCCTGACGCAGCTTTGCATCCCGCTCTATCTGCAACAGTTTCAGGTGGCTGAGAAGCACTGCTGTGGAGTTACAGCTAAAATGAGAAAATGTGTTTCTCTCGCTGTGATAATTTATTTCAAGCAACCTATAGGCTTTGTGATAAAAATTTTCTCCTTGTATGGCACATGTGTGCCACGTCCAAAAAAGCACTCCACTCGCTCAAAGAAGGCCTCCGAAGAGCGTTTTGGCACTTATGGAACACATTTAATGTGATGTGCCTTATTGTTTGGCTCACACAACCATTGTTCAAAAAAGCACTTTATTCGCTCTCAAATACATTGTGAGCAAAGGATGATACGGCGCGTCATTGTGAACTAGCGGAAGGTGCCAAGAGGCTCATTCCAAGTGTTTTTGACGCAGCTTTGCATCCCGTTCTATCTGCAACAGTTTCAGGTGGCTGAGAAGCACTGCTGTGGAGTTACAGCTAAAATGAGAAAATGTGTTTCTCTCGCTGTGATAATGTATTTCAAGCAACCTATTGGCTTTGTGGTAAAAGTTTTCTCCATATATGGCACATGTGTGCCACGTCCAAAAAAGCACTCCACTCACTCAAAGAAGGCCTCCGAAGAGCGTTTTGGCACTTATGGAACACATTTAGTGTGATGTGCCTTATTGCTTGGCACACACAACCATTGTTCAAAAAAGCACTTTATTCGCTCTCAAATACATTGTGAGCAAAGGATGATACGGCGCGTCATTGTGAACTAGCGGAAGGTGCCAGGAGGCTCATTCCAAGTGTGCCTGACGCATCGTCGCATCCCGTTCTATCTGCAACAGTTTCAGGTGGCTGAGAAGCACTGCTGTGGAGTTACAGCTAAAATGAGAAAATGTGTTTCTCTCGCTGTGATAATGTATTTCAAGCAACCTATTGGCTTTGTGGTAAAAGTTTTCTCCATATATGGCACATGTGTGCCACTCCAAAAAAGCACTCCACTCAATCAAAGAAGGCCTCCGAAGAGCGTTTTGGCACTTATGGAACACATTTAGTGTGATGTGCCTTATTGCTTGGCACACACAACCATTGTTCAAAAAAGCACTTTATTCGCTCTCAAATACATTGTGAGCAAAGGATGATACGGCGCGTCATTGTGAACTAGTGGAAGGTGCCAGGAGGCTCATTCCAAGTGTGCCTGACGCATCGTCGCATCCCGTTCTATCTGCAACAGTTTCAGGTGGCTGAGAAGCACTGCTGTGGAGTTACAGCTAAAATGAGAAAATGTGTTTCTCTCGCTGTGATAATGTATTTCAAGCAACCTATTGGCTTTGTGGTAAAAGTTTTCTCCATATATGGCACATGTGTGCCACGTCCAAAAAAGCACTCCACTCACTCAAAGAAGGCCTCCGAAGAGCGTTTTGGCACTTATGGAACACATTTAGTGTGATGTGCCTTATTGCTTGGCACACACAACCATTGTTCAAAAAAGCACTTTATTCGCTCTCAAATACATTGTGAGCAAAGGATGATACGGCGCGTCATTGTGAACCAGCGGAAGGTGCCAGGAGGCTCATTCCAAGTGTTTTTGACGCAGCTTTGCATCCCGTTCTATCTGCAACAGTTTCAGGTGGCTGAGAAGCACTGCTGTGGAGTTACAGCTAAAATGAGAAAATGTGTTTCTCTCGCTGTGATAATGTATTTCAAGCAACCTATTGGCTTTGTGGTAAAAGTTTTCTCCATATATGGCACATGTGTGCCACGTCCAAAATGCACTCCACTCGCTCAAAGAAGGCCTCCGAAGAGCGTTTTGGCACTTATGGAACACATTTAGTGTGATGTGCCTTATTGCTTGGCACACACAACCATTGTTCAAAAAAGCACTTTATTCGCTCTCAAATACATTGTGAGCAAAGGATGATACGGCGCGTCATTGTGAACTAGCGGAAGGTGCCAGGAGGCTCATTCCAAGTGTGCCTCACGCATCGTCGCATCCCGTTCTATCTGCAACAGTTTCACGTGGCTGAGAAGCACTGCTGCGGAGTTACAGCTAAAATGAGAAAATGTGTTCCTCTCGCTGTGATAATGTATTTCAAGCAACCTATAGGCTTTGTGGTAAAATTTTTCTCCATATATGGCACATGTGTGCCACGTCCAAAAAAGCACTCCACTCACTCAAAGAAGGCCTCCGAAGAGCGTTTTGGCACTTATGGAACACATTTAGTGTGATGTGCCTTATTGCTTGGCACACACAACCATTGTTCAAAAAAGCACTTTATTCGCTCTCAAATACATTGTGAGCAAAGGATGATACGGCGCGTCATTGTGAACTAGCGGAAGGTGCCAGGAGGCTCATTCCAAGTGTGCCTGACGCAGCTTTGCATCCCGCTCTATCTGCAACAGTTTCAGGTGGCTGAGAAGCACTGCTGTGGAGTTACAGCTAAAATGAGAAAATGTGTTTCTCTCGCTGTGATAATTTATTTCAAGCAACCTATAGGCTTTGTGATAAAAATTTTCTCCTTGTATGGCACATGTGTGCCACGTCCAAAAAAGCACTCCACTCGCTCAAAGAAGGCCTCCGAAGAGCGTTTTGGCACTTATGGAACACATTTAGTGTGATGTGCCTTATTGTTTGGCTCACACAACCATTGTTCAAAAAAGCACTTTATTCGCTCTCAAATACATTGTGAGCAAAGGATGATACGGCGCGTCATTGTGAACTAGCGGAAGGTGCCAAGAGGCTCATTCCAAGTGTTTTTGACGCAGCTTTGCATCCCGTTCTATCTGCAACAGTTTCAGGTGGCTGAGAAGCACTGCTGTGGAGTTACAGCTAAAATGAGAAAATGTGTTTCTCTCGCTGTGATAATGTATTTCAAGCAACCTATTGGCTTTGTGGTAAAAGTTTTCTCCATATATGGCACATGTGTGCCACGTCCAAAAAAGCACTCCACTCACTCAAAGAAGGCCTCCGAAGAGCGTTTTGGCACTTATGGAACACATTTAGTGTGATGTGCCTTATTGCTTGGCACACACAACCATTGTTCAAAAAAGCACTTTATTCGCTCTCAAATACATTGTGAGCAAAGGATGATACGGCGCGTCATTGTGAACTAGCGGAAGGTGCCAGGAGGCTCATTCCAAGTGTGCCTGACGCATCGTCGCATCCCGTTCTATCTGCAACAGTTTCAGGTGGCTGAGAAGCACTGCTGTGGAGTTACAGCTAAAATGAGAAAATGTGTTTCTCTCGCTGTGATAATGTATTTCAAGCAACCTATTGGCTTTGTGGTAAAAGTTTTCTCCATATATGGCACATGTGTGCCACGTCCAAAAAAGCACTCCACTCGCTCAAAGAAGGCCTCCGAAGAGCGTTTTGGCACTTATGGAACACATTTAGTGTGATGTGCCTTATTGCTTGGCACACACAACCATTGTTCAAAAAAGCACTTTATTCGCTCTCAAATACATTGTGAGCAAAGGATGATACGGCGCGTCATTGTGAACTAGCGGAAGGTGCCAGGAGGCTCATTCCAAGTGTGCCTCACGCATCGTCGCATCCCGTTCTATCTGCAACAGTTTCAGGTGGCTGAGAAGCACTGCTGTGGAGTTACAGCTAAAATGAGAAAATGTGTTTCTCTCGCTGTGATAATGTATTTCAAGCAACCTATTGGCTTTGTGGTAAAAGTTTTCTCCATATATGGCACATGTGTGCCACGTCCAAAAAAGCACTCCACTCACTCAAAGAAGGCCTCCGAAGAGCGTTTTGGCACTTATGGAACACATTTAGTGTGATGTGCCTTATTGCTTGGCACACACAACCATTGTTCAAAAAAGCACTTTATTCGCTCTCAAATACATTGTGAGCAAAGGATGATACGGCGCGTCATTGTGAACCAGCGGAAGGTGCCAGGAGGCTCATTCCAAGTGTTTTTGACGCAGCTTTGCATCCCGTTCTATCTGCAACAGTTTCAGGTGGCTGAGAAGCACTGCTGTGGAGTTACAGCTAAAATGAGAAAATGTGTTTCTCTCGCTGTGATAATGTATTTCAAGCAACCTATTGGCTTTGTGGTAAAAGTTTTCTCCATATATGGCACATGTGTGCCACGTCCAAAATGCACTCCACTCGCTCAAAGAAGGCCTCCGAAGAGCGTTTTGGCACTTATGGAACACATTTAGTGTGATGTGCCTTATTGCTTGGCACACACAACCATTGTTCAAAAAAGCACTTTATTCGCTCTCAAATACATTGTGAGCAAAGGATGATACGGCGCGTCATTGTGAACTAGCGGAAGGTGCCAGGAGGCTCATTCCAAGTGTGCCTCACGCATCGTCGCATCCCGTTCTATCTGCAACAGTTTCACGTGGCTGAGAAGCACTGCTGCGGAGTTACAGCTAAAATGAGAAAATGTGTTCCTCTCGCTGTGATAATGTATTTCAAGCAACCTATAGGCTTTGTGGTAAAATTTTTCTCCATATATGGCACATGTGTGCCACGTCCAAAAAAGCACTCCACTCACTCAAAGAAGGCCTCCGAAGAGCGTTTTGGCACTTATGGAACACATTTAGTGTGATGTGCCTTATTGCTTGGCACACACAACCATTGTTCAAAAAAGCACTTTATTCGCTCTCAAATACATTGTGAGCAAAGGATGATACGGCGCGTCATTGTGAACTAGCGGAAGGTGCCAGGAGGCTCATTCCAAGTGTGCCTGACGCAGCTTTGCATCCCGCTCTATCTGCAACAGTTTCAGGTGGCTGAGAAGCACTGCTGTGGAGTTACAGCTAAAATGAGAAAATGTGTTTCTCTCGCTGTGATAATTTATTTCAAGCAACCTATAGGCTTTGTGATAAAAATTTTCTCCTTGTATGGCACATGTGTGCCACGTCCAAAAAAGCACTCCACTCGCTCAAAGAAGGCCTCCGAAGAGCGTTTTGGCACTTATGGAACACATTTAATGTGATGTGCCTTATTGTTTGGCTCACACAACCATTGTTCAAAAAAGCACTTTATTCGCTCTCAAATACATTGTGAGCAAAGGATGATACGGCGCGTCATTGTGAACTAGCGGAAGGTGCCAAGAGGCTCATTCCAAGTGTTTTTGACGCAGCTTTGCATCCCGTTCTATCTGCAACAGTTTCAGGTGGCTGAGAAGCACTGCTGTGGAGTTACAGCTAAAATGAGAAAATGTGTTTCTCTCGCTGTGATAATGTATTTCAAGCAACCTATTGGCTTTGTGGTAAAAGTTTTCTCCATATATGGCACATGTGTGCCACGTCCAAAAAAGCACTCCACTCACTCAAAGAAGGCCTCCGAAGAGCGTTTTGGCACTTATGGAACACATTTAGTGTGATGTGCCTTATTGCTTGGCACACACAACCATTGTTCAAAAAAGCACTTTATTCGCTCTCAAATACATTGTGAGCAAAGGATGATACGGCGCGTCATTGTGAACTAGCGGAAGGTGCCAGGAGGCTCATTCCAAGTGTGCCTGACGCATCGTCGCATCCCGTTCTATCTGCAACAGTTTCAGGTGGCTGAGAAGCACTGCTGTGGAGTTACAGCTAAAATGAGAAAATGTGTTTCTCTCGCTGTGATAATGTATTTCAAGCAACCTATTGGCTTTGTGGTAAAAGTTTTCTCCATATATGGCACATGTGTGCCACTCCAAAAAAGCACTCCACTCAATCAAAGAAGGCCTCCGAAGAGCGTTTTGGCACTTATGGAACACATTTAGTGTGATGTGCCTTATTGCTTGGCACACACAACCATTGTTCAAAAAAGCACTTTATTCGCTCTCAAATACATTGTGAGCAAAGGATGATACGGCGCGTCATTGTGAACTAGCGGAAGGTGCCAGGAGGCTCATTCCAAGTGTGCCTGACGCATCGTCGCATCCCGTTCTATCTGCAACAGTTTCAGGTGGCTGAGAAGCACTGCTGTGGAGTTACAGCTAAAATGAGAAAATGTGTTTCTCTCGCTGTGATAATGTATTTCAAGCAACCTATTGGCTTTGTGGTAAAAGTTTTCTCCATATATGGCACATGTGTGCCACGTCCAAAAAAGCACTCCACTCGCTCAAAGAAGGCCTCCGAAGAGCGTTTTGGCACTTATGGAACACATTTAGTGTGATGTGCCTTATTGCTTGGCACACACAACCATTGTTCAAAAAAGCACTTTATTCGCTCTCAAATACATTGTGAGCAAAGGATGATACGGCGCGTCATTGTGAACTAGCGGAAGGTGCCAGGAGGCTCATTCCAAGTGTGCCTCACGCATCGTCGCATCCCGTTGTATCTGCAACAGTTTCACGTGGCTGAGAAGCACTGCTGTGGAGTTACAGCTAAAATGAGAAAATGTGTTCCTCTCGCTGTGATAATGTATTTCAAGCAACCTATAGGCTTTGTGGTAAAATTTTTCTCCATATATGGCACATGTGTGCCACGTCCAAAAAAGCACTCCACTCAATCAAAGAAGGCCTCCGAAGAGCGTTTTGGCACTTATGGAACACATTTAGTGTGATGTGCCTTATTGCTTGGCACACACAACCATTGTTCAAAAAAGCACTTTATTCGCTCTCAAATACATTGTGAGCAAAGGATGATACGGCGCGTCATTGTGAACTAGTGGAAGGTGCCAGGAGGCTCATTCCAAGTGTGCCTGACGCATCGTCGCATCCCGTTCTATCTGCAACAGTTTCAGGTGGCTGAGAAGCACTGCTGTGGAGTTACAGCTAAAATGAGAAAATGTGTTTCTCTCGCTGTGATAATGTATTTCAAGCAACCTATTGGCTTTGTGGTAAAAGTTTTCTCCATATATGGCACATGTGTGCCACGTCCAAAAAAGCACTCCACTCGCTCAAAGAAGGCCTCCGAAGAGCGTTTTGGCACTTATGGAACACATTTAGTGTGATGTGCCTTATTGCTTGGCACACACAACCATTGTTCAAAAAAGCACTTTATTCGCTCTCAAATACATTGTGAGCAAAGGATGATACGGCGCGTCATTGTGAACTAGCGGAAGGTGCCAAGAGGCTCATTCCAAGTGTTTTTGACGCAGCTTTGCATCCCGTTCTATCTGCAACAGTTTCAGGTGGCTGAGAAGCACTGCTGTGGAGTTACAGCTAAAATGAGAAAATGTGTTTCTCTCGCTGTGATAATGTATTTCAAGCAACCTATTGGCTTTGTGGAAAAAGTTTTCTCCATATATGGCACATGTGTGCCACGTCCAAAAAAGCACTCCACTCGCTCAAAGAAGGCCTCCGAAGAGCGTTTTGGCACTTATGGAACACATTTAGTGTGATGTGCCTTATTGCTTGGCACACACAACCATTGTTCAAAAAAGCACTTTATTCGCTCTCAAATACATTGTGAGCAAAGGATGATACGGCGCGTCATTGTGAACTAGCGGAAGGTGCCAGGAGGCTCATTCCAAGTGTGCCTCACGCATCGTCGCATCCCGTTCTATCTGCAACAGTTCCACGTGGCTGAGAAGCACTGCTGTGGAGTTACAGCTAAAATGAGAAAATGTGTTCCTCTCGCTGTGATAATGTATTTCAAGCAACCTATAGGCTTTGTGGTAAAATTTTTCTCCATATATGGCACATGTGTGCCACGTCCAAAAAAGCACTCCACTCAATCAAAGAAGGCCTCCGAAGAGCGTTTTGGCACTTATGGAACACATTTAGTGTGATGTGCCTTATTGCTTGGCACACACAACCATTGTTCAAAAAAGCACTTTATTCGCTCTCAAATACATTGTGAGCAAAGGATGATACGGCGCGTCATTGTGAACTAGCGAAGGTGCCATGAGGCTCATTCCAAGTGTGCCTGACGCAGCTTTGCATCCCGTTCTATCTGCAACAGTTTCAGGTGGCTGAGAAGCACTGCTGTGGAGTTACAGCTAAAATTAGAAAATGTGTTCCTCTCGCTGTGATAATGTATTTCAAGCAACCTATTGGCTTTGTGGTAAAAGTTTTCTCCATATATGGCACGTGTGCCACGTCCAAAAAAGCACTCCACTCACTCAAAGAAGGCCTCCGAAGAGCGTTTTGGCACTTATGGAACACATTTAGTGTGATGTGCCTTATTGCTTGGCACACACAACCATTGTTCAAAAAAGCACTTTATTCGCTCTCAAATACATTGTGAGCAAAGGATGATACGGCGCGTCATTGTGAACTAGCGGAAGGTGCCAGGAGGCTCATTTCAAGTGTGCCTCACGCATCGTCGCATCCCGTTCTATCTGCAACAGTTTCACGTGGCTGAGAAGCACTGCTGTGGAGTTACAGCTAAAATGAGAAAATGTGTTCCTCTCGCTGTGATAATGTATTTCAAGCAACCTATAGGCTTTGTGGTAAAATTTTTCTCCATATATGGCACATGTGTGCCACGTCCAAAAAAGCACTCCACTCAATCAAAGAAGGCCTCCGAAGAGCGTTTTGGCACTTATGGAACACATTTAGTGTGATGTGCCTTATTGCTTGGCACACACAACCATTGTTCAAAAAAGCACTTTATTCGGTCTCAAATACATTGTGAGCAAAGGATGATACGGCGCGTCATTGTGAACTAGTGGAAGGTGCCAGGAGGCTCATTCCAAGTGTGCCTGACGCATCGTCGCATCCCGTTCTATCTGCAACAGTTTCAGGTGGCTGAGAAGCACTGCTGTGGAGTTAAAGCTAAAATGAGAAAATGTGTTTCTCTCGCTGTGATAATGTATTTCAAGCAACCTATTGGCTTTGTGGTAAAAGTTTTCTCCATATATGGCACATGTGTGCCACGTCCAAAATGCACTCCACTCGCTCAAAGAAGGCCTCCGAAGAGCGTTTTGGCACTTATGGAAGACATTTAGTGTGATGTGCCTTATTGCTTGGCACACACAACCATTGTTCAAAAAAGCACTTTATTCGCTCTCAAATACATTGTGAGCAAAGGATGATACGGCGCGTCATTGTGAACTAGCGGAAGGTGCCAGGAGGCTCATTCCAAGTGTGCCTGACGCAGCTTTGCATCCCGTTCTATCTGCAACAGTTTCAGGTGGCTGAGAAGCACTGCTGTGGAGTTAAAGCTAAAATGAGAAAATGTGTTTCTCTCGCTGTGATAATGTATTTCAAGCAACCTATTTGCTTTGTGGTAAAAGTTTTCTCCATATATGGCACATGTGTGCCACGTCCAAAATGCACTCCACTCGCTCAAAGAAGGCCTCCGAAGAGCGTTTTGGCACTTATGGAACACATTTAGTGTGATGTGCCTTATTGCTTGGCACACACAACCATTGTTCAAAAAAGCACTTTATTCGCTCTCAAATACATTGTGAGCAAAGGATGATACGGCGCGTCATTGTGAACTAGCGGAAGGTGCCAGGAGGCTCATTCCAAGTGTGCCTCACGCATCGTCGCATCCCGTTCTATCTGCAACAGTTTCACGTGGCTGAGAAGCACTGCTGTGGAGTTACAGCTAAAATGAGAAAATGTGTTCCTCTCGCTGTGATAATGTATTTCAAGCAACCTATAGGCTTTGTGGTAAAATTTTTCTCCATATATGGCACATGTGTGCCACGTCCAAAAAAGCACTCCACTCACTCAAAGAAGGCCTCCGAAGAGCGTTTTGGCACTTATGGAACACATTTAGTGTGATGTGCCTTATTGCTTGGCACACACAACCATTGTTCAAAAAAGCACTTTATTCGCTCTCAAATACATTGTGAGCAAAGGATGATATGGCGCGTCATTGTGAACTAGCGGAAGGTGCCAGGAGGCTCATTCCAAGTGTGCCTGACGCAGCTTTGCATCCCGCTCTATCTGCAACAGTTTCAGGTGGCTGAGAAGCACTGCTGTGGAGTTACAGCTAAAATGAGAAAATGTGTTTCTCTCGCTGTGATAATTTATTTCAAGCAACCTATAGGCCTTGTGATAAAAATTTTCTCCTTGTATGGCACATGTGTGCCACGTCCAAAAAAGCACTCCACTCGCTCAAAGAAGGCCTCCGAAGAGCGTTTTGGCACTTATGGAACACATTTAGTGTGATGTGCTTATTGTTTGGCTCACACAACCATTGTTCAAAAAAGCACTTTATTCGCTCTCAAATACATTGTGAGCAAAGGATGATACGGCGCGTCATTGTGAACTAGCGGAAGGTGCCAAGAGGCTCATTCCAAGTGTTTTTGACGCAGCTTTGCATCCCGTTCTATCTGCAACAGTTTCAGGTGGCTGAGAAGCACTGCTGTGGAGTTACAGCTAAAATGAGAAAATGTGTTTCTCTCGCTGTGATAATGTATTTCAAGCAACCTATTGGCTTTGTGGTAAAAGTTTTCTCCATATATGGCACATGTGTGCCACGTCCAAAAAAGCACTCCACTCGCTCAAAGAAGGCCTCCGAAGAGCGTTTTGGCACTTATGGAACACATTTAGTGTGATGTGCCTTATTTTGGCACACACAACCATTGTTCAAAAAAGCACTTTATTCGCTCTCAAATACATTGTGAGCAAAGGATGATACGGCGCGTCATTGTGAACCAGCGGAAGGTGCCAGGAGGCTCATTCCAAGTGTGCCTGACGCATCGTCGAATCCCGTTCTATGTGCAACAGTTTCAGGTGGCTGAGAAGCACTGCTGTGGAGTTACAGCTAAAATGAGAAAATGTGTTTCTCTCGCTGTGATAATGTATTTCAAGCAACCTATTGGCTTTGTGGTAAAAGTTTTCTCCATATATGGCACATGTGTGCCACGTCCAAAAACCACTCCACTCGCTCAAAGAAGGCCTCCGAAGAGCGTTTTGGCACTTATGGAACACATTTAGTGTGATGTGCCTTATTGCTTGGCACACACAACCATTGTTCAAAAAAGCACTTTATTCGCTCTCAAATACATTGTGAGCAAAGGATGATACGGCGCATCATTGTGAACCAGCGGAAGGTGCCAGGAGGCTCATTCCAAGTGTGCCTGACGCATCGTCGAATCCCGTTCTATCTGCAACAGTTTCAGGTGGCTGAGAAGCACTGCTGTGGAGTTACAGCTAAAATGAGAAAATGTGTTTCTCTCGCTGTGATAATGTATTTCAAGCAACCTATTGGCTTTGTGGTAAAAGTTTTCTCCATATATGGCACATGTGTGCCACGTCCAAAAAAGCACTCCACTCGCTCAAAGAAGGCCTCCGAAGAGCGTTTTGGCACTTATGGAACACATTTAGTGTGATGTGCCTTATTGCTTGGCACACACAACCATTGTTCAAAAAAGCACTTTATTCGCTCTCAAATACATTGTGAGCAAAGGATGATACGGCGCGTCATTGTGAACTAGCGGAAGGTGCCAGGAGGCTCATTCCAAGTGTGCCTGACGCAGCTTTGCATCCCGTTCTATCTGCAACAGTTTCAGGTGGCTGAGAAGCACTGCTGTGGAGTTACAGCTAAAATTAGAAAATGTGTTCCTCTCGCTGTGATAATGTATTTCAAGCAACCTATTGGCTTTGTGGTAAAAGTTTTCTCCATATATGGCACGTGTGCCACGTCCAAAAAAGCACTCCACTCACTCAAAGAAGGCCTCCGAAGAGCGTTTTGGCACTTATGGAACACATTTAGTGTGATGTGCCTTATTGCTTGGCACACACAACCATTGTTCAAAAAAGCACTTTATTCGCTCTCAAATACATTGTGAGCAAAGGATGATACGGCGCGTCATTGTGAACTAGCGGAAGGTGCCAGGAGGCTCATTTCAAGTGTGCCTCACGCATCGTCGCATCCCGTTCTATCTGCAACAGTTTCACGTGGCTGAGAAGCACTGCTGTGGAGTTACAGCTAAAATGAGAAAATGTGTTCCTCTCGCTGTGATAATGTATTTCAAGCAACCTATAGGCTTTGTGGTAAAATTTTTCTCCATATATGGCACATGTGTGCCACGTCCAAAAAAGCACTCCACTCAATCAAAGAAGGCCTCCGAAGAGCGTTTTGGCACTTATGGAACACATTTAGTGTGATGTGCCTTATTGCTTGGCACACACAACCATTGTTCAAAAAAGCACTTTATTCGCTCTCAAATACATTGTGAGCAAAGGATGATACGGCGCGTCATTGTGAACTAGTGGAAGGTGCCAGGAGGCTCATTCCAAGTGTGCCTGACGCATCGTCGCATCCCGTTCTATCTGCAACAGTTTCAGGTGGCTGAGAAGCACTGCTGTGGAGTTACAGCTAAAATGAGAAAATGTGTTTCTCTCGCTGTGATAATGTATTTCAAGCAACCTATTGGCTTTGTGGTAAAAGTTTTCTCCATATATGGCACATGTGTGCCACGTCCAAAAAAGCACTCCACTCGCTCAAAGAAGGCCCCCGAAGAGCGTTTTGGCACTTATGGAACACATTTAGTGTGATTTGCCTTATTGCTTGGCACACACAACCATTGTTCAAAAATGCACTTTATTCGCTCTCAAATACATTGTGAGCAAAGGATGATACGGCGCGTCATTGTGAACTAGCGGAAGGTGCCAGGAGGCTCATTCCAAGTGTGCCTGACGCAGCTTTGCATCCCGTTCTATCTGCAACAGTTTCAGGTGGCTGAGAAGCACTGCTGTGGAGTTAAAGCTAAAATGAGAAAATGTGTTTCTCTCGCTGTGATAATGTATTTCAAGCAACCTATTGGCTTTGTGGTAAAAGTTTTCTCCATATATGGCACATGTGTGCCACGTCCAAAATGCACTCCACTCGCTCAAAGAAGGCCTCCGAAGAGCGTTTTGGCACTTATGGAACACATTTAGTGTGATGTGCCTTATTGCTTGGCACACACAACCATTGTTCAAAAAAGCACTTTATTCGCTCTCAAATACATTGTGAGCAAAGGATGATACGGCGCGTCATTGTGAACTAGCGGAAGGTGCCAAGAGGCTCATTCCAAGTGTTTTTGACGCAGCTTTGCATCCCGTCCTATCTGCAACAGTTTCAGGTTGCTGAGAAGCACTGCTGTGGAGTTACAGCTAAAATGAGAAAATGTGTTTCTCTCGCTGTGATAATGTATTTCAAGCAACCTATTGGCTTTGTGGTAAAAGTTTTCTCCATATATGGCACATGTGTGCCACGTCCAAAAAAGCACTCCACTCGCTCAAAGAAGGCCTCCGAAGAGCGTTTTGGCACTTATGGAACACATTTAGTGTGATGTGCCTTATTTTGGCACACACAACCATTGTTCAAAAAAGCACTTTATTCGCTCTCAAATACATTGTGAGCAAAGGATGATACGGCGCGTCATTGTGAACCAGCGGAAGGTGCCAGGAGGCTCATTCCAAGTGTGCCTGACGCAACGTCGAATCCCGTTCTATGTGCAACAGTTTCAGGTGGCTGAGAAGCACTGCTGTGGAGTTACAGCTAAAATGAGAAAATGTGTTTCTCTCGCTGTGATAATGTATTTCAAGCAACCTATTGGCTTTGTGGTAAAAGTTTTCTCCATATATGGCACATGTGTGCCACGTCCAAAAAAGCACTCCACTCGCTCAAAGAAGGCCTCCGAAGAGCGTTTTGGCACTTATGGAACACATTTAGTGTGATGTGCCTTATTGCTTGGCACACACAACCATTGTTCAAAAAAGCACTTTATTCGCTCTCAAATACATTGTGAGCAAAGGATGATACGGCGCGTCATTGTGAACTAGCGGAAGATGCCAGGAGGCTCATTCCAAGTGTGCCTCACGCATCGTCGCATCCCGTTCTATCTGCAACAGTTTCACGTGGCTGAGAAGCACTGCTGTGGAGTTACAGCTAAAATGAGAAAATGTGTTCCTCTCGCTGTGATAATGTATTTCAAGCAACCTATAGGCTTTGTGGTAAAATTTTTCTCCATATATGGCACATGTGTGCCACGTCCAAAAAAGCACTCCACTCAATCAAAGAAGGCCTCCGAAGAGCGTTTTGGCACTTATGGAACACATTTAGTGTGATGTGCCTTATTGCTTGGCACACACAACCATTGTTCAAAAAAGCACTTTATTCGCTCTCAAATACATTGTGAGCAAAGGATGATACGGCGCGTCATTGTGAACTAGCGGAAGGTGCCAGGAGGCTCATTCCAAGTGTGCCTGACGCATCGTCGCATCCCGTTCTATCTGCAACAGTTTCAGGTGGCTGAGAAGCACTGCTGTGGAGTTACAGCTAAAATGAGAAAATGTGTTCCTCTCGCTGTGATAATGTATTTCAAGCAACCTATTGGCTTTGTGGTAAAAGTTTTCTCCATATATGGCACATGTGTGCCACGTCCAAAAAAGCACTCCACTCACTCAAAGAAGGCCTCCGAAGAGCGTTTTGGCACTAATGGAACACATTTAGTGTGATGTGCCTTATTGCTTGGCACACACAACCATTGTTCAAAAAAGCACTTTATTCGCTCTCAAATACATTGAGAGCAAAGGATGATACGGCGCGTCATTGTGAACTAGCGGAAGGTGCCAGGAGGCTCATTCCAAGTGTGCCTGACGCATCGTCGCATCCCGTTCTATCTGCAACAGTTTCACGTGGCAGAGAAGCACTGCTGTGGAGTTACAGCTAAAATAAGAAAATGTGTTCCTCTCGCTGTGATAATGTATTTCAAGCAACCTATAGGCTTTGTGGTAAAATTTTTCTCCACATATGGCACATGTGTGCCACGTCCAAAAAAGCACTCCACTCACTCAAAGAAGGCCTCCGAAGAGCGTTTTGGCACTAATGGAACACATTTAGTGTGATGTGCCTTATTGCTTGGCACACACAACCATTGTTCAAAAAAGCACTTTATTCGCTCTCAAATACATTGTGAGCAAAGGATGATATGGCGCGTCATTGTGAACTAGCGGAAGGTGCCAGGAGGCTCATTCCAAGTGTGCCTGACGCATCGTCGCATCCCGTTCTATCTGCAACAGTTTCACGTGGCTGAGAAGCACTGCTGTGGAGTTACAGCTAAAATGAGAAAATGTGTTCCTCTCGCTGTGATAATGTATTTCAAGCAACCTATAGGCTTTGTGGTAAAATTTTTCTCCATATATGGCACATGTGTGCCACGTCCAAAAAAAGCACTCCACTCACTCAAAGAAGGCCTCCGAAGAGCGTTTTGGCACTAATGGAACACATTTAGTGTGATGTGCCTTATTGCTTGGCACACACAACCATTGTTCAAAAAAGCACTTTATTCGCTCTCAAATACATTGTGAGCAAAGGATGATACGGCGCGTCATTGTGAACTAGCGGAAGGTGCAAGGAGGCTCATTCCAAGTGTGCCTGACGCAGCTTTGCATCCCGCTCTATCTGCAACAGTTTCAGGTGGCTGAGAAGCACTGCTGTGGAGTTACAGCTAAAATGAGAAAATGTGTTTCTCCCGCTGTGATAATGTATTTCAAGCAACCTATTGGCTTTGTGGTAAAAGTTTTCTCCATATATGGCACATGTGTGCCACGTCCAAAAAAGCACTCCACTCGCTCAAAGAAGGCCTCCGAAGAGCGTTTTGGCACTTATGGAACACATTTAGTGTGATGTGCCTTATTGCTTGGCACACACAACCATTGTTCAAAAAAGCACTTTATTCGCTCTCAAATACATTGTGAGCAAAGGATGATACGGCGCGTCATTGTGAACCAGCGGAAGGTGCCAGGAGGCTCATTCCAAGTGTTTTTGACGCAGCTTTGCATCCCGTTCTATCTGCAACAGTTTCAGGTGGCTGAGAAGCACTGCTGTGGAGTTACAGCTAAAATGAGAAAATGTGTTTCTCTCGCTGTGATAATGTATTTCAAGCAACCTATTGGCTTTGTGGTAAAAGTTTTCTCTATATATGGCACATGTGTGCCACGTCCAAAAAAGCACTCCACTCGCTCAAAGAAGGCCTCCGAAGAGCGTTTTGGCACTTATGGAACACATTTAGTGTGATGTGCCTTATTGCTTGGCACACACAACCATTGTTCAAAAAAGCACTTTATTCGCTCTCAAATACATTGTGAGCAAAGGATGATACGGCGCGTCATTGTGAACTAGCGGAAGGTGCCAGGAGGCTCATTCCAAGTGTGCCTCACGCATCGTCGCATCCCGTTCTATCTGCAACAGTTTCACGTGGCTGAGAAGCACTGCTGTGGAGTTACAGCTAAAATGAGAAAATGTGTTTCTCTCGCTGTGATAATGTATTTCAAGCAACCTATTGGCTTTGTGGTAAAAGTTTTCTCCATATATGGCACATGTGTGCCACGTCCAAAAAAGCACTCCACTCGCTCAAAGAAGGCCTCCGAAGAGCGTTTTGGCACTTATGGAACACATTTAGTGTGATGTGCCTTATTGCTTGGCACACACAACCATTGTTCAAAAAAGCACTTTATTCGCTCTCAAATACATTGTGAGCAAAGGATGATACGGCGCGTCATTGTGAACTAGCGGAAGGTGCCAGGAGGCTCATTCCAAGTGTGCCTGACGCATCGTCGCATCCCGTTCTATCTGCAACAGTTTCACGTGGCTGAGAAGCACTGCTGTGGAGTTACAGCTAAAATGAGAAAATGTGTTCCTCTCGCTGTGATAATGTATTTCAAGCAACCTATAGGCTTTGTGGTAAAATTTTTCTCCATATATGGCACATGTGTGCCACGTCCAAAAAAGCACTCCACTCACTCAAAGAAGGCCTCCGAAGAGCGTTTTGGCACTTATGGAACACATTTAGTGTGATGTGCCTTATTGCTTGGCACACACAACCATTGTTCAAAAAAGCACTTTATTCGCTCTCAAATACATTGTGAGCAAAGGATGATACGGCGCGTCATTGTGAACTAGCGGAAGGTGCCAGGAGGCTCATTCCAAGTGTGCCTGACGCAGCTTTGCATCCCGTTCTATCTGCAACAGTTTCAGGTGGCTGAGAAGCACTGCTGTGGAGTTACAGCTAAAATGAGAAAATGTGTTTCTCTCGCTGTGATAATGTATTTCAAGCAACCTATTGGCTTTGTGGTAAAAGTTTTCTCCATATATGGCACATGTGTGCCACGTCCAAAAAAGCACTCCACTCACTCAAAGAAGGCCTCCGAAGAGCGTTTTGGCACTAATGGAAAACATTTAGTGTGATGTGCCTTATTGCTTGGCACACACAACCATGGTTCAAAAAAGCACTTTATTCGCTCTCAAATACATTGTGAGCAAAGGATGATACTGCGCGTCATTGTGAACCAGCGGAAGGTGCCAGGAGGCTCATTCCAAGTGTGCCTGGCGCATCTTGGTATCCCGTTCTATCTGCAACAGTTTCACGTGGCTGAGAAGCACTGCTGTGGAGTTACAGCTAAAATGAGAAAATGTGTTCCTCTCGCTGTGATAATGTATTTCAAGCAACCTATAGGCTTTGTGGTAAAATTTTTCTCCATATATGGCACGTGTGCCACGTCCAAAAAAGCACTCCACTCATTCAGAAAAGAGCGTTTTGGCACTTATGGAACACATTTAGTGTGATGTGCTTTATTGCTTGGCTCACACAACCATTGTTCGAAAATGCACTTTATTCGCTCTCAAACACATTCTGAGCAAAGCATGATACGTCATGTCATTGTGAGCCAGCGGAGGCTCATTCCAAGTGTTCCTGACGCAGCTTCACATCCCGTTCTATCTGCAACAGTTTCAGGTGGCTGAGAAGCACTGCTGTGGAGTTACAGCTAAAATGAGAAAATGTGTTTCTCTCGCTGTGATAATGTATTTCAAGCAACCTATAGGCTTTGTGGTAAAAGTTTTCTGCATATATGGCACATGTGTGCCACGTCCAAAAAAGCACTCCACTCACTCAAAGAAGGCCTCCGAAGAGCGTTTTGGCACTTATGGAACACCTTTAGTGTGATGTGCCTTATTGCTTGGCACACACAACCATTGTTCAAAAAAGCACTTTATTCGCTCTCAAATACATTGTGAGCAAAGGATGATACGGCGCGTCATTGTGAACCAGCGGAAGGTGCCAGGAGGCTCATTCCAAGTGTGCCTGGCGCATCTTGGTATCCCGTTCTATCTGCAACAGTTTCACGTGGCTGAGAAGCACTGCTGTGGAGTTACAGCTAAAATGAGAAAATGTGTTTCTCCCGCTGTGATAATGTATTTCAAGCAACCTATTGGCTTTGTGGTAAAAGTTTTCTCCATATATGGCACATGTGTGCCAGGTCCAAAAAAGCACTCCACTCGCTCAAAGAAGGCCTCCGAAGAGCGTTTTGGCACTAATGGAACACATTTAGTGTGATGTGCCTTATTGCTTGGCACACACAACCATTGTTCAAAAAAGCACTTTATTCGCTCTCAAATACATTGTGAGCAAAGGATGATACGGCGCGTCATTGTGAACTAGCGGAAGGTGCCAGGAGGCTCATTCCAAGTGTGCCTGACGCATCGTCGCATCCCGTTCTATCTGCAACAGTTTCAGGTGGCTGAGAAGCACTGCTGTGGAGTTACAGCTAAAATGAGAAAATGTGTTCCTCTCGCTGTGATAATGTATTTCAAGCAACCTATTGGCTTTGTGGTAAAAGTTTTCTCCATATATGGCACATGTGTGCCACGTCCAAAAAAGCACTCCACTCACTCAAAGAAGGCCTCCGAAGAGCGTTTTGGCACTAATGGAACACATTTAGTGTGATGTGCCTTATTGCTTGGCACACACAACCATTGTTCAAAAAAGCACTTTATTCGCTCTCAAATACATTGAGAGCAAAGGATGATACGGCGCGTCATTGTGAACTAGCGGAAGGTGCCAGGAGGCTCATTCCAAGTGTGCCTGACGCATCGTCGCATCCCGTTCTATCTGCAACAGTTTCACGTGGCTGAGAAGCACTGCTGTGGAGTTACAGCTAAAATAAGAAAATGTGTTCCTCTCGCTGTGATAATGTATTTCAAGCAACCTATAGGCTTTGTGGTAAAATTTTTCTCCACATATGGCACATGTGTGCCACGTCCAAAAAAGCACTCCACTCACTCAAAGAAGGCCTCCGAAGAGCGTTTTGGCACTAATGGAACACATTTAGTGTGATGTGCCTTATTGCTTGGCACACACAACCATTGTTCAAAAAAGCACTTTATTCGCTCTCAAATACATTGTGAGCAAAGGATGATACGGCGCGTCATTGTGAACTAGCGGAAGGTGCCAGGAGGCTCATTCCAAGTGTGCCTGACGCAGCTTTGCATCCCGCTCTATCTGCAACAGTTTCAGGTGGCTGAGAAGCACTGCTGTGGAGTTACAGCTAAAATGAGAAAATGTGTTCCTCTCGCTGTGATAATGTATTTCAAGCAATCTATTGGCTTTGTGGTAAAAGTTTTTTCCATATATGGCACATGTGTGCCACGTCCAAAAAAGCACTCCACTCGCTCAAAGAAGGCCTCCGAAGAGCGTTTTGGCACTTATGGAACACATTTAGTGTGATGTGCCTTATTGCTTGGCACACACAACCATTGTTCAAAAAAGCACTTTATTCGCTCTCAAATACATTGTGAGCAAAGGATGATACGGCGCGTCATTGTGAACCAGCGGAAGGTGCCAGGAGGCTCATTCCAAGTGTGCCTGACGCAGCTTTGCATCCCGTTCTATCTGCAACAGTTTCAGGTGGCTGAGAAGCACTGCTGTGGAGTTACAGCTAAAATGAGAAAATGTGTTTCTCTCGCTGTGATAATGTATTTCAAGCAACCTATTGGCTTTGTGGTAAAAGTTTTCTCCATATATGGCACATGTGTGCCACGTCCAAAAAAGCACTCCACTCGCTCAAAGAAGGCCTCCGAAGAGCGTTTTGGCACTTATGGAACACATTTAGTGTGATGTGCCTTATTGCTTGGCACACACAACCATTGTTCAAAAAAGCACTTTATTCGCTCTCAAATACATTGTGAGCAAAGGATGATACGGCGCGTCATTGTGAACTAGCGGAAGGTGCCAGGAGGCTCATTCCAAGTGTGCCTCACGCATCGTCGCATCCCGTTCTATCTGCAACAGTTTCACGTGGCTGAGAAGCACTGCTGTGGAGTTACAGCTAAAATGAGAAAATGTGTTCCTCTCGCTGTGATAATGTATTTCAAGCAACCTATAGGCTTTGTGGTAAAATTCTTCTCCATATATGGCACATGTGTGCCACGTCCAAAAAAGCACTCCACTCACTCAAAGAAGGCCTCCGAAGAGCGTTTTGGCACTTATGGAACACATTTAGTGTGATGTGCCTTATTGCTTGGCACACACAACCATTGTTCAAAAAAGCACTTTATTCGCTCTCAAATACATTGTGAGCAAAGGATGATACGGCGCGTCATTGTGAACTAGCGGAAGGTGCCAGGAGGCTCATTCCAAGTGTGCCTGACGCAGCTTTGCATCCCGTTCTATCTGCAACAGTTTCAGGTGGCTGAGAAGCACTGCTGTGGAGTTACAGCTAAAATGAGAAAATGTGTTTCTCTCGCTGTGATAATGTATTTCAAGCAACCTATTGGCTTTGTGGTAAAAGTTTTCTCCATATATGGCACATGTGTGCCACGTCCAAAAAAGCACTCCACTCACTCAAAGAAGGCCTCCGAAGAGCGTTTTGGCACTAATGGAAAACATTTAGTGTGATGTGCCTTATTGCTTGGCACACACAACCATTGTTCAAAAAAGCACTTTATTCGCTCTCAAATACATTGTGAGCAAAGGATGATACTGCGCGTCATTGTGAACCAGCGGAAGGTGCCAGGAGGCTCATTCCAAGTGTGCCTGGCGCATCTTGGTATCCCGTTCTATCTGCAACAGTTTCACGTGGCTGAGAAGCACTGCTGTGGAGTTACAGCTAAAATGAGAAAATGTGTTCCTCTCGCTGTGATAATGTATTTCAAGCAACCTATAGGCTTTGTGGTAAAATTTTTCTCCATATATGGCACGTGTGCCACGTCCAAAAAAGCACTCCACTCATTCAGAAAAGAGCGTTTTGGCACTTATGGAACACATTTAGTGTGATGTGCTTTATTGCTTGGCTCACACAACCATTGTTCGAAAATGCACTTTATTCGCTCTCAAACACATTCTGAGCAAAGCATGATACGTCATGTCATTGTGAGCCAGCGGAGGCTCATTCCAAGTGTTCCTGACGCAGCTTCACATCCCGTTCTATCTGCAACAGTTTCAGGTGGCTGAGAAGCACTGCTGTGGAGTTACAGCTAAAATGAGAAAATGTGTTTCTCTCGCTGTGATAATGTATTTCAAGCAACCTATAGGCTTTGTGGTAAAAGTTTTCTCCATATATGGCACATGTGTGCCACGTCCAAAAAAGCACTCCACTCACTCAAAGAAGGCCTCCGAAGAGCGTTTTGGCACTTATGGAACACCTTTAGTGTGATGTGCCTTATTGCTTGGCACACACAACCATTGTTCAAAAAAGCACTTTATTCGCTCTCAAATACATTGTGAGCAAAGGATGATACGGCGCGTCATTGTGAACTAGCGGAAGGTGCCAGGAGGCTCATTCCA
The DNA here is from genome assembly GCF_030265055.1 of Doryrhamphus excisus. Lineage (NCBI taxonomy): Eukaryota > Metazoa > Chordata > Actinopteri > Syngnathiformes > Syngnathidae > Doryrhamphus > Doryrhamphus excisus. Next base: position 11,049,263 of record NC_080468.1, read on the forward strand.
AGTGTGCCTGACGCAGCTTTGCATCCCGTTCTATCTGCAACAGTTTCAGGTGGCTGAGAAGCACTGCTGTGGAGTTACAGCTAAAATGAGAAAATGTGTTTCTCTCGCTGTGATAATGTATTTCAAGCAACCTATTGGCTTTGTGGTAAAAGTTTTCTCCATATATGGCACATGTGTGCCACGTCCAAAAAAGCACTCCACTCGCTCAAAGAAGGCCTCCGAAGAGCGTTTTTAACACTTATGGAACACATTTAGTGTGATGTGCCTTATTTTGGCACACACAACCATTGTTCAAAAAAGCACTTTATTCGCTCTCAAATACATTGTGAGCAAAGGATGACACGGCGCGTCATTGTGAACTAGCGGAAGGTGCCAGGAGGCTCATTCCTAGTGTTTTTGACGCAGCTTCGCATCCCGTTCTAGCTGCAACAGTTTCGTGTGGCTGAGAAGCACTGCTGTGGAGTTACAGCTAAAATGAGAAAATGTGTTTCTCTCGCTGTGATAATGTATTTCAAGCAACCTATTGGCTTTGTGGTAAAAGTTTTCTCCATATATGGCACATGTGTGCCACGTCCAAAATGCACTCCACTCGCTCAAAGAAGGCCTCCGAAGAGCGTTTTGGCACTTATGGAACACATTTAGTGTGATGTGCCTTATTGCTTGGCACACACAACCATTGTTCAAAAAAGCACTTTATTCGCTCTCAAATACATTGTGAGCAAAGGATGATACGGCGCGTCATTGTGAACTAGCGGAAGGTGCCAGGAGGCTCATTCCAAGTGTGCCTCACGCATCGTCGCATCCCGTTCTATCTGCAACAGTTTCACGTGGCTGAGAAGCACTGCTGTGGAGTTACAGCTAAAATGAGAAAATGTGTTCCTCTCGCTGTGATAATGTATTTCAAGCAACCTATAGGCTTTGTGGTAAAATTTTTCTCCATATATGGCACATGTGTGCCACGTCCAAAAAAGCACTCCACTCACTCAAAGAAGGCCTCCGAAGAGCGTTTTGGCACTAATGGAACACATTTAGTGTGATGTGCCTTATTGCTTGGCACACACAACCATTGTTCAAAAAAGCACTTTATTCGCTCTCAAAGACATTGTGAGCAAAGGATGATACGGCGCGTCATTGTGAACTAGCGGAAGGTGCCAGGAGGCTCATTCCAAGTGTGCCTCACGCATCGTCGCATCCCGTTGTATCTGCAACAGTTTCACGTGGCTGAGAAGCACTGCTGTGGAGTTACAGCTAAAATGAGAAAATGTGTTCCTCTCGCTGTGATAATGTATTTCAAGCAACCTATAGGCTTTGTGGTAAAATTTTTCTCCATATATGGCACATGTGTGCCACGTCCAAAAAAGCACTCCACTCACTCAAAGAAGGCCTCCGAAGAGCGTTTTGGCACTAATGGAACACATTTAGTGTGATGTGCCTTATTGCTTGGCACACACAACCATTGTTCAAAAAAGCACTTTATTCGCTCTCAAATACATTGTGAGCAAAGGATGATACGGCGCGTCATTGTGAACTAGCGGAAGGTGCCAGGAGGCTCATTCCAAGTGTGCCTGACGCAGCTTTGCATCCCGCTCTATCTGCAACAGTTTCAGGTGGCTGAGAAGCACTGCTGTGGAGTTACAGCTAAAATGAGAAAATGTGTTCCTCTCGCTGTGATAATGTATTTCAAGCAACCTATTGGCTTTGTGGTAAAAGTTTTCTCCATATATGGCACATGTGTGCCACGTCCAAAAAAGCACTCCACTCGCTCAAAGAAGGCCTCCGAAGAGCGTTTTGGCACTTATGGAACACATTTAGTGTGATGTGCCTTATTGCTTGGCACACACAACCATTGTTCAAAAAAGCACTTTATTCGCTCTCAAATACATTGTGAGCAAAGGATGATACGGCGCGTCATTGTGAACCAGCGGAAGGTGCCAGGAGGCTCATTCCAAGTGTTTTTGACGCAGCTTTGCATCCCGTTCTATCTGCAACAGTTTCAGGTGGCTGAGAAGCACTGCTGTGGAGTTACAGCTAAAATGAGAAAATGTGTTTCTCTCGCTGTGATAATGTATTTCAAGCAACCTATTGGCTTTGTGGTAAAAGTTTTCTCCATATATGGCACATGTGTGCCACGTCCAAAAAAGCACTCCACTCGCTCAAAGAAGGCCTCCGAAGACCGTTTTGGCACTTATGGAACACATTTAGTGTGATGTGCCTTATTGCTTGGCACACACAACCATTGTTCAAAAAAGCACTTTATTGGCTCTCAAATACATTGTGAGCAAAGGATGATACGGCGCGTCATTGTGAACTAGCGGAAGGTGCCAGGAGGCTCATTCCAAGTGTGCCTCACGCATCGTCGCATCCCGTTCTATCTGCAACAGTTTCACGTGGCTGAGAAGCACTGCTGTGGAGTTACAGCTAAAATGAGAAAATGTGTTTCTCTCGCTGTGATAATGTATTTCAAGCAACCTATTGGCTTTGTGGTAAAAGTTTTCTCCATATATGGCACATGTGTGCCACGTCCAAAAAAGCACTCCACTCGCTCAAAGAAGGCCTCCGAAGAGCGTTTTGGCACTTATGGAACACATTTAGTGTGATGTGCCTTATTGCTTGGCACACACAACCATTGTTCAAAAAAGCACTTTATTCGCTCTCAAATACATTGTGAGCAAAGGATGATACGGCGCGTCATTGTGAACTAGCGGAAGGTGCCAGGAGGCTCATTCCAAGTGTGCCTGACGCATCGTCGCATCCCGTTCTATCTGCAACAGTTTCACGTGGCTGAGAAGCACTGCTGTGGAGTTACAGCTAAAATGAGAAAATGTGTTCCTCTCGCTGTGATAATGTATTTCAAGCAACCTATAGGCTTTGTGGTAAAATTTTTCTCCATATATGGCACATGTGTGCCACGTCCAAAAAAGCACTCCACTCACTCAAAGAAGGCCTCCGAAGAGCGTTTTGGCACTTATGGAACACATTTAGTGTGATGTGCCTTATTGCTTGGCACACACAACCATTGTTCAAAAAAGCACTTTATTCGCTCTCAAATACATTGTGAGCAAAGGATGATACGGCGCGTCATTGTGAACTAGCGGAAGGTGCCAGGAGGCTCATTCCAAGTGTGCCTGACGCAGCTTTGCATCCCGTTCTATCTGCAACAGTTTCAGGTGGCTGAGAAGCACTGCTGTGGAGTTACAGCTAAAATGAGAAAATGTGTTTCTCTCGCTGTGATAATGTATTTCAAGCAACCTATTGGCTTTGTGGTAAAAGTTTTCTCCATATATGGCACATGTGTGCCACGTCCAAAAAAGCACTCCACTCACTCAAAGAAGGCCTCCGAAGAGCGTTTTGGCACTAATGGAAAACATTTAGTGTGATGTGCCTTATTGCTTGGCACACACAACCATTGTTCAAAAAAGCACTTTATTCGCTCTCAAATACATTGTGAGCAAAGGATGATACGGCGCGTCATTGTGAACTAGCGGAAGGTGCCAGGAGGCTCATTCCAAGTGTGCCTGACGCAGCTTTGCATCCCGTTCTATCTGCAACAGTTTCAGGTGGCTGAGAAGCACTGCTGTGGAGTTACAGCTAAAATGAGAAAATGTGTTTCTCTCGCTGTGATAATGTATTTCAAGCAACCTATTGGCTTTGTGGTAAAAGTTTTCTCCATATATGGCACATGTGTGCCACGTCCAAAAAAGCACTCCACTCGCTCAAAGAAGGCCTCCGAAGAGCGTTTTTAACACTTATGGAACACATTTAGTGTGATGTGCCTTATTTTGGCACACACAACCATTGTTCAAAAAAGCACTTTATTCGCTCTCAAATACATTGTGAGCAAAGGATGACACGGCGCGTCATTGTGAACTAGCGGAAGGTGCCAGGAGGCTCATTCCTAGTGTTTTTGACGCAGCTTCGCATCCCGTTCTAGCTGCAACAGTTTCGTGTGGCTGAGAAGCACTGCTGTGGAGTTACAGCTAAAATGAGAAAATGTGTTTCTCTCGCTGTGATAATGTATTTCAAGCAACCTATTGGCTTTGTGGTAAAAGTTTTCTCCATATATGGCACATGTGTGCCACGTCCAAAATGCACTCCACTCGCTCAAAGAAGGCCTCCGAAGAGCGTTTTGGCACTTATGGAACACATTTAGTGTGATGTGCCTTATTGCTTGGCACACACAACCATTGTTCAAAAAAGCACTTTATTCGCTCTCAAATACATTGTGAGCAAAGGATGATACGGCGCGTCATTGTGAACTAGCGGAAGGTGCCAGGAGGCTCATTCCAAGTGTGCCTCACGCATCGTCGCATCCCGTTCTATCTGCAACAGTTTCACGTGGCTGAGAAGCACTGCTGTGGAGTTACAGCTAAAATGAGAAAATGTGTTCCTCTCGCTGTGATAATGTATTTCAAGCAACCTATAGGCTTTGTGGTAAAATTTTTCTCCATATATGGCACGTGTGCCACGTCCAAAAAAGCACTCCACTCATTCAGAAAAGAGCGTTTTGGCACTTATGGAACACATTTAGTGTGATGTGCTTTATTGCTTGGCTCACACAACCATTGTTCGAAAATGCACTTTATTCGCTCTCAAACACATTCTGAGCAAAGCATGATACGTCATGTCATTGTGAGCCAGCGGAGGCTCATTCCAAGTGTTCCTGACGCAGCTTCACATCCCGTTCTATCTGCAACAGTTTCAGGTGGCTGAGAAGCACTGCTGTGGAGTTACAGCTAAAATGAGAAAATGTGTTTCTCTCGCTGTGATAATGTATTTCAAGCAACCTATAGGCTTTGTGGTAAAAGTTTTCTCCATATATGGCACATGTGTGCCACGTCCAAAAAAGCACTCCACTCACTCAAAGAAGGCCTCCGAAGAGCGTTTTGGCACTTATGGAACACCTTTAGTGTGATGTGCCTTATTGCTTGGCACACACAACCATTGTTCAAAAAAGCACTTTATTCGCTCTCAAATACATTGTGAGCAAAGGATGATACGGCGCGTCATTGTGAACTAGCGGAAGGTGCCAGGAGGCTCATTCCAAGTGTGCCTGACGCAGCTTTGCATCCCGTTCTATCTGCAACAGTTTCAGGTGGCTGAGAAGCACTGCTGTGGAGTTACAGCTAAAATGAGAAAATGTGTTTCTCTCGCTGTGATAATGTATTTCAAGCAACCTATTGGCTTTGTGGTAAAAGTTTTCTCCATATATGGCACATGTGTGCCACGTCCAAAAAAGCACTCCACTCGCTCAAAGAAGGCCTCCGAAGAGCGTTTTTAACACTTATGGAACACATTTAGTGTGATGTGCCTTATTTTGGCACACACAACCATTGTTCAAAAAAGCACTTTATTCGCTCTCAAATACATTGTGAGCAAAGGATGACACGGCGCGTCATTGTGAACTAGCGGAAGGTGCCAGGAGGCTCATTCCTAGTGTTTTTGACGCAGCTTCGCATCCCGTTCTAGCTGCAACAGTTTCGTGTGGCTGAGAAGCACTGCTGTGGAGTTACAGCTAAAATGAGAAAATGTGTTTCTCTCGCTGTGATAATGTATTTCAAGCAACCTATTGGCTTTGTGGTAAAAGTTTTCTCCATATATGGCACATGTGTGCCACGTCCAAAATGCACTCCACTCGCTCAAAGAAGGCCTCCGAAGAGCGTTTTGGCACTTATGGAACACATTTAGTGTGATGTGCCTTATTGCTTGGCACACACAACCATTGTTCAAAAAAGCACTTTATTCGCTCTCAAATACATTGTGAGCAAAGGATGATACGGCGCGTCATTGTGAACTAGCGGAAGGTGCCAGGAGGCTCATTCCAAGTGTGCCTCACGCATCGTCGCATCCCGTTCTATCTGCAACAGTTTCACGTGGCTGAGAAGCACTGCTGTGGAGTTACAGCTAAAATGAGAAAATGTGTTCCTCTCGCTGTGATAATGTATTTCAAGCAACCTATAGGCTTTGTGGTAAAATTTTTCTCCATATATGGCACATGTGTGCCACGTCCAAAAAAGCACTCCACTCACTCAAAGAAGGCCTCCGAAGAGCGTTTTGGCACTAATGGAACACATTTAGTGTGATGTGCCTTATTGCTTGGCACACACAACCATTGTTCAAAAAAGCACTTTATTCGCTCTCAAAGACATTGTGAGCAAAGGATGATACGGCGCGTCATTGTGAACTAGCGGAAGGTGCCAGGAGGCTCATTCCAAGTGTGCCTCACGCATCGTCGCATCCCGTTGTATCTGCAACAGTTTCACGTGGCTGAGAAGCACTGCTGTGGAGTTACAGCTAAAATGAGAAAATGTGTTCCTCTCGCTGTGATAATGTATTTCAAGCAACCTATAGGCTTTGTGGTAAAATTTTTCTCCATATATGGCACATGTGTGCCACGTCCAAAAAAGCACTCCACTCACTCAAAGAAGGCCTCCGAAGAGCGTTTTGGCACTAATGGAACACATTTAGTGTGATGTGCCTTATTGCTTGGCACACACAACCATTGTTCAAAAAAGCACTTTATTCGCTCTCAAATACATTGTGAGCAAAGGATGATACGGCGCGTCATTGTGAACTAGCGGAAGGTGCCAGGAGGCTCATTCCAAGTGTGCCTGACGCAGCTTTGCATCCCGCTCTATCTGCAACAGTTTCAGGTGGCTGAGAAGCACTGCTGTGGAGTTACAGCTAAAATGAGAAAATGTGTTCCGCTCGCTGTGATAATGTATTTCAAGCAACCTATTGGCTTTGTGGTAAAAGTTTTCTCCATATATGGCACATGTGTGCCACGTCCAAAAAAGCACTCCACTCGCTCAAAGAAGGCCTCCGAAGAGCGTTTTGGCACTTATGGAACACATTTAGTGTGATGTGCCTTATTGCTTGGCACACACAACCATTGTTCAAAAAAGCACTTTATTCGCTCTCAAATACATTGTGAGCAAAGGATGATACGGCGCGTCATTGTGAACCAGCGGAAGGTGCCAGGAGGCTCATTCCAAGTGTTTTTGACGCAGCTTTGCATCCCGTTCTATCTGCAACAGTTTCAGGTGGCTGAGAAGCACTGCTGTGGAGTTACAGCTAAAATGAGAAAATGTGTTTCTCTCGCTGTGATAATGTATTTCAAGCAACCTATTGGCTTTGTGGTAAAAGTTTTCTCCATATATGGCACATGTGTGCCACGTCCAAAAAAGCACTCCACTCGCTCAAAGAAGGCCTCCGAAGACCGTTTTGGCACTTATGGAACACATTTAGTGTGATGTGCCTTATTGCTTGGCACACACAACCATTGTTCAAAAAAGCACTTTATTCGCTCTCAAATACATTGTGAGCAAAGGATGATACGGCGCGTCATTGTGAACTAGCGGAAGGTGCCAGGAGGCTCATTCCAAGTGTGCCTCACGCATCGTCGCATCCCGTTCTATCTGCAACAGTTTCACGTGGCTGAGAAGCACTGCTGTGGAGTTACAGCTAAAATGAGAAAATGTGTTTCTCTCGCTGTGATAATGTATTTCAAGCAACCTATTGGCTTTGTGGTAAAAGTTTTCTCCATATATGGCACATGTGTGCCACGTCCAAAAAAGCACTCCACTCGCTCAAAGAAGGCCTCCGAAGAGCGTTTTGGCACTTATGGAACACATTTAGTGTGATGTGCCTTATTGCTTGGCACACACAACCATTGTTCAAAAAAGCACTTTATTCGCTCTCAAATACATTGTGAGCAAAGGATGATACGGCGCGTCATTGTGAACTAGCGGAAGGTGCCAGGAGGCTCATTCCAAGTGTGCCTGACGCATCGTCGCATCCCGTTCTATCTGCAACAGTTTCACGTGGCTGAGAAGCACTGCTGTGGAGTTACAGCTAAAATGAGAAAATGTGTTCCTCTCGCTGTGATAATGTATTTCAAGCAACCTATAGGCTTTGTGGTAAAATTTTTCTCCATATATGGCACATGTGTGCCACGTCCAAAAAAGCACTCCACTCACTCAAAGAAGGCCTCCGAAGAGCGTTTTGGCACTTATGGAACACATTTAGTGTGATGTGCCTTATTGCTTGGCACACACAACCATTGTTCAAAAAAGCACTTTATTCGCTCTCAAATACATTGTGAGCAAAGGATGATACGGCGCGTCATTGTGAACTAGCGGAAGGTGCCAGGAGGCTCATTCCAAGTGTGCCTGACGCAGCTTTGCATCCCGTTCTATCTGCAACAGTTTCAGGTGGCTGAGAAGCACTGCTGTGGAGTTACAGCTAAAATGAGAAAATGTGTTTCTCTCGCTGTGATAATGTATTTCAAGCAACCTATTGGCTTTGTGGTAAAAGTTTTCTCCATATATGGCACATGTGTGCCACGTCCAAAAAAGCACTCCACTCACTCAAAGAAGGCCTCCGAAGAGCGTTTTGGCACTAATGGAAAACATTTAGTGTGATGTGCCTTATTGCTTGGCACACACAACCATTGTTCAAAAAAGCACTTTATTCGCTCTCAAATACATTGTGAGCAAAGGATGATACGGCGCGTCATTGTGAACTAGCGGAAGGTGCCAGGAGGCTCATTCCAAGTGTGCCTGACGCAGCTTTGCATCCCGTTCTATCTGCAACAGTTTCAGGTGGCTGAGAAGCACTGCTGTGGAGTTACAGCTAAAATGAGAAAATGTGTTTCTCTCGCTGTGATAATGTATTTCAAGCAACCTATTGGCTTTGTGGTAAAAGTTTTCTCCATATATGGCACATGTGTGCCACGTCCAAAAAAGCACTCCACTCGCTCAAAGAAGGCCTCCGAAGAGCGTTTTTAACACTTATGGAACACATTTAGTGTGATGTGCCTTATTTTGGCACACACAACCATTGTTCAAAAAAGCACTTTATTCGCTCTCAAATACATTGTGAGCAAAGGATGACACGGCGCGTCATTGTGAACTAGCGGAAGGTGCCAGGAGGCTCATTCCTAGTGTTTTTGACGCAGCTTCGCATCCCGTTCTAGCTGCAACAGTTTCGTGTGGCTGAGAAGCACTGCTGTGGAGTTACAGCTAAAATGAGAAAATGTGTTTCTCTCGCTGTGATAATGTATTTCAAGCAACCTATTGGCTTTGTGGTAAAAGTTTTCTCCATATATGGCACATGTGTGCCACGTCCAAAATGCACTCCACTCGCTCAAAGAAGGCCTCCGAAGAGCGTTTTGGCACTTATGGAACACATTTAGTGTGATGTGCCTTATTGCTTGGCACACACAACCATTGTTCAAAAAAGCACTTTATTCGCTCTCAAATACATTGTGAGCAAAGGATGATACGGCGCGTCATTGTGAACTAGCGGAAGGTGCCAGGAGGCTCATTCCAAGTGTGCCTCACGCATCGTCGCATCCCGTTCTATCTGCAACAGTTTCACGTGGCTGAGAAGCACTGCTGTGGAGTTACAGCTAAAATGAGAAAATGTGTTCCTCTCGCTGTGATAATGTATTTCAAGCAACCTATAGGCTTTGTGGTAAAATTTTTCTCCATATATGGCACATGTGTGCCACGTCCAAAAAAGCACTCCACTCACTCAAAGAAGGCCTCCGAAGAGCGTTTTGGCACTAATGGAACACATTTAGTGTGATGTGCCTTATTGCTTGGCACACACAACCATTGTTCAAAAAAGCACTTTATTCGCTCTCAAAGACATTGTGAGCAAAGGATGATACGGCGCGTCATTGTGAACTAGCGGAAGGTGCCAGGAGGCTCATTCCAAGTGTGCCTCACGCATCGTCGCATCCCGTTGTATCTGCAACAGTTTCACGTGGCTGAGAAGCACTGCTGTGGAGTTACAGCTAAAATGAGAAAATGTGTTCCTCTCGCTGTGATAATGTATTTCAAGCAACCTATAGGCTTTGTGGTAAAATTTTTCTCCATATATGGCACATGTGTGCCACGTCCAAAAAAGCACTCCACTCACTCAAAGAAGGCCTCCGAAGAGCGTTTTGGCACTAATGGAACACATTTAGTGTGATGTGCCTTATTGCTTGGCACACACAACCATTGTTCAAAAAAGCACTTTATTCGCTCTCAAATACATTGTGAGCAAAGGATGATACGGCGCGTCATTGTGAACTAGCGGAAGGTGCCAGGAGGCTCATTCCAAGTGTGCCTGACGCAGCTTTGCATCCCGCTCTATCTGCAACAGTTTCAGGTGGCTGAGAAGCACTGCTGTGGAGTTACAGCTAAAATGAGAAAATGTGTTCCTCTCGCTGTGATAATGTATTTCAAGCAACCTATTGGCTTTGTGGTAAAAGTTTTCTCCATATATGGCACATGTGTGCCACGTCCAAAAAAGCACTCCACTCGCTCAAAGAAGGCCTCCGAAGAGCGTTTTGGCACTTATGGAACACATTTAGTGTGATGTGCCTTATTGCTTGGCACACACAACCATTGTTCAAAAAAGCACTTTATTCGCTCTCAAATACATTGTGAGCAAAGGATGATACGGCGCGTCATTGTGAACCAGCGGAAGGTGCCAGGAGGCTCATTCCAAGTGTTTTTGACGCAGCTTTGCATCCCGTTCTATCTGCAACAGTTTCAGGTGGCTGAGAAGCACTGCTGTGGAGTTACAGCTAAAATGAGAAAATGTGTTTCTCTCGCTGTGATAATGTATTTCAAGCAACCTATTGGCTTTGTGGTAAAAGTTTTCTCCATATATGGCACATGTGTGCCACGTCCAAAAAAGCACTCCACTCGCTCAAAGAAGGCCTCCGAAGAGCGTTTTGGCACTTATGGAACACATTTAGTGTGATGTGCCTTATTGCTTGGCACACACAACCATTGTTCAAAAAAGCACTTTATTCGCTCTCAAATACATTGTGAGCAAAGGATGATACGGCGCGTCATTGTGAACTAGCGGAAGGTGCCAGGAGGCTCATTCCAAGTGTGCCTGACGCAGCTTTGCATCCCGTTCTATCTGCAACAGTTTCAGGTGGCTGAGAAGCACTGCTGTGGAGTTACAGCTAAAATGAGAAAATGTGTTTCTCTCGCTGTGATAATGTATTTCAAGCAACCTATTGGCTTTGTGGTAAAAGTTTTCTCCATATATGGCACATGTGTGCCACGTCCAAAAAAGCACTCCACTCACTCAAAGAAGGCCTCCGAAGAGCGTTTTGGCACTAATGGAAAACATTTAGTGTGATGTGCCTTATTGCTTGGCACACACAACCATTGTTCAAAAAAGCACTTTATTCGCTCTCAAATACATTGTGAGCAAAGGATGATACTGCGCGTCATTGTGAACCAGCGGAAGGTGCCAGGAGGCTCATTCCAAGTGTGCCTGGCGCATCTTGGTATCCCGTTCTATCTGCAACAGTTTCACGTGGCTGAGAAGCACTGCTGTGGAGTTACAGCTAAAATGAGAAAATGTGTTCCTCTCGCTGTGATAATGTATTTCAAGCAACCTATAGGCTTTGTGGTAAAATTTTTCTCCATATATGGCACGTGTGCCACGTCCAAAAAAGCACTCCACTCATTCAGAAAAGAGCGTTTTGGCACTTATGGAACACATTTAGTGTGATGTGCTTTATTGCTTGGCTCACACAACCATTGTTCGAAAATGCACTTTATTCGCTCTCAAACACATTCTGAGCAAAGCATGATACGTCATGTCATTGTGAGCCAGCGGAGGCTCATTCCAAGTGTTCCTGACGCAGCTTCACATCCCGTTCTATCTGCAACAGTTTCAGGTGGCTGAGAAGCACTGCTGTGGAGTTACAGCTAAAATGAGAAAATGTGTTTCTCTCGCTGTGATAATGTATTTCAAGCAACCTATAGGCTTTGTGGTAAAAGTTTTCTCCATATATGGCACATGTGTGCCACGTCCAAAAAAGCACTCCACTCACTCAAAGAAGGCCTCCGAAGAGCGTTTTGGCACTTATGGAACACCTTTAGTGTGATGTGCCTTATTGCTTGGCACACACAACCATTGTTCAAAAAAGCACTTTATTCGCTCTCAAATACATTGTGAGCAAAGGATGATACGGCGCGTCATTGTGAACTAGCGGAAGGTGCCAGGAGGCTCATTCCAAGTGTGCCTGACGCAGCTTTGCATCCCGTTCTATCTGCAACAGTTTCAGGTGGCTGAGAAGCACTGCTGTGGAGTTACAGCTAAAATGAGAAAATGTGTTTCTCTCGCTGTGATAATGTATTTCAAGCAACCTATTGGCTTTGTGGTAAAAGTTTTCTCCATATATGGCACATGTGTGCCACGTCCAAAAAAGCACTCCACTCGCTCAAGGAAGGCCTCCGAAGAGCGTTTTGGCACTTATGGAACACATTTAGTGTGATGTGCCTTATTTTGGCACACACAACCATTGTTCAAAAAAGCACTTTATTCGCTCTCAAATACATTGTGAGCAAAGGATGATACGGCGCGTCATTGTGAACTAGCGGAAGGTGCCAGGAGGCTCATTCCTAGTGTTTTTGACGCAGCTTCGCATCGCCTTCTAGCTGCAACAGTTTCGTGTGGCTGAGAAGCACTGCTGTGGAGTTACAGCTAAAATGAGAAAATGTGTTTCTCTCGCTGTGATAATGTATTTCAAGCAACCTATTGGCTTTGTGGTAAAAGTTTTCTCCATATATGGCACATGTGTGCCACGTCCAAAATGCACTCCACTCGCTCAAAGAAGGCCTCCGAAGAGCGTTTTGGCACTTATGGAACACATTTAGTGTGATGTGCCTTATTGCTTGGCACACACAACCATTGTTCAAAAAAGCACTTTATTCGCTCTCAAATACATTGTGAGCAAAGGATGATACGGCGCGTCATTGTGAACTAGCGGAAGGTGCCAGGAGGCTCATTCCAAGTGTGCCTCACGCATCGTCACATCCCGTTCTATCTGCAACAGTTTCAGGTGGCTGAGAAGCACTGCTGTGGAGTTACAGCTAAAATGAGAAAATGTGTTTCTCTCGCTGTGATAATGTATTTCAAGCAACCTATAGGCTTTGTGGTAAAAGTTTTCTCCATATATGGCACATGTGTGCCACGTCCAAAAAAGCACTCCACTCACTCAAAGAAGGCCTCCGAAGAGCGTTTTGGCACTTATGGAACACCTTTAGTGTGATGTGCCTTATTGCTTGGCACACACAACCATTGTTCAAAAAAGCACTTTATTCGCTCTCAAATACATTGTGAGCAAAGGATGATACGGCGCGTCATTGTGAACTAGCGGAAGGTGCCAGGAGGCTCATTCCAAGTGTGCCTGATGCAGCTTTGCATCCCGTTCTATCTGCAACAGTTTCAGGTGGCTGAGAAGCACTGCTGTGGAGTTACAGCTAAAATGAGAAAATGTGTTTCTCTCGCTGTGATAATGTATTTCAAGCAACCTATTGGCTTTGTGGTAAAAGTTTTCTCCATATATGGCACATGTGTGCCACGTCCAAAAAAGCACTCCACTCGCTCAAAGAAGGCCTCCGAAGAGCGTTTTTAACACTTATGGAACACATTTAGTGTGATGTGCCTTATTTTGGCACACACAACCATTGTTCAAAAAAGCACTTTATTCGCTCTCAAATACATTGTGAGCAAAGGATGATACGGCGCGTCATTGTGAACTAGCAGAAGGTGCCAGGAGGCTCATTCCTAGTGTTTTTGACGCAGCTTCGCATCCCGTTCTAGCTGCAACAGTTTCGTGTGGCTGAGAAGCACTGCTGTGGAGTTACAGCTAAAATGAGAAAATGTGTTTCTCTCGCTGTGATAATGTATTTCAAGCAACCTATTGGCTTTGTGGTAAAAGTTTTCTCCATATATGGCACATGTGTGCCACGTCCAAAATGCACTCCACTCGCTCAAAGAAGGCCTCCGAAGAGCGTTTTGGCACTTATGGAACACATTTAGTGTGATGTGCCTTATTGCTTGGCACACACAACCATTGTTCAAAAAAGCACTTTATTCGCTCTCAAATACATTGTGAGCAAAGGATGATACGGCGCGTCATTGTGAACTAGCGGAAGGTGCCAGGAGGCTCATTCCAAGTGTGCCTCACGCATCGTCGCATCCCGTTCTATCTGCAACAGTTTCACGTGGCTGAGAAGCACTGCTGTGGAGTTACAGCTAAAATGAGAAAATGTGTTCCTCTCGCTGTGATAATGTATTTCAAGCAACCTATAGGCTTTGTGGTAAAATTTTTCTCCATATATGGCACATGTGTGCCACGTCCAAAAAAGCACTCCACTCACTCAAAGAAGGCCTCCGAAGAGCGTTTTGGCACTAATGGAACACATTTAGTGTGATGTGCCTTATTGCTTGGCACACACAACCATTGTTCAAAAAAGCACTTTATTCGCTCTCAAAGACATTGTGAGCAAAGGATGATACGGCGCGTCATTGTGAACTAGCGGAAGGTGCCAGGAGGCTCATTCCAAGTGTGCCTCACGCATCGTCGCATCCCGTTCTATCTGCAACAGTTTCACGTGGCTGAGAAGCACTGCTGTGGAGTTACAGCTAAAATGAGAAAATGTGTTCCTCTCGCTGTGATAATGTATTTCAAGCAACCTATAGGCTTTGTGGTAAAATTTTTCTCCATATATGGCACATGTGTGCCACGTCCAAAAAAGCACTCCACTCACTCAAAGAAGGCCTCCGAAGAGCGTTTTGGCACTAATGGAACACATTTAGTGTGATGTGCCTTATTGCTTGGCACACACAACCATTGTTCAAAAAAGCACTTTATTCGCTCTCAAATACATTGTGAGCAAAGGATGATACGGCGCGTCATTGTGAACTAGCGGAAGGTGCCAGGAGGCTCATTCCAAGTGTGCCTGACGCAGCTTTGCATCCCGCTCTATCTGCAACAGTTTCAGGTGGCTGAGAAGCACTGCTGTGGAGTTACAGCTAAAATGAGAAAATGTGTTCCTCTCGCTGTGATAATGTATTTCAAGCAACCTATTGGCTTTGTGGTAAAAGTTTTCTCCATATATGGCACATGTGTGCCACGTCCAAAAAAGCACTCCACTCGCTCAAAGAAGGCCTCCGAAGAGCGTTTTGGCACTTATGGAACACATTTAGTGTGATGTGCCTTATTGCTTGGCACACACAACCATTGTTCAAAAAAGCACTTTATTCGCTCTCAAATACATTGTGAGCAAAGGATGATACGGCGCGTCATTGTGAACCAGCGGAAGGTGCCAGGAGGCTCATTCCAAGTGTTTTTGACGCAGCTTTTCATCCCGTTCTATCTGCAACAGTTTCAGGTGGCTGAGAAGCACTGCTGTGGAGTTACAGCTAAAATGAGAAAATGTGTTTCTCTCGCTGTGATAATGTATTTCAAGCAACCTATTGGCTTTGTGGTAAAAGTTTTCTCCATATATGGCACATGTGTGCCACGTCCAAAAAAGCACTCCACTCGCTCAAAGAAGGCCTCCGAAGAGCGTTTTGGCACTTATGGAACACATTTAGTGTGATGTGCCTTATTGCTTGGCACACACAACCATTGTTCAAAAAAGCACTTTATTCGCTCTCAAATACATTGTGAGCAAAGGATGATACGGCGCGTCATTGTGAACTAGCGGAAGGTGCCAGGAGGCTCATTCCAAGTGTGCCTCACGCATCGTCGCATCCCGTTCTATCTGCAACAGTTTCACGTGGCTGAGAAGCACTGCTGTGGAGTTACAGCTAAAATGAGAAAATGTGTTTCTCTCGCTGTGATAATGTATTTCAAGCAACCTATTGGCTTTGTGGTAAAAGTTTTCTCCATATATGGCACATGTGTGCCACGTCCAAAAAAGCACTCCACTCGCTCAAAGAAGGCCTCCGAAGAGCGTTTTGGCACTTATGGAACACATTTAGTGTGATGTGCCTTATTGCTTGGCACACACAACCATTGTTCAAAAAAGCACTTTATTCGCTCTCAAATACATTGTGAGCAAAGGATGATACGGCGCGTCATTGTGAACTAGCGGAAGGTGCCAGGAGGCTCATTCCAAGTGTGCCTGACGCATCGTCGCATCCCGTTCTATCTGCAACAGTTTCACGTGGCTGAGAAGCACTGCTGTGGAGTTACAGCTAAAATGAGAAAATGTGTTCCTCTCGCTGTGATAATGTATTTCAAGCAACCTATAGGCTTTGTGGTAAAATTTTTCTCCATATATGGCACATGTGTGCCACGTCCAAAAAAGCACTCCACTCACTCAAAGAAGGCCTCCGAAGAGCGTTTTGGCACTTATGGAACACATTTAGTGTGATGTGCCTTATTGCTTGGCACACACAACCATTGTTCAAAAAAGCACTTTATTCGCTCTCAAATACATTGTGAGCAAAGGATGATACGGCGCGTCATTGTGAACTAGCGGAAGGTGCCAGGAGGCTCATTCCAAGTGTGCCTGACGCAGCTTTGCATCCCGTTCTATCTGCAACAGTTTCAGGTGGCTGAGAAGCACTGCTGTGGAGTTACAGCTAAAATGAGAAAATGTGTTTCTCTCGCTGTGATAATGTATTTCAAGCAACCTATTGGCTTTGTGGTAAAAGTTTTCTCCATATATGGCACATGTGTGCCACGTCCAAAAAAGCACTCCACTCACTCAAAGAAGGCCTCCGAAGAGCGTTTTGGCACTAATGGAAAACATTTAGTGTGATGTGCCTTATTGCTTGGCACACACAACCATTGTTCAAAAAAGCACTTTATTCGCTCTCAAATACATTGTGAGCAAAGGATGATACTGCGCGTCATTGTGAACCAGCGGAAGGTGCCAGGAGGCTCATTCCAAGTGTGCCTGGCGCATCTTGGTATCCCGTTCTATCTGCAACAGTTTCACGTGGCTGAGAAGCACTGCTGTGGAGTTACAGCTAAAATGAGAAAATGTGTTCCTCTCGCTGTGATAATGTATTTCAAGCAACCTATAGGCTTTGTGGTAAAATTTTTCTCCATATATGGCACGTGTGCCACGTCCAAAAAAGCACTCCACTCATTCAGAAAAGAGCGTTTTGGCACTTATGGAACACATTTAGTGTGATGTGCTTTATTGCTTGGCTCACACAACCATTGTTCGAAAATGCACTTTATTCGCTCTCAAACACATTCTGAGCAAAGCATGATACGTCATGTCATTTTGAGCCAGCGGAGGCTCATTCCAAGTGTTCCTGACGCAGCTTCACATCCCGTTCTATCTGCAACAGTTTCAGGTGGCTGAGAAGCACTGCTGTGGAGTTACAGCTAAAATGAGAAAATGTGTTTCTCTCGCTGTGATAATGTATTTCAAGCAACCTATAGGCTTTGTGGTAAAAGTTTTCTCCATATATGGCACATGTGTGCCACGTCCAAAAAAGCACTCCACTCACTCAAAGAAGGCCTCCGAAGAGCGTTTTGGCACTTATGGAACACCTTTAGTGTGATGTGCCTTATTGCTTGGCACACACAACCATTGTTCAAAAAAGCACTTTATTCGCTCTCAAATACATTGTGAGCAAAGGATGATACGGCGCGTCATTGTGAACTAGCGGAAGGTGCCAGGAGGCTCATTCCAAGTGTGCCTGACGCAGCTTTGCATCCCGTTCTATCTGCAACAGTTTCAGGTGGCTGAGAAGCACTGCTGTGGAGTTACAGCTAAAATGAGAAAATGTGTTTCTCTCGCTGTGATAATGTATTTCAAGCAACCTATTGGCTTTGTGGTAAAAGTTTTCTCCATATATGGCACATGTGTGCCACGTCCAAAAAAGCACTCCACTCGCTCAAAGAAGGCCTCCGAAGAGCGTTTTTAACACTTATGGAACACATTTAGTGTGATGTGCCTTATTTTGGCACACACAACCATTGTTCAAAAAAGCACTTTATTCGCTCTCAAATACATTGTGAGCAAAGGATGATACGGCGCGTCATTGTGAACTAGCAGAAGGTGCCAGGAGGCTCATTCCTAGTGTTTTTGACGCAGCTTCGCATCCCGTTCTAGCTGCAACAGTTTCGTGTGGCTGAGAAGCACTGCTGTGGAGTTACAGCTAAAATGAGAAAATGTGTTTCTCTCGCTGTGATAATGTATTTCAAGCAACCTATTGGCTTTGTGGTAAAAGTTTTCTCCATATATGGCACATGTGTGCCACGTCCAAAATGCACTCCACTCGCTCAAAGAAGGCCTCCGAAGAGCGTTTTGGCACTTATGGAACACATTTAGTGTGATGTGCCTTATTGCTTGGCACACACAACCATTGTTCAAAAAAGCACTTTATTCGCTCTCAAATACATTGTGAGCAAAGGATGATACGGCGCGTCATTGTGAACTAGCGGAAGGTGCCAGGAGGCTCATTCCAAGTGTGCCTCACGCATCGTCGCATCCCGTTCTATCTGCAACAGTTTCACGTGGCTGAGAAGCACTGCTGTGGAGTTACAGCTAAAATGAGAAAATGTGTTCCTCTCGCTGTGATAATGTATTTCAAGCAACCTATAGGCTTTGTGGTAAAATTTTTCTCCATATATGGCACATGTGTGCCACGTCCAAAAAAGCACTCCACTCACTCAAAGAAGGCCTCCGAAGAGCGTTTTGGCACTAATGGAACACATTTAGTGTGATGTGCCTTATTGCTTGGCACACACAACCATTGTTCAAAAAAGCACTTTATTCGCTCTCAAATACATTGTGAGCAAAGGATGATACGGCGCGTCATTGTGAACTAGCGGAAGGTGCCAGGAGGCTCATTCCAAGTGTGCCTCACGCATCGTCGCATCCCGTTGTATCTGCAACAGTTTCACGTGGCTGAGAAGCACTGCTGTGGAGTTACAGCTAAAATGAGAAAATGTGTTCCTCTCGCTGTGATAATGTATTTCAAGCAACCTATAGGCTTTGTGGTAAAATTTTTCTCCATATATGGCACATGTGTGCCACGTCCAAAAAAGCACTCCACTCACTCAAAGAAGGCCTCCGAAGAGCGTTTTGGCACTAATGGAACACATTTAGTGTGATGTGCCTTATTGCTTGGCACACACAACCATTGTTCAAAAAAGCACTTTATTCGCTCTCAAATACATTGTGAGCAAAGGATGATACGGCGCGTCATTGTGAACTAGCGGAAGGTGCCAGGAGGCTCATTCCAAGTGTGCCTGACGCATCGTCGCATCCCGTTCTATCTGCAACAGTTTCAGGTGGCTGAGAAGCACTGCTGTGGAGTTACAGCTAAAATGAGAAAATGTGTTTCTCTCGCTGTGATAATGTATTTCAAGCAACCTATTGGCTTTGTGGTAAAAGTTTTCTCCATATATGGCACATGTGTGCCACGTCCAAAAAAGCACTCCACTCACTCAAAGAAGGCCTCCGAAGAGCGTTTTGGCACTTATGGAACACATTTAGTGTGATGTGCCTTATTGCTTGGCACACACAACCATTGTTCAAAAAAGCACTTTATTCGCTCTCAAATACATTGTGAGCAAAGGATGATACGGCGCGTCATTGTGAACTAGCGGAAGGTGCCAGGAGGCTCATTCCAAGTGTGCCTGACGCAGCTTTGCATCCCGTTCTATCTGCAACAGTTTCAGGTGGCTGAGAAGCACTGCTGTGGAGTTACAGCTAAAATGAGAAAATGTGTTTCTCTCGCTGTGATAATGTATTTCAAGCAACCTATTGGCTTTGTGGTAAAAGTTTTCTCCATATATGGCACATGTGTGCCACGTCCAAAAAAGCACTCCACTCGCTCAAAGAAGGCCTCCGAAGAGCGTTTTTAACACTTATGGAACACATTTAGTGTGATGTGCCTTATTGCTTGGCACACACAACCATTGTTCAAAAAAGCACTTTATTCGCTCTCAAATACATTGTGAGCAAAGGATGATACTGCGCGTCATTGTGAACCAGCAGAAGGTGCCAGGAGGCTCATTCCTAGTGTTTTTGACGCAGCTTCGCATCCCGTTCTAGCTGCAACAGTTTCGTGTGGCTGAGAAGCACTGCTGTGGAGTTACAGCTAAAATGAGAAAATGTGTTTCTCTCGCTGTGATAATGTATTTCAAGCAACCTATTGGCTTTGTGGTAAAAGTTTTCTCCATATATGGCACATGTGTGCCACGTCCAAAATGCACTCCACTCGCTCAAAGAAGGCCTCCGAAGAGCGTTTTGGCACTTATGGAACACATTTAGTGTGATGTGCCTTATTGCTTGGCACACACAACCATTGTTCAAAAAAGCACTTTATTCGCTCTCAAATACATTGTGAGCAAAGGATGATACGGCGCGTCATTGTGAACTAGCGGAAGGTGCCAGGAGGCTCATTCCAAGTGTGCCTCACGCATCGTCGCATCCCGTTCTATCTGCAACAGTTTCACGTGGCTGAGAAGCACTGCTGTGGAGTTACAGCTAAAATGAGAAAATGTGTTCCTCTCGCTGTGATAATGTATTTCAAGCAACCTATAGGCTTTGTGGTAAAATTTTTCTCCATATATGGCACATGTGTGCCACGTCCAAAAAAGCACTCCACTCACTCAAAGAAGGCCTCCGAAGAGCGTTTTGGCACTAATGGAACACATTTAGTGTGATGTGCCTTATTGCTTGGCACACACAACCATTGTTCAAAAAAGCACTTTATTCGCTCTCAAAGACATTGTGAGCAAAGGATGATACGGCGCGTCATTGTGAACTAGCGGAAGGTGCCAGGAGGCTCATTCCAAGTGTGCCTCACGCATCGTCGCATCCCGTTGTATCTGCAACAGTTTCACGTGGCTGAGAAGCACTGCTGTGGAGTTACAGCTAAAATGAGAAAATGTGTTCCTCTCGCTGTGATAATGTATTTCAAGCAACCTATAGGCTTTGTGGTAAAATTTTTCTCCATATATGGCACATGTGTGCCACGTCCAAAAAAGCACTCCACTCACTCAAAGAAGGCCTCCGAAGAGCGTTTTGGCACTAATGGAACACATTTAGTGTGATGTGCCTTATTGCTTGGCACACACAACCATTGTTCAAAAAAGCACTTTATTCGCTCTCAAATACATTGTGAGCAAAGGATGATACGGCGCGTCATTGTGAACTAGCGGAAGGTGCCAGGAGGCTCATTCCAAGTGTGCCTGACGCAGCTTTGCATCCCGCTCTATCTGCAACAGTTTCAGGTGGCTGAGAAGCACTGCTGTGGAGTTACAGCTAAAATGAGAAAATGTGTTCCTCTCGCTGTGATAATGTATTTCAAGCAACCTATTGGCTTTGTGGTAAAAGTTTTCTCCATATATGGCACATGTGTGCCACGTCCAAAAAAGCACTCCACTCGCTCAAAGAAGGCCTCCGAAGAGCGTTTTGGCACTTATGGAACACATTTAGTGTGATGTGCCTTATTGCTTGGCACACACAACCATTGTTCAAAAAAGCACTTTATTCGCTCTCAAATACATTGTGAGCAAAGGATGATACGGCGCGTCATTGTGAACCAGCGGAAGGTGCCAGGAGGCTCATTCCAAGTGTTTTTGACGCAGCTTTTCATCCCGTTCTATCTGCAACAGTTTCAGGTGGCTGAGAAGCACTGCTGTGGAGTTACAGCTAAAATGAGAAAATGTGTTTCTCTCGCTGTGATAATGTATTTCAAGCAACCTATTGGCTTTGTGGTAAAAGTTTTCTCCATATATGGCACATGTGTGCCACGTCCAAAAAAGCACTCCACTCGCTCAAAGAAGGCCTCCGAAGAGCGTTTTGGCACTTATGGAACACATTTAGTGTGATGTGCCTTATTGCTTGGCACACACAACCATTGTTCAAAAAAGCACTTTATTCGCTCTCAAATACATTGTGAGCAAAGGATGATACGGCGCGTCATTGTGAACTAGCGGAAGGTGCCAGGAGGCTCATTCCAAGTGTGCCTCACGCATCGTCGCATCCCGTTCTATCTGCAACAGTTTCACGTGGCTGAGAAGCACTGCTGTGGAGTTACAGCTAAAATGAGAAAATGTGTTTCTCTCGCTGTGATAATGTATTTCAAGCAACCTATTGGCTTTGTGGTAAAAGTTTTCTCCATATATGGCACATGTGTGCCACGTCCAAAAAAGCACTCCACTCGCTCAAAGAAGGCCTCCGAAGAGCGTTTTGGCACTTATGGAACACATTTAGTGTGATGTGCCTTATTGCTTGGCACACACAACCATTGTTCAAAAAAGCACTTTATTCGCTCTCAAATACATTGTGAGCAAAGGATGATACGGCGCGTCATTGTGAACTAGCGGAAGGTGCCAGGAGGCTCATTCCAAGTGTGCCTGACGCATCGTCGCATCCCGTTCTATCTGCAACAGTTTCACGTGGCTGAGAAGCACTGCTGTGGAGTTACAGCTAAAATGAGAAAATGTGTTCCTCTCGCTGTGATAATGTATTTCAAGCAACCTATAGGCTTTGTGGTAAAATTTTTCTCCATATATGGCACATGTGTGCCACGTCCAAAAAAGCACTCCACTCACTCAAAGAAGGCCTCCGAAGAGCGTTTTGGCACTTATGGAACACATTTAGTGTGATGTGCCTTATTGCTTGGCACACACAACCATTGTTCAAAAAAGCACTTTATTCGCTCTCAAATACATTGTGAGCAAAGGATGATACGGCGCGTCATTGTGAACTAGCGGAAGGTGCCAGGAGGCTCATTCCAAGTGTGCCTGACGCAGCTTTGCATCCCGTTCTATCTGCAACAGTTTCAGGTGGCTGAGAAGCACTGCTGTGGAGTTACAGCTAAAATGAGAAAATGTGTTTCTCTCGCTGTGATAATGTATTTCAAGCAACCTATTGGCTTTGTGGTAAAAGTTTTCTCCATATATGGCACATGTGTGCCACGTCCAAAAAAGCACTCCACTCACTCAAAGAAGGCCTCCGAAGAGCGTTTTGGCACTAATGGAAAACATTTAGTGTGATGTGCCTTATTGCTTGGCACACACAACCATTGTTCAAAAAAGCACTTTATTCGCTCTCAAATACATTGTGAGCAAAGGATGATACTGCGCGTCATTGTGAACCAGCGGAAGGTGCCAGGAGGCTCATTCCAAGTGTGCCTGGCGCATCTTGGTATCCCGTTCTATCTGCAACAGTTTCACGTGGCTGAGAAGCACTGCTGTGGAGTTACAGCTAAAATGAGAAAATGTGTTCCTCTCGCTGTGATAATGTATTTCAAGCAACCTATAGGCTTTGTGGTAAAATTTTTCTCCATATATGGCACGTGTGCCACGTCCAAAAAAGCACTCCACTCATTCAGAAAAGAGCGTTTTGGCACTTATGGAACACATTTAGTGTGATGTGCTTTATTGCTTGGCTCACACAACCATTGTTCGAAAATGCACTTTATTCGCTCTCAAACACATTCTGAGCAAAGCATGATACGTCATGTCATTGTGAGCCAGCGGAGGCTCATTCCAAGTGTTCCTGACGCAGCTTCACATCCCGTTCTATCTGCAACAGTTTCAGGTGGCTGAGAAGCACTGCTGTGGAGTTACAGCTAAAATGAGAAAATGTGTTTCTCTCGCTGTGATAATGTATTTCAAGCAACCTATAGGCTTTGTGGTAAAAGTTTTCTCCATATATGGCACATGTGTGCCACGTCCAAAAAAGCACTCCACTCACTCAAAGAAGGCCTCCGAAGAGCGTTTTGGCACTTATGGAACACCTTTAGTGTGATGTGCCTTATTGCTTGGCACACACAACCATTGTTCAAAAAAGCACTTTATTCGCTCTCAAATACATTGTGAGCAAAGGATGATACGGCGCGTCATTGTGAACTAGCGGAAGGTGCCAGGAGGCTCATTCCAAGTGTGCCTGACGCAGCTTTGCATCCCGTTCTATCTGCAACAGTTTCAGGTGGCTGAGAAGCACTGCTGTGGAGTTACAGCTAAAATGAGAAAATGTGTTTCTCTCGCTGTGATAATGTATTTCAAGCAACCTATTGGCTTTGTGGTAAAAGTTTTCTCCATATATGGCACATGTGTGCCACGTCCAAAAAAGCACTCCACTCGCTCAAGGAAGGCCTCCGAAGAGCGTTTTGGCACTTATGGAACACATTTAGTGTGATGTGCCTTATTTTGGCACACACAACCATTGTTCAAAAAAGCACTTTATTCGCTCTCAAATACATTGTGAGCAAAGGATGATACGGCGCGTCATTGTGAACTAGCGGAAGGTGCCAGGAGGCTCATTCCTAGTGTTTTTGACGCAGCTTCGCATCCCCTTCTAGCTGCAACAGTTTCGTGTGGCTGAGAAGCACTGCTGTGGAGTTACAGCTAAAATGAGAAAATGTGTTTCTCTCGCTGTGATAATGTATTTCAAGCAACCTATTGGCTTTGTGGTAAAAGTTTTCTCCATATATGGCACATGTGTGCCACGTCCAAAATGCACTCCACTCGCTCAAAGAAGGCCTCCGAAGAGCGTTTTGGCACTTATGGAACACATTTAGTGTGATGTGCCTTATTGCTTGGCACACACAACCATTGTTCAAAAAAGCACTTTATTCGCTCTCAAATACATTGTGAGCAAAGGATGATACGGCGCGTCATTGTGAACTAGCGGAAGGTGCCAGGAGGCTCATTCCAAGTGTGCCTCACGCATCGTCACATCCCGTTCTATCTGCAACAGTTTCAGGTGGCTGAGAAGCACTGCTGTGGAGTTACAGCTAAAATGAGAAAATGTGTTTCTCTCGCTGTGATAATGTATTTCAAGCAACCTATAGGCTTTGTGGTAAAAGTTTTCTCCATATATGGCACATGTGTGCCACGTCCAAAAAAGCACTCCACTCACTCAAAGAAGGCCTCCGAAGAGCGTTTTGGCACTTATGGAACACCTTTAGTGTGATGTGCCTTATTGCTTGGCACACACAACCATTGTTCAAAAAAGCACTTTATTCGCTCTCAAATACATTGTGAGCAAAGGATGATACGGCGCGTCATTGTGAACTAGCGGAAGGTGCCAGGAGGCTCATTCCAAGTGTGCCTGACGCAGCTTTGCATCCCGTTCTATCTGCAACAGTTTCAGGTGGCTGAGAAGCACTGCTGTGGAGTTACAGCTAAAATGAGAAAATGTGTTTCTCTCGCTGTGATAATGTATTTCAAGCAACCTATTGGCTTTGTGGTAAAAGTTTTCTCCATATATGGCACATGTGTGCCACGTCCAAAAAAGCACTCCACTCGCTCAAAGAAGGCCTCCGAAGAGCGTTTTTAACACTTATGGAACACATTTAGTGTGATGTGCCTTATTTTGGCACACACAACCATTGTTCAAAAAAGCACTTTATTCGCTCTCAAATACATTGTGAGCAAAGGATGATACGGCGCGTCATTGTGAACTAGCAGAAGGTGCCAGGAGGCTCATTCCTAGTGTTTTTGACGCAGCTTCGCATCCCGTTCTAGCTGCAACAGTTTCGTGTGGCTGAGAAGCACTGCTGTGGAGTTACAGCTAAAATGAGAAAATGTGTTTCTCTCGCTGTGATAATGTATTTCAAGCAACCTATTGGCTTTGTGGTAAAAGTTTTCTCCATATATGGCACATGTGTGCCACGTCCAAAATGCACTCCACTCGCTCAAAGAAGGCCTCCGAAGAGCGTTTTGGCACTTATGGAACACATTTAGTGTGATGTGCCTTATTGCTTGGCACACACAACCATTGTTCAAAAAAGCACTTTATTCGCTCTCAAATACATTGTGAGCAAAGGATGATACGGCGCGTCATTGTGAACTAGCGGAAGGTGCCAGGAGGCTCATTCCAAGTGTGCCTCACGCATCGTCGCATCCCGTTCTATCTGCAACAGTTTCACGTGGCTGAGAAGCACTGCTGTGGAGTTACAGCTAAAATGAGAAAATGTGTTCCTCTCGCTGTGATAATGTATTTCAAGCAACCTATAGGCTTTGTGGTAAAATTTTTCTCCATATATGGCACATGTGTGCCACGTCCAAAAAAGCACTCCACTCACTCAAAGAAGGCCTCCGAAGAGCGTTTTGGCACTAATGGAACACATTTAGTGTGATGTGCCTTATTGCTTGGCACACACAACCATTGTTCAAAAAAGCACTTTATTCGCTCTCAAATACATTGTGAGCAAAGGATGATACGGCGCGTCATTGTGAACTAGCGGAAGGTGCCAGGAGGCTCATTCCAAGTGTGCCTCACGCATCGTCGCATCCCGTTGTATCTGCAACAGTTTCACGTGGCTGAGAAGCACTGCTGTGGAGTTACAGCTAAAATGAGAAAATGTGTTCCTCTCGCTGTGATAATGTATTTCAAGCAACCTATAGGCTTTGTGGTAAAATTTTTCTCCATATATGGCACATGTGTGCCACGTCCAAAAAAGCACTCCACTCACTCAAAGAAGGCCTCCGAAGAGCGTTTTGGCACTAATGGAACACATTTAGTGTGATGTGCCTTATTGCTTGGCACACACAACCATTGTTCAAAAAAGCACTTTATTCGCTCTCAAATACATTGTGAGCAAAGGATGATACGGCGCGTCATTGTGAACTAGCGGAAGGTGCCAGGAGGCTCATTCCAAGTGTGCCTGACGCATCGTCGCATCCCGTTCTATCTGCAACAGTTTCAGGTGGCTGAGAAGCACTGCTGTGGAGTTACAGCTAAAATGAGAAAATGTGTTTCTCTCGCTGTGATAATGTATTTCAAGCAACCTATTGGCTTTGTGGTAAAAGTTTTCTCCATATATGGCACATGTGTGCCACGTCCAAAAAAGCACTCCACTCACTCAAAGAAGGCCTCCGAAGAGCGTTTTGGCACTTATGGAACACATTTAGTGTGATGTGCCTTATTGCTTGGCACACACAACCATTGTTCAAAAAAGCACTTTATTCGCTCTCAAATACATTGTGAGCAAAGGATGATACGGCGCGTCATTGTGAACCAGCGGAAGGTGCCAGGAGGCTCATTCCAAGTGTTTTTGACGCAGCTTTGCATCCCGTTCTATCTGCAACAGTTTCAGGTGGCTGAGAAGCACTGCTGTGGAGTTACAGCTAAAATGAGAAAATGTGTTTCTCTCGCTGTGATAATGTATTTCAAGCAACCTATTGGCTTTGTGGTAAAAGTTTTCTCCATATATGGCACATGTGTGCCACGTCCAAAATGCACTCCAGTCGCTCAAAGAAGGCCTCCGAAGAGCGTTTTGGCACTTATGGAACACATTTAGTGTGATGTGCCTTATTGCTTGGCACACACAACCATTGTTCAAAAAAGCACTTTATTCGCTCTCAAATACATTGTGAGCAAAGGATGATACGGCGCGTCATTGTGAACTAGCGGAAGGTGCCAGGAGGCTCATTCCAAGTGTTTTTGACGCAGCTTCGCATCCCGTTCTATCTGCAACAGTTTCAGGTGGCTGAGAAGCACTGCTGTGGAGTTACAGCTAAAATGAGAAAATGTGTTTCTCTCGCTGTGATAATGTATTTCAAGCAACCTATTGGCTTTGTGGTAAAAGTTTTCTCCATATATGGCACATGTGTGCCACGTCCAAAAAAGCACTCCACTCGCTCAAAGAAGGCCTCCGAAGAGCGTTTTGGCACTTATGGAACACATTTAGTGTGATGTGCCTTATTGCTTGGCACACACAACCATTGTTCAAAAAAGCACTTTATTCGCTCTCAAATACATTGTGAGCAAAGGATGATACGGCGCGTCATTGTGAACTAGCGGAAGGTGCCAGGAGGCTCATTCCAAGTGTGCCTGACGCAGCTTTGCATCCCGTTCTATCTGCAACAGTTTCAGGTGGCTGAGAAGCACTGCTGTGGAGTTACAGCTAAAATGAGAAAATGTGTTTCTCTCGCTGTGATAATGTATTTCAAGCAACCTATTGGCTTTGTGGTAAAAGTTTTCTCCATATATGGCACATGTGTGCCACGTCCAAAAAAGCACTCCACTCGCTCAAAGAAGGCCTCCGAAGAGCGTTTTGGCACTTATGGAACACATTTAGTGTGATGTGCCTTATTGCTTGGCACACACAACCATTGTTCAAAAAAGCACTTTATTCGCTCTCAAATACATTGTGAGCAAAGGATGATATGGCGCGTCATTGTGAACTAGCGGAAGGTGCCAAGAGGCTCATTCCAAGTGTTTTTGACGCAGCTTTGCATCCCGTTCTATCTGCAACAGTTTCAGGTGGCTGAGAAGCACTGCTGTGGAGTTACAGCTAAAATGAGAAAATGTGTTTCTCTCGCTGTGATAATGTATTTCAAGCAACCTATTGGCTTTGTGGTAAAAGTTTTCTCCATATATGGCACATGTGTGCCACGTCCAAAAAAGCACTCCACTCGCTCAAAGAAGGCCTCCGAAGAGCGTTTTGGCACTTATGGAACACATTTAGTGTGATGTGCCTTATTGCTTGGCACACACAACCATTGTTCAAAAAAGCACTTTATTCGCTCTCAAATACATTGTGAGCAAAGGATGATACGGCGCGTCATTGTGAACTAGCGGAAGGTGCCAGGAGGCTCATTCCAAGTGTTTTTGACGCAGCTTCGCATCCCGTTCTAGCTGCAACAGTTTCGTGTGGCTGAGAAGCACTGCTGTGGAGTTACAGCTAAAATGAGAAAATGTGTTTCTCTCGCTGTGATAATGTATTTCAAGCAACCTATAGGCTTTGTGATAAAAATTTTCTCCTTGTATGGCACATGTGTGCCACGTCCAAAAAAGCACTCCACTCGCTCAAGAAGGCCTCCGAAGAGCGTTTTGGCACTTATGGAACACATTTAGTGTGATGTGCTTTATTGTTTGGCTCACACAACCATTGTTAAAAAAAGCACTTTATTCGCTCTCAAATACATTGTGAGCAAAGGATGATACGGCGCGTCATTGTGAACCAGCGGAAGGTGCCAGGAGGCTCATTCCAAGTGTGCCTGACGCATCGTCGCATCCCGTTCTATCTGCAACAGTTTCACGTGGCTGAGAAGCACTGCTGTGGAGTTACAGCTAAAATGAGAAAATGTGTTCCTCTCGCTGTGATAATGTATTTCAAGCAACCTATAGGCTTTGTGGTAAAATTTTTCTCCATATATGGCACATGTGTGCCACGTCCAAAAAAGCACTCCACTCACTCAAAGAAGGCCTCCGAAGAGCGTTTTGGCACTTATGGAACACATTTAGTGTGATGTGCCTTATTGCTTGGCACACACAACCATTGTTCAAAAAAGCACTTTATTCGCTCTCAAATACATTGTGAGCAAAGGATGATACGGCGCGTCATTGTGAACTAGCGGAAGAAGCCAGGAGGCTCATTCCAAGTGTACCTGACGCAGCTTTGCATCCCGTTCTATCTGCAACAGTTTCAGGTGGCTGAGAAGCACTGCTGTGGAGTTACAGCTAAAATGAGAAAATGTGTTCCTCTCGCTGTGATAATGTATTTCAAGCAACCTATTGGCTTTGTGGTAAAAGTTTTCTCCATATATGGCACATGTGTGCCACGTCCAAAAAAGCACTCCACTCACTCAAAGAAGGCCTCCGAAGAGCGTTTTGGCACTTATGGAACACATTTAGTGTGATGTGCTTTATTGTTTGGCTCACACAACCATTGTTAAAAAAAGCACTTTATTCGCTCTCAAATACATTGTGAGCAAAGGATGATGCGGCGTGTCATTGTGAACCAGCGAAAGGTGCCAGGAGGCTCATTCCAAGTGTGCCTGATGTATCGTCGCATCCCGTTCTAGCTGCAACAGTTTCACGTGGCTGAGAAGCACTGCTGTGGAGTTACAGCTAAAATGAGAAAATGTGTTTCTCTCGCTGTGATAATGTATTTCAAGAAACCTATAGGCTTTGTGATAAAAATTTTCTCCTTGTATGGCACATGTGTGCCACGTCCAAAAAAGCACTCCACTCGCTCAGAGAAGGCCTCCGAAGAGCGTTTTGGCACTTATGGAACACATTTAGTGTGATGTTCTTTATTGTTTCGCTCACACAACCATTGTTAAAAAAAAGCACTTTATTCGCTCTCAAATACATTGTGAGCAAAGGATGATACGGCGCGTCATTGTGAACCAGCGGAAGGTGCCAGGAGGCTCATTCCAAGTGTGCCCGACACAGCTTCGTATCCCGTTCTATCTGCAACAGTTACAGGTGGCTGAGAAGCACTGCTGTGGAGTTACAGCTAAACTGAGAAAATGTATTTCTCTCGCTGTAATAATGTACTTCAAGCAACCTATAGGCTTTGTGGTAAAATTTTTCTCCATATATGGCACATGTGTGCCACGTCCAAAAAAGCACTCCACTCGCTCAGAGAAGAGCGTTTTGGCACTTATGGAACACATTTAGTGTGATGTGCTTTATTGCTTGGCTCACACAACCATTGTTCGAAAATGCACTTTATTCGCTCTCAAACACATTCTGAGCAAAGCATGATACGTCATGTCATTGTGAGCCAGCGGAGGCTCATTCCAAGTGTTCCTGACGCAGCTTCACATCCCGTTCTATCTGCAACAGTTTCAGGTGGCTGAGAAGCACTGCTGTGGAGTTACAGCTAAAATGAGAAAATGTGTTTCTCTCGCTGTGATAATGTATTTCAAGCAACCTATAGGCTTTGTGGCAAAAGTTTTCTCCATGTATGGCACATGTGTGCCACGTCCATAAAAGCACTCCACTCGCTCAAAGAAGGCCTCCGAAGAGCGTTTTGGCACTTATGGAACACATTTAGTGTGATGTGCTTTATTGTTTGGCTCACACAACCATTGTTAAAAAAAGCACTTTATTCGCTCTCAAATACATTGTGAGCAAAGGATGATACGGCGCGTCATTGTGAACTAGCGGAAGGTGCCAGGAGGCTCATTCCAAGTGTTTTTGACGCAGCTTCGCATCCCGTTCTAGCTGCAACAGTTTCGTGTGGCTGAGAAGCACTGCTGTGGAGTTACAGCTAAAATGAGAAAATGTGTTTCTCTCGCTGTGATAATGTATTTCAAGCAACCTATAGGCTTTGTGATAAAAATTTTCTCCTTGTATGGCACATGTGTGCCACGTCCAAAAAAGCACTCCACTCACTCAAAGAAGGCCTCCGAAGAGCGTTTTGGCACTTATGGAACACATTTAGTGTGATGTTCTTTATTGTTTGGCTCACACAACCATTGTTAAAAAAAAGCACTTTATTCGCTCTCAAATACATTGTGAGCAAAGGATGATACGGCGCGTCATTGTGAACCAGCGGAAGGTGCCAGGAGGCTCATTCCAAGTGTGCCCGACGCAGCTTCGTATCCCGTTCTATCTGCAACAGTTACAGGTGGCTGAGAAGCACTGCTGTGGAGTTACAGCTAAACTGAGAAAATGTATTTCTCTCGCTGTAATAATGTATTTCAAGCAACCTATAGGCTTTGTGGTAAAATTTTTCTCCAAATATGGCACATGTGTGCCACGTCCAAAAAAGCACTCCACTCGCTCAGAGAAGGCCTCCGAAGAGCGTTTTGGCACTTATGGAACACATTTAGTGTGATGTTCTTTATTGTTTGGCTCACACAACCGTTGTAAAAAAAAAGCACATTATTCGCTCTCAAATACATTGTGAGCAAAGGATGATACGGCGCGTCATTGTGAACCAGCGGAAGGTGCCAGGAGTCTCATTACAAGTGTGCCTGACGCATCGTCGCATCCCGTTCTATCTGCAACAGTTTCACGTGGCTGAGAAGCACTGCTGTGGAGTTACAGCTAAAATGAGAAAATGTGTTCCTCTCGCTGTGATAATGTATTTCAAGCAACCTATAGGCTTTGTGGTAAAATTTTTCTCCATATATGGCACATGTGTGCCACGTCCAAAAAAGCACTCCACTCGCTCAGAGAAGAGCGTTTTGGCACTTATGGAACACATTTAGTGTGATGTGCTTTATTGCTTGGCTCACACAACCATTGTTCGAAAATGCACTTTATTCGCTCTCAAACACATTCTGAGCAAAGCATGATACGTCATGTCATTGTGAGCCAGCGGAGGCTCATTCCAAGTGTTCCTGACGCAGCTTCACATCCCGTTCTATCTGCAACAGTTTCAGGTGGCTGAGAAGCACTGCTGTGGAGTTACAGCTAAAATGAGAAAATGTGTTTCTCTCGCTGTGATAATGTATTTCAAGCAACCTATAGGCTTTGTGGCAAAAGTTTTCTCCATGTATGGCACATGTGTGCCACGTCCATAAAAGCACTCCACTCGCTCAAAGAAGGCCTCCGAAGAGCGTTTTGGCACTTATGGAACACATTTAGTGTGATGTGCTTTATTGTTTGGCTCACACAACCATTGTTAAAAAAAGCACTTTATTCGCTCTCAAATACATTGTGAGCAAAGGATGATACGGCGCGTCATTGTGAACTAGCGGAAGGTGCCAGGAGGCTCATTCCAAGTGTGCCTGACGCAGCTTCGCATCCCGTTCTATCTGCAACAGTTACAGGTGGCTGAGAAGCACTGCTGTGGAGTTACAGCTAAAATGAGTAAATGTGATTCTCTCGCTGTGATAATGTATTTCAAGCAACCTATAGGCTTTGTGGTAAAATTTTTATCCATATATGCCACGTCCAAAAAAGCACTCCACTCGCTCAGAGAAGAGCGTTTTGGCACTTATGGAACACATTTAGTGTGATGTTCTTTATTGTTTGGCTCACACAACCATTGTTAAAAAAAAGCACTTTATTCGCTCTCAAATACATTGTGAGCAAAGGATGATACGGTGCGTCATTGTGAACCAGCGGAAGGTGCCAGGAGGCTCATTCCAAGTGTGCCTGACGCATCGTCGCATCCCGTTCTATCTGCAACAGTTTCACGTGGCTGAGAAGCACTGCTGTGGAGTTACAGCTAAAATGAGAAAATGTGTTCCTCTCGCTGTGATAATGTATTTCAAGCAACCTATAGGCTTTGTGGTAAAATTTTTCTCCATATATGGCACATGTGTGCCACGTCCAAAAAAGCACTCCACTCGCTCAGAGAAGAGCGTTTTGGCACTTATGGAACACATTTAGTGTGATGTGCTTTATTGCTTGGCTCACACAACCATTGTTCGAAAATGCACTTTATTCGCTCTCAAACACATTCTGAGCAAAGCATGATACGTCATGTCATTGTGAGCCAGCGGAGGCTCATTCCAAGTGTTCCTGACGCAGCTTCACATCCCGTTCTATCTGCAACAGTTTCAGGTGGCTGAGAAGCACTGCTGTGGAGTTACAGCTAAAATGAGAAAATGTGTTTCTCTCGCTGTGATAATGTATTTCAAGCAACCTATAGGCTTTGTGGTAAAAGTTTTCTCCATGTATGGCACATGTGTGCCACGTCCAAAAAAGCACTCCACTCACTCAAAGAAGGCCTCCGAAGAGCGTTTTGGCACTTATGGAACACATTTAGTGTGATGTGCTTTATTGCTTGGCTCACACAACCATTGTTCGAAAATGCACTTTATTCGCTCTCAAACACATTCTGAGCAAAGGATGATACGGCGCGTCATTGTGAACTAGCGGAAGGTGCCAGGTGGCTCATTCCCAGTGTGCCTGACGCAGCTTTGCATCCCGTTCTATCTGCAACAGTTTCAGGTGGCTGAGAAGCACTGCTGTGGAGTTACAGCTAAAATGAGAAAATGTGTTTCTCTCGCTGTGATAATGTATTTCAAGCAACCTATAGGCTTTGTGGTAAAAGTTTTCTCCATATATGGCACATGTGTGCCACGTCCAAAAAAGCACTCCACTCGCTCAGACAAGAGCGTTTTGGCACTTATGGAACACATTTAGTGTGATGTGCTTTATTGCTTGGCTCACACAACCATTGTTCGAAAATGCACTTTATTCGCTCTCAAACACATTCTGAGCAAAGCATGACACGTCATGTCATTGTGAGCCAGCGGAGGCTCATTCCAAGTGTGCCTGACGCAGCTTCGCATCCCGTTCTAGCTGCAACAGTTTCGTGTGGCTGAGAAGCACTGCTGTGGAGTTACAGCTAAAATGAGAAAATGTGTTTCTCTCGCTGTGATAATGTATTTCAAGCAACCTATAGGCTTTGTGATAAAAATTTTCTCCTTGTATGGCACATGTGTGCCACGTCCAAAAAAGCACTCCACTCGCTCAGAGAAGGCCTCCGAAGAGCGTTTTGGCACTTATGGAACACATTTAGTGTGATGTGCTTTATTGCTTGGCTCACACAACCATTGTTCGAAAATGCACTTTATTCGCTCTCAAACACATTCTGAGCAAAGCATGACACGTCATGTCATTGTGAGCCAGCGGAGGCTCATTCCAAGTGTGCCTGACGCAGCTTCGCATCCCGTTCTAGCTGCAACAGTTTCGTGTGGCTGAGAAGCACTGCTGTGGAGTTACAGCTAAAATGAGAAAATGTGTTTCTCTCGCTGTGATAATGTATTTCAAGCAACCTATAGGTTTTGTGATAAAAATTTTCTCCTTGTATGGCACATGTGTGCCACGTCCAAAGAAGCACTCCACTCGCTCAGAGAAGGCCTCCGAAGAGCGTTTTGGCACTTATGGAACACATTTAGTGTGATGTTCTTTATTGTTTGGCTCACACAACCATTGTTAAAAAAAAGCACTTTATTCGCTCTCAAATACATTGTGAGCAAAGGATGATACGGCGCGTCATTGTGAACCAGCGGAAGGTGCCAGGAGGCTCATTCCAAGTGTGCCTGATGCAGCTTCGCATCCCGTTCTATCTGCAACAGTTACAGGTGGCTGAGAAGCACTGCTGTGGAGTTACAGCTAAAATGAGTAAATGTGATTCTCTCGCTGTGATAATGTATTTCAAGCAACCTATAGGCTTTGTGGTAAAATTTTTATCCATATATGCCACGTCCAAAAAAGCACTCCACTCGCTCAGAGAAGAGCGTTTTGGCACTTATGGAACACATTTAGTGTGATGTTCTTTATTGTTTGGCTCACACAACCATTGTTAAAAAAAAGCACTTTATTCGCTCTCAAATACATTGTGAGCAAAGGATGATACGGCGCGTCATTGTGAACCAGCGGAAGGTGCCAGGAGGCTCATTCCAAGTGTGCCTGACGCATCGTCGCATCCCGTTCTATCTGCAACAGTTTCACGTGGCTGAGAAGCACTGCTGTGGAGTTACAGCTAAAATGAGAAAATGTGTTCCTCTCGCTGTGATAATGTATTTCAAGCAACCTATAGGCTTTGTGGTAAAATTTTTCTCCATATATGGCACATGTGTGCCACGTCCAAAAAAGCACTCCACTCACTCAAAGAAGGCCTCCGAAGAGCGTTTTGGCACTAATGG
Source organism: Doryrhamphus excisus (assembly GCF_030265055.1). NCBI lineage: Eukaryota > Metazoa > Chordata > Actinopteri > Syngnathiformes > Syngnathidae > Doryrhamphus > Doryrhamphus excisus. The sequence continues at coordinate 11,084,361 of NC_080468.1, forward strand.
AACACATTTAGTGTGATGTGCCTTATTGCTTGGCACACACAACCATTGTTCGAAAATGCACTTTATTCGCTCTTAAACACATTCTGAGCAAAGCATGATACGTCATGTCATTGTGAGCCAGCGGAGGCTCATTCCAAGTGTTCCTGACGCAGCTTCACATCCCGTTCTATCTGCAACAGTTTCAGGTGGCTGAGAAGCACTGCTGTGGAGTTACAGCTAAAATGAGAAAATGTGTTTCTCTCGCTGTGATAATGTATTTCAAGCAACCTATAGGCTTTGTGGTAAAAGTTTTCTCCATGTATGGCACATGTGTGCCACGTCCAAAAAAGCACTCCACTCACTCAAAGAAGGCCTCCGAAGAGCGTTTTGGCACTTATGGAACACATTTAGTGTGATGTGCTTTATTGCTTGGCTCACACAACCATTGTTCGAAAATGCACTTTATTCGCTCTCAAACACATTCTGAGCAAAGGATGATACGGCGCGTCATTGTGAACTAGCGGAAGGTGCCAGGTGGCTCATTCCCAGTGTGCCTGACGCAGCTTTGCATCCCGTTCTATCTGCAACAGTTTCAGGTGGCTGAGAAGCACTGCTGTGGAGTTACAGCTAAAATGAGAAAATGTGTTTCTCTCGCTGTGATAATGTATTTCAAGCAACCTATAGGCTTTGTGGTAAAAGTTTTCTCCATACATGGCACATGTGTGCCACGTCCAAAAAAGCACTCCACTCGCTCAGACAAGAGCGTTTTGGCACTTATGGAACACATTTAGTGTGATGTGCTTTATTGCTTGGCTCACACAACCATTGTTCGAAAATGCACTTTATTCGCTCTCAAACACATTCTGAGCAAAGCATGACACGTCATGTCATTGTGAGCCAGCGGAGGCTCATTCCAAGTGTGCCTGACGCAACTTCGCATCCCGTTCTAGCTGCAAAAGTTTCGTGTGGCTGAGAAGCACTGCTGTGGAGTTACAGCTAAAATGAGAAAATGTGTTTCTCTCGCTGTGATAATGTATTTCAAGCAACCTATAGGCTTTGTGATAAAAATTTTCTCCTTGTATGGCACATGTGTGCCACGTCCAAAAAAGCACTCCACTCGCTCAGAGAAGGCCTCCGAAGAGCGTTTTGGCACTTATGGAACACATTTAGTGTGATGTTCTTTATTGTTTGGCTCACACAACCATTGTTAAAAAAAAGCACTTTATTCGCTCTCAAATACATTGTGAGCAAAGGATGATACGGCGCGTCATTGTGAACCAGCGGAAGGTGCCAGGAGGCTCATTCCAAGTGTGCCTGACGCAGCTTCGCATCCCGTTCTATCTGCAACAGTTACAGGTGGCTGAGAAGCACTGCTGTGGAGTTACAGCTAAAATAAGTAAATGTGATTCTCTCGCTGTGATAATGTATTTCAAGCAACCTATAGGCTTTGTGGTAAAATTTTTATCCATATATGCCACGTCCAAAAAAGCACTCCACTCGCTCAGAGAAGAGCGTTTTGGCACTTATGGAACACATTTAGTGTGATGTGCTTTATTGCTTGGCTCACACAACCATTGTTCGAAAATGCACTTTATTCGCTCTCAAACACATTCTGAGCAAAGGATGATACGGCGCGTCATTGTGAACTAGCGGAAGGTGCCAGGTGGCTCATTCCCAGTGTGCCTGACGCAGCTTTGCATCCCGTTCTATCTGCAACAGTTTCAGGTGGCTGAGAAGCACTGCTGTGGAGTTACAGCTAAAATGAGAAAATGTGTTTCTCTCGCTGTGATAATGTATTTCAAGCACCCTTTTAGACTTTGTGGTAAAAAATTTCTCCATATATGGCACATGTGTGCCACGTCCAAAGAAGCACTCCACTCGCTCAGAGAAGGCCTCCGAAGCGCGTTTTGGCACTTATGGAACACATTTAGTGTGATGTGCTTTATTGCTTGGCACACACAACCATTGTTCGAAAAGGATCTTTATTCGCTCTCAAACGCATTGTGAGCAAAGCATGATACGTCATGTCATTGTGAGCCAGCGGAGGCTCATTCCAAGTGTGCCTGACGCAGCTTCGCATCCCGTTCTATCTGCAACAGTTTCAGGTGGCTGAGAAGCACTGCTGTGGAGTTAAAGCTAAAACTAGATAATTCCCGCGGAAATTTTGATGGACTGGCCACCTGTGCTGTGAACCTCGGGCCCGGTGTGCCAACGGCTACCGCGGTAGCACCTAGCAAGAAAGCCTCATGTACGGAAAAGGTTGATGTCCACACATCATGCCAAGTGTGTATTTTCCTTTAACCTTGAGTAAATTAGCTAAAATGCTAAAATGATAACGGCTACCGTGCTAACACGTAGCAAAACAGCCTCAGGTCTTGAAAAGTTTGGGGCAGTCCTACAGTGTCCCCACATAATGCCATGTGTGTATTTTCCTTTAAACATGAGTAAATTAGGTAAAATTCCAACATGCTAACAGTCATCATGCTATCACCTAGCAAGAGGGCCTCAAGTTTACAAAGTACCAAGGTTGTCCTATAACCTCCCCACATCATGGCATGTGCTTAGTAGCCTTTAGGCATGAGTAAATGAGCTTAAATGCTAACATGCTAACAGTCATCATGCTAGCACTTAGCACTGAGCCTTACGTTAAAAAAGTGCCTGGGTTGTCCTGTTCCTAAATCATGCCATGTGTGTATTATCCTTTGGACATGAGTAAATTAGCTTAAATGCTAACATGCTAACGGCTACCCTGCGAGCACCTAGCAAGATGGCCTCAAGTTTAGAAACTACAAAGGTTGTCCCTATATCATGCCATGTGTGTATTTGCCTTTAGACATGAGTAAATTAGCTTAAATGCTAACATGCTAACGGCTACCATGCTAGCACCTACCAAGAGAGCCTCAAGTTTAGAAAGTGCCAATGTTGTCCTATAACCTCCCTACATCATGCCATGTGTGTATTTGCCTTTAGACAATGGGTAAATTAGCTTAAATGCTAACATGCTAACGGCTACCATGCTAGCTCCTAGCAAGACAGCCTCAGGTCCCGAAGAGTTTGGGGCAGTCCCATAGTGTCCCCACATCATGCCATGTGTGTATTTGCCTTTAGACATGAGTAAATTAGCATAAATGCTAACATGCTAACAGTCATCATGCTAGCACCTAGCAAGAGGGCCTCAAGTTTAGAAACTGCCAATGTTGTCCTATAACCTCCCTGTATCATGCTATGTGTCTATTTGCCTGTAGACATGAGTAAATTAGCTTAAATGCTAACATGCTAACGGCTACCCTGCTAGCACCTAGCAAGAAGGCCTGAAGTTTACAAACTGCCAAGGTTGTCTTATAACCTCCTTGCATCATGCCATTAGTGTATTTGCCTTTAAACATAAGTAAATTAGGGCTTCAAGTTTAGAAACTGCCAATGTTGTCCTATAACCTCCCTGTATCATGCCATGTGTATATTTGCCTTTAGAGATGGTAAGTAAATTAGCTTAAATGCTAACATGCTAACGGCTACCATGCTAGCACCTAGCAAGAGAGTCTCAAGTTTAGAAAGTGCTAAGGTTGTCCTATAACCTCCCTGTATCATGCCATGTGTATATTTGCCTTTAGACATAAGTAAATTAGCTTAAATGCTAACATGCTAACAGCTACCATGCTGACACCTAGCAAAACAGCCTCAGGTCCTGAAAAGTTTGGGGCAGTCACAAAACAGTCGCAGGTCCTGAAAAGTTTGGGGCAGTCCTACAGTGTCCCCAAATCATGCCATGTGTGTATTTTCCTTTAGACATGAGTAAATTAGGTAAAATGCTAACATGCTAACAGTCATCATGCTAGCACCTAGCAAGAGGCCCTCAAGTTTAGAAAGTACCAAGGTTGCACTTTGTGCTATTTTTAGAACAGCTCATGCCAGAGAAAAGAATGAGAATTTACAGACTTTTCACAGCCTTGTAGCTCAGCCATACGGCCACGTAGAAACATGATTGACGCCTCGTTTTTTTGATAAACTTCTGAACTCTCTCTGTGGCTAAATGCTAATTGCTAGCATGTTAGCATTTAAGCTAATTTACTCATGTCTAAAGGCAAATACACACATGGCATGATGTAGGGAGGTTATAGGACAACCTTGGCACTTTTTAACCTCGAGGCTCTCTTGCTAGGGGCTAGCATGACTGTTAGCATGTTAGCATTTAAGCTAATTTACTCATGTCTAAAGGATAATACACACATGGTATATTGAGCGGACACTATAAGACTGCCTTAAACTTTTCGGCACCCGAGGCTGTCTTGCTAGGTGATATCATGATGGCTGTTAGCATGTTAGCATTGAAGCTAATTTGCTCATGTCTAAAGGCAACTACACACATGTCATGATGTGGGGACACTGTGGGACTTCATTAAGACTTTTGGGACTTGAAGTTATGATGCTAGGTGCTAGCATGGTAGCCGTTAGCATGTTAGCATTAAAGCTAATTTACTCATGACTAAAGGCAAATACACACATGGCATGATGTAGGGATGTTATAGGACAACATTGGCAGTTTCTAAACTTCAGGCCCTCTTGCTAGGTGCTAGCATGGTAGCATTTAAGCTAATTTACTCATGTCTAAAGGCAAATATACACATGGCATGATGCAGGGAGGTTATAGGACAACCTTGGCAGTTTCTAAACTTGAGGCCCTCTTGCTAGGTGCTATCATGATGACTGTTAGCATGTTAGCATTTATGCTAATTTACTCATGTCTAAAGGCAAATACACACGTGGCATGATGTGGGGACACTATGGGACTGCCCCAAACTTTTTGGGACCTGAGGCTGTCTTGCTAGGAGCTAGCATGGTAGCCGTTAGCATGTTAGCATTTTTGCTAATTTTCTAAATTTTAAAGGCAAATACACACTTGGCATGATGTGGGGACACTGTAGGACTGCCCCAAACTGTTCAGGACCTGAGGCTGTTTTAATAGGTGTTAGCATGGTAGCCGTTAGCATGTTAGCATGTTAGCATTTAAGCTAATTTACTCATGTCTAAAGGCAAATACACACATGGCATGATGTAGGGAGGTTATAGGACAACCTTGGCACTTTCTAAACTTGAGGCTCTCTTGCTAGGTGCTAGCATGATGACTGTTAGCATGTTAGCATTTAAGCTAATTTACTCATGTTTAAAGGCAAATACACCCATGGCATGATGCAGGGAGGTTAGAGGACAACCTTGGCAGTTTCTAAACTTGAGGCCCTCTTGCTAGGTGCTAGCATGTAGCTGTTAGCATGTTAGCATTTAAGCTAATTTACTCATGCCTAAAGGCTACTAAGCACATGTCATGATGTGGGGAGGTTATAGGACAACCTTGGTACTTTCTAAACTTGAGGGCCTCTTGCTAGGTGCTAGCATGATGACTGTTAGCATGTTAGCATTTTATCTAATTTACTCATGTCTAAAGGAAAATACACACATGGCATGATGTGGGGACACTGTAGGACTGCCCCAAACTTTTCAGGACCTGAGGCTGTTTTGCTAGGTGTTAGCATGGTAGCTGTTAGCATGTTAGCATTTTTGCTAATTTTCTAAAGTTTAAAGGCAAATACACACTTGGCATGATGTGGGGACACTGTAGGACTGCCCCAAACTGTTCAGGACCTGAGGCTGTTTTAATAGGTGTTAGCATGGTAGCCGTTAGCATGTTAGCTATTTTAATCACGTGTAAAGGCAAATACACACTTGGCATGATGTGGGGACACTGTAGGATTGCCCCAAAAATTTCAGGACCTGAGGCTGTTTTGCTAGGTGTTAGCATGGTAGCCGTTAGCATGTTAGCATTTAAGCTAATTTACTCATGTCTAAAGGCAAATACACACATGGCATGATGTAGGGAGGTTATAGGACAACCTTGGCACTTTCTAAACTTGAGGCCCTCTTGCTAGGTGCTAGCATGGTAGCATTTAAGTTAATTTACTCATGTCTAAAGGCAAATATACACATGGCATGATGCAGGGAGATTATAGGACAACCTTGGCACTTTCTAAACTTGAGGCCCTCTTGCTAGATGCTAGCATGATGACTGTCAGCATGTTAGCATTTATGCTAATTTACGCTTGTCTAAAGGCAAATACACACGTGGCATGATGTGGGGACACTATGGGACTGCCCCAAACTTTTCGGGACCTGACGCTGTCTTGCTAGGAGCTAGCATGGTAGCCGTTAGCATATTAGCATTTAAGCTAGTTTACTCATGTCTAAAGGCAAATACACACATGGCATGATGTAGGGAGGTTATAGGACAACCTTGGCACTTTCTAAACTTGAGGCTCTCTTGCTAGGTGCTAGCATGATGACTGTTAGCATGCTAGCATTTAAGCTAATTTACTCATGTTTAAAGGCAAATACACCCATGGCATGATGCAGGGAGGTTATAGGACAACCTTAGCAGTTTCTAAACTTGAGGCCCTCTTGCTAGGTGCTAGCATGTAGCTGTTAGCATGTTAGCATTTAAGCTAATTTACTCATGCCTAAAGGCTACTAAGCACATGTCATGATGTGGGGAAGTTATAGGACAACCTTGGTACTTTCTAAGCTTGAGGGCCTCTTGCTAGGTGCTAGCATGATGACTGTTAACATGTTAGCATTTTATCTAATTTACTAATGTCTAAAGGAAAATACACACATGGCATGACGTGGGGACACTGTAGGACTGCCCAAAACTTTTCAGGACCTGAGGCTGTTTTGCTAGGTGTTAGCATGGTAGCCGTTAACATGTTAGCATTTTTGCTAATTTTCTATAGTTTAAAGGCAAATACACACTTGACATGATGTGGGGACACTGTAGGACTGCCCCAAATTGTTCAGGACCTGAGGCTGTTTTGCTAGGTGTTAGCATGGTAGCCATTAGCATGTTAGCATTTAAGCTAATTTACTCATGTCTAAAGGCAAATACACACATAACATGATGTAGGGAGGTTATAGGACAACCTTGGCAGTTTCTAAACTTGAGGCCCTCTTGCTAGGTGCTAGCATGATGACTGTTAGCATGTTAGCATTCATGCTAATTTACTCATGTCTACAGGCAGATACACACGTGGCATGATGTGGGGACACTATGGGACTGCCCCAAACTTTTCGGGACCTGAGGTTGTCTTGCTAGGAGCTAGCATGGTAGCCGTTAGCATGTTAGCATTTAAGCTAATTTACTCATGTCTAAAGGCAAATACAAACATGGCATGATGTAGGGAGGTTATAGGACAACCTTGGCACTTTCTAAACTTGAGGCTCTCTTGCTAGGTGCTAGCATGATGACTGTTAGCATGTTAGCATTTAAGCTAATTTACTCATGTTTAAAGGCAAATACACCCATGGCATGATGCAGGGAGGTTATAGGACAACCTTGGCAGTTTCTAAACTTGAGGCCCTCTTGCTAGGTGCTATCATGATGACTGTTAGCATGTTAGCATTTATGCTAATTTACTCATTTCTAAAGGCAAATACACACGTGGCATGATGTGGGGACACTATGGGACTGCCCCAAACTTTTCGGGACCTGAGGCTGTCTTGCTAGGAGCTACCATGGTAACCGTTAGCATGTTAGCATTTAAGCTAATTTACTCATGTCTAAAGGCAAATATACAAATGGCATGATGCAGGGAGGTTATAGGACAACCTTGGCAGTTTCTAAACTTGAGGCCCTCTTGCTAGGTGCTATCATGATTATTATGTTAGCATTTATGCTAATTTACTCATGTCTAAAGGCAGATACACACGTGGCATGATGTGGGGACACTATGGGACTGCCCCAAACTTTTTGGGACCTGAGGCTGTCTTGCTAGGAGCTAGCATGGTAGCCGTTAGCATGTTAGCATTTTTGCTAATTTTCTAAAGTTTAAAGGCAAATACACACTTGGCATGATGTGGGGACACTGTAGGACTGCCCCAAACTGTTCAGGACCTGAGGCTGTTTTAATAGGTGTTAGCATGGTAGCCGTTAGCATGTTAGCTAATTTAATCACGTGTAAAGGCAAATACACACTTGGCATGATGTGGGGACACTGTAGGATTGCCCCAAAAATTTCAGGACCTGAGGCTGTTTTGCTAGGTGTTAGCATGGTAGCCATTAGCATGTTAGCATTTAAGCAAATTTACTCATGTCTAAAGGCAAATACACACATGGCATGATGTAGGGAGGTTATAGGACAACCTTGGCAGTTTCTAAACTTGAGGCCCTCTTGCTAGGTGCTATCATGATGACTGTTAGCATGTTAGCATGAATGCTAATTTACTCATGTCTAAAGGCAGATACACACGTGGCATGATGTGGGGACACTATGGGACTGCCCCAAACTTTTCGGGACCTGAGGCTGTCTTGCTAGGAGCTAGCATGGTAGCCGTTAGCATGTTAGCATTTAAGCTAATTTACTCATGTCTAAAGGCAAATACACACATGGCATGATGTAGGGAGGTTATAGGACAACCTTGGCACTTTCTAAACTTGAGGGTCTCTTGCTAGGTGCTAGCATGTAGCTGTTAGCATGTTAGCATTTAAGCTAATTTACTCATAGCTAAAGGCTACTAAGCACATGTCAAGATATGGGGAGGTTATAGGACAACTTTGGTACTTTCTAAACTTGAGGGCCTCTTGCTAGGTGCTAGCATGATGACAGTTAGCATGTTAGCATTTTATCTAATTTACTCATGTCTAAAGGAAAATACACACATGGCATGATTTGGGGAC